>NC_092695.1:34580874-34948374 GCF_964275005.1 Diadema setosum
TATTACAGTAAAACAATTATACTATAAGCTTTTAACAATTAAGCATCAAGGATAGCATCAAGAAAACATCCTTATGAGATTGTAAGCAGGTTGGGTGAAGTTCAAGGACAATTTAGTTTGGTGGCAGCAATCAAAGAGCTTTTAGATACTAATTCAATACTTCCCCCTCCCAAAAGACAAAAGACAAATAAGGGTCTAGGGCAATTACCCCCTGGGCAATTACCCCGGACTCTTCACCTGTCCCTAATCCTAATCCTAATCCTGAAACTAATCCTAACCATAACCCAAACTCCTAACACTAAACCCAACCCTAACCCTAATCTTAACTCTAACCTTACCACTAACCAGTATTTAGCCGGGGGTAATTGCCCTCTGGGGGTAATTGCCCGGATACGGACAAATAAACATGCAACAACAATAAATATATACAAAATATAAGATAACAAAAAATATGAATAAATTCAATAGAAAAGCACCCTTTGATGAAGAAAACGAAAACTCGCATTTGAATGTGTACATTCCATACTACCACTGATATGATGGTAATAGGTGGGGGTTTGATTGGCTTCTTTTTTTTTTTTCTTTTTTTTAATGTATATTCACAAAGTACCATCACAGCTGTCCTCACATCAATATTGTTCTCTGCACTTCAGCTCACTGCAAAACTATGAGTCAAAGAGCAATAAAATCAAGAAACAGTTGGCTGGTCTGAAACACAGCAGAGAATGAATCACAGAATGCTTTAAGAAGTGTACACTACAAACTAGAAATGTCGCTACAGCTACTGGTTATACCCCCGCCAAACAACATTTCATAAGCTTTGGTCAAAAAACTGAGGAAGTAGTTAAATCCGCAAGATCTTTCCTTGATCTTCTGCCATTAATATGCCGTTACCATGGCAACGTACTTTCGGGTACTGTCGAAAAATGCGTCTTGCACATCTACAACCAAAGGCACACATCTGTACCAAGTTTCATGGAAATTGGGCAAAAACTGAGGAAGTAGTTTGCAACACAAAATTTTCCATCATTTTGGCTAATAATATGTGAGCTGTTACCATGGCAACATACTTTTTGTCACTGTCAAGAAATGTGTCATGCTGACCTATATCCTAAGACAAACATTCAATATGAATTCCATGAGAATTGGAAGAACACTGATGAAGCAGTTTTGCCATGAAGCATTTTGCCCTATATTTTACCAATAACATGCCGTTACCATGGCAACGCACTTTTTGCCACTGCGGAAATATGTGTCTTGCACATTAACATATTCAGATGAACATCTGTACCTAATTTCATAAAAATTGATCAAAAACTGTGGGAGGAGTTCGCGACGCAAGATTTGTACCCATTTTTGCCCATAATATGCCGTTACCATGGCAACGTACTTTTGGATACTGTCAAAAAATACGTCTTGCACATCTACAACCCAAGGCACACATCTGTGCCAAGTTTTATGGGAATCGGTTGAAAACTGAGGAAGTAGTTCGCGACGCAAGATTTGCAACGGACCGCCCGACCGTCCGCTGATTCCTATATACCCCCTTCAAACTTCGTTTGGCGGGGGTATAATAATAATACAGCTATCCATTCATTTGTTCACTTGAAATAAAATGGTAAATTGTGTATTTACTTACGCCCACTCTATGGCATATTCCAGAGATCTGAATGTCTTTGGTCTTCCTCGCAGAAAGCTTTGCATAGACTGTAGAGCATCCATTGCCGTACCTGCAATACAAATTCACTTTGTTGAGATGTACAATGTACGTTTCACTTTCAGTTGTAAATCATAAGCAGAGAATCATATACCTGGCAATGTCAAGTCAATGAATGGTATATGGCAAAGAATATGTGAAATATTTGGTGACAATCAAAACATCACAGTAGACATCTACAAAAATACAGCTTAGATGTAATCTTTCACCATTAAAAAGATCTCTGCACATGGTTCCTAATTTGTATGCCAATGCACCATTTTTGTGAAGCTAAAGGTCCTTTATACCACTGTGAGCAGTGATTTAAAAAATGTTCAAGATATCACTTTTGATGCATATGTGGAGGTCAGTTGTATCACAAAACATCCTACCATAATTACATTTTTGCAGTAAAGACTAAAATATAAGGAGATATCACTATTTTTCTCATTAAACCATAACTGTAAGTGGTTTAGTCTGGAAACATTTTTATTATAACTATTGTTCACATTTTGTATATATATTTAACAATACTTAACATCGATTATACTGGTTCAAATTTTTACATTGGTTGTTTCTATTCCTAACTCACATTTTAGAACTATTTTGAAGCACTAATGCTGGGTTTTTGTTTCATCTGCAAATGGTAAATTATGCCTTTAAAGTAAAAACTCACCTTCAACAACATCAATGACCACCAGGCCGATGAGGGAGGGCACAAGCTGTTTGACCGCGGCGTGAATGGCGATGGCCCCGCCCATGCTGTGACCCACGAGGATAATGGGTGGGGTGTGATCATCTCCATACATGGTTGAAATCACAGCACCAATATCACTGCATGAAAGAAACACAATAAATAAAGACTGAACCTAACTTTATTGATAACATCCTTGCCTCAGTCCATACATCACTGGCAGAAAGACCTACAACAAGGTCCCATAACATAATATAAATACTGAAGCGTCACAGTGATACTTTTTTTTTTCTCCATAAGGCCTGTTTATCATGAAGTAGATGAAAGGTTTATGTGACAATTTCTTTCAGCCACTTGATGGCAAGCTCATGTTTCTTTTTTACCATTGGTCAAGTTGACTGATATGCAGTGACACCGAAGTACTCTTTCTGAAAAATAAGACAACTAAGCCAGGTCAGGGTCACCACAGGCAAGGGCATGCACCTAACCACTCGCTGTTATATCATTTTGTTTCAAACAAGCATAAAGGTATCATAGCTTACTCTTTTTTTTTTTCAATGTTCAAAAAGGGAGAATCTAAATAAAGTATGCCGTCAAGTTACACTAATCAATCTTAGTTTTTACTGGTCAATAGTGGCAATGCCTATAATGCTCATCCCTCATTCATTTCATATTACGGTTTTTATGGGTCACCACATTCAATTTGACTCAGAAGCCTTGAATCTCTGTCGTGGTAAGTCATATCTCGGCAAAAATCAATTTTGATGCTAAATTCAAATATCAAATTTAAATGCTCCAGGGTAGGTGATATACCACACACACACATACTTGGCTAGAGTGTCAGCAGAAAGGTCCTCAACATCGGTGGTGCGTGTGTCCCCATGGCCCCTCATGTCCAGCGCTGCCACTCTGCACTTGACCATTCCCGTCAAGTTTTGCTGGTCAAACGAAGAAGAGCAGATTGAATACAGAAATGCTTCACATGCTGCTGTCTAATTTGCAAGTTACACAGGTCTGCCAATATTCCCACATCCAAATCAGGGAGATTCCACACAGCAATCAGGGAGATATCTGTTTGTTACATGCTTTTCAATGGGCAAAAATAATTCCCAAATCAGGAAGATTTTAATATTCTCTTATTCAGACATGAACAGATTTGGACATTTTCAGAGAGACTCCTGCAGAATCAGGGAGACTTGGCAGCTCTGTTTACATGTCCCCATCATGTCACATTTCTCACATGAGGTTAATTGCAAAGATTTCAGGGAAGTTGTGGCATGTACAAAAATGTGACTTTCCCTGGACATGTGATGCTGAATGTCAGTTTCACGCAGGCGTTCTAGGTAAATCACATTCTACAGTGTCTTACTGTATAGTCTGTATTACTGAGATGAAAGGTTATATTTGCTGTACAAAAATTTAAATTGCATGCATTTTTAGTTTTACCTAAGTTGCTAGACTGTGTATTTGGGAAGAAAGGGATATTACATGTCTGTTCAGCTTAGATTTTTTTTTTTCCCATTATTTTTTCATCAACTCAGTTCCCTGCAATACTACAGTGTATTTTCTTGGTCACTAAAAAACTGTGAAGCTCTGAAAAACTGTGAAGCACTTACTGTCAAAAGAGCCCAAGACAGAGCCGAGTGTCCTCCTCCGTGTAGGAAGAACGTCACGGGACCATCACTGCCCTTGGTGTACACTCTGAAGATGTGAATACACATTTCGCGGTCAAGGGTTTCAAGACAATGATAAGAATTATGGACCATACTGGTCCAAGTGCTTGTTTGCTTCTTTCTGAGCATCATTTTTTTTTTTCTTCCTCTCATTCATACTCCTTCAATTTTTACATCATACACATGTGCACACAACACAAATTATAGCTCCACAAATGCCAAATTAGACAATGATATTTCATCATACAAAATGCCACAGAAAGGATATATTATCATCATTGTCCCCAACAGCAACATCTCCAAAAGAGTCAAAATAGTCGCTCCATGGCAGCGGGCTGAAATCACGCTTCCTTCCAAATCCATGTGGTTTACCACCACCTCTTGCAGGTCTGAAATAACAAAATATAAGTCACAACATTCAACAGTATAATAAACAATTATACAGTAAGAGTAAGCTGTCCAAAATCTGACTGCCTGCCAATATCTGACCAGCCAGAGGTATTATGTAATCTTCCAACCTATGAATATACATGAGTTGGATTTGGGGCTAAACTTTAATTAAGCATCTCCCCAATTCACTGTACCACAGTTTACTAAAAGTGTTATTTTTGCTCGGAATTTCATCCTCTGAGTATGGCATTCAGAGCAGCAAAAAATATAAAAAAAAATAAAAAATAAGAGTCTGATAATACAATACATTCTTCTACTAATAGACCTAAGCTACTTAAATGATCTAACACCTGATTGAAAAATCTAATTATTACTTGATTTAAGGAGTTTAAAGGGATGACATAGTATTAGTTGAGGATGAGGATTCAGCTCTTGACAACTTGCGAGATACTTAGAAACCACTTTATGAAATGTTACTGAGCATAGAATTCAAGGGGAATTTACAGTTTATTTGGTGAAAATGGGTTTTGAAATGGCTGAGATGTCCAAAAACAAGGTAAAACAAAGATTAAGTGATCCTAAAAAGATGGTCCCACCTTTTATTAGGATCACTTTGTTTTGGACATCTCAGCCATTTTAAACCCAATTTTCATCAAATAAACATTGAATTCCTCTTAGAATTATATGTTCTGTCAATTTTCATAAGAGGTTTCTCATTCAGCTGTCAATTAATATTTTCTTCAATTTGTCTCCCTGTATTAAACAACTGAAAATTTTGTTAATGAATGAATTGTCTCCGATGAAATAAAACAAACTGAAGAATATTCACAGCTGAGCCCTCATCCCTCTGCTTAATATTCTCTCGCTTTCAGGTTTCTCAATATCCAAAAAAAAAAGAAGAAAAATCATCATCAAAAAACACTGGAAACCTGAAGCCCCACCTCAACCAAAACTGCACTGTATCATCCCTTTAACTCTTTAACTTTTTATGTGCCACATTCGCATGCCCAACTCAGTCGATGGCATGCCAAGTTCGCGTATTCTGTTCAAACACACAAACTAACCCAAACCGATCAATGAATCGCCAAATGCCTCACAGTGCAATGAAACTGTTTCTCGCAATTCCATTACTGGCATGTCACATGTAGCTTGCATATTTCATGTGGTGATTGACTCTCAAAAGTGGTGTTCGGCATCGGACTGGCGAGTAAATCTTTGTGGGCAAAGGTCATGCTTCTACTATAAATGTAGTAGCTACTGATCATGGTCATTGAAAGAAAAACAATCATACATTTGACTTATACAGTTTTTACATCAAACTCAACAAAGCAATTTTCTCTATATTGGCATTTTCTCTACAACTTCATTCATTTAATGTCCAGCAGGGTAACAAAAATCTATAAAAGTTAAAAGAAAAAAAACCACCCCAGAATGCTTTCCCAAAGCACGACTACTGACCTACTGTATGTGTATGTTTAACCATACACAGCCCAGTCGCCGCTGTTCATACGTAGAGCGACAGGGCTGTACCAACGAAGCTCCAAACACGAAGAGGGTCCAACGATCGCATGCGATCGGATTGAATTTTGATACTTTAGATCATTTTTTTGTCACTTCAAACTCATCTGACGAACAAAATGATAATGAGACTTCATATCTATGCGATGAATATTGAAATTTAGATTTAATAACTTCCCTGAAATGATGGTTATATGCAGCATGTGTGAACGGTTCACGAACGGTACATCGTCTTTCACGCCAGGCCATTTCCAATATCCGGGAGGTCACATGATCTGAATGCCCTTTCAAAAGGTCGCGCTGTCGACCGTGCTGCTACACCAACACTCAAGCAGCGCATCGCACGCACGCAAAAGATTTCCGCAGAGATCAAGGCGCCATTTTGAATTCTGCAACGATGAACCCTGACGGTGTTAGGGAATCCGCCAGAAAGTATCATTTTTTGGTTCCACGGACTTATCACGAGGGCTCTCAATGGACTTACGAACCTTCTGTAATACAAGCATGCACTTAAGGTGAGTAACGTTTGTTAACGTGTACATTATTTATAAAGAACGTATGAATTTTCATAAGTTTTGTAGTTGTGTTGTGGTTCCCCACTTTGTAGGTGCCCGCTCGTTGGTCAGACGCTGTATTCGCGTAGCGTATTAACACTAACAGCGTCTGGTCGGGCTAGTGTATGTTATACTGTCTCAGAATAATGTGACATAGGCCGTACAGGGGATTTACACCATACATGAGGCATGACACATGATAACTAATACTAAATAGCCCGACCAGACGCTGTGCGAACAAAACAGCGACTGGGCTGTGTATGGTTGAAGTTAGATAAATGATAAAGAGTTAACTGGCACCAATACCAATATCATCCCGTCACATACACAGTCACTAGTACGTGGGGCCAGGCAGATTACAATTGCCCTCATCTCAAGTAAATGCGATAGTGCCGTATCTTTTTAGAGCACAATATTTACTCACCTGCCACCAGGTACTCCCCTTGGAGGCATTGGTGGTAATCCACCTACGTTTTTCATGAGAACTTCTCTACTCAAGGCCATTTTTGCACGAGTGCTAGCAGAACAATCTCCTCTACTCTGGATACACTAGCTGACACACATACTCGGACTGACGCTATAATATACACACACATAGCGCCTAGTAGCAGCGCGCGTACGTGCATCCATCCTACGCAGAGACGAGTGATCCTACATTACGTCCCCAGGATGGATTGGTCCCTGCGATTCTCGTCCACCACCTGCTGATGAGCTCAATCATCTCTCCTCTCTGTTGATGTGCTGTGCTATGGTACCCAGTGGCGGATCCAGTAGAGAGGGGGGCGCACCGGGTGCGCGCCCTTCTTTGTTATTTTTTTTTTTTTAACAACAGAAATAAAAAGAAAAAAGGGGGAGCACTAGCACCACCTGTAATTTTTTTAAGGCACCTCCCCTTTACCGCCCCTGGGTACCTGGGTCCCGTTGCATAAAACTTTTTTCACAACCTTAAAAAATTCAGGTTGGGATTTGCCCAACCTGAATTTTTTAAGGTTGCTAACCTAAGAATGTAAAATCCGTTGCATAAAAACTCTGGCTGGGAGCTTCCGACCGGAATTTTGTGATTTCAACCGGAAAAAAATCCGGTTGGAGTTTTATGCAACGGGCCCCAGCTGGTGGGCAGAAAATCAACTGTCGATCAGTTTTTCTAAAAAGTAATTCTTTCGCCAGCCGATGTTGTTTCTACTGCTTACCAAATATAATGATACTGATGATCATACTATGATAAATGATATCGGTAGTAGCAGAAGTCTCTGCTGTTGTCATTCGCCTGCATGGGTCAATTTTAGAGGACTATTGGAGCAGTTAGGTACCATAAGGGCTCACCACGCGGAGGTATGACAACTTGAGCCCCATGATGATGATGATAATGATGATGATGATAATTATAATAATGAGCGATAATGATAATGATCTTCCATCATCATCACGACGTTTTGAGTAATACCAGGGAGGTGAGGTACTTACAGTAACACTCGGGGGCGGCCCAGGGAGGGGGGACTTGGAGGATTAAGATTGTGCGAGGGAGCCGACAAAAGCGATTAGGACCCTTCTCTTCCAGAGACTCTGAAAATATGCATATTATTCACCTGAGCAAATGCATGACATAAGCATAGGGCCTATATGGTATATTCATGTTTAAAAGGTTTATATCAGGGATTGTATAGTCAAGGTTCCGAGCAGAGTTTACAGGGCCGGCCGAACGGGGGGGGGGGGGGGGCTGGGGCCCCCACTTTATATATATATATATATATATATATATATATATATATATATATATATATATATATATATATATACATATATATATACATATATATATACATATATATATATGATACATAGGGTCTAACCACTTGCACCCCCCCCCCCGACATACACACTTTTTTTTTTAACCCCGGCAGTGGCACCAGAAAGAAAGAAAGAAAGAAAAAAACGTGGTTAAGCTCAATTTTTTGTGTGCATGTGTGTGTGTGCGTGTGTGTGTGTGTGTGTGTGTGTGTGTGTGTGGTGTGTGTGTTGTACCAGAGGGCTAAGACGTTTGTCAGCTGAGGAAACCCGGAAGTGGTACTAGAAATATCATTAACTGCCCCCACATCCCCCCCCCTTCATTGCGCCATGGTTTAATTCAAGGATGAAGCAACTAAATTTGCTTCAAATCATCGCGCCTGCGGGTCGCTGTTCATAGAACTGAATACCAATCAATTCCAGACCAGTTATAAGTTTATCTATACTATAAGAAAGAGTATCATCATACAACAACAGTAAAAATTTAATCAAAATATGATGAAATTAGGGACTCCTAATGTATATAGTGAAACCATTCACTACTTTCTGGAAAACAGTTCCCATGGGTGGCTACAGATGATAGTAGGGTCTCATGCTGATGATGATGTCATCCCCTCACAATTTTTCATTGATCGTGTACCAAAAATTAACAAAAATTCAAATTTTCTGCGATCAAAGTGCTAAACAATGTTATTCCTAGCTGACTATATGCCTTCAGACTGCGGATGATGACTGTCAGTAGGCCTTATTTGAGACTGGGCATAATTTGCGTTTGATTAAAAACAAAAACAAAAACAAACGTAAATTTCTGACTCTATGGTAGGCCTACATTGTGTTGTATTAAGGCAAATTGTGAGCGGATGACATAATCAAGTCACTATTTGCATAGTCATGTTTGCTGCTCAATAGGCTGTTTTTAAAAAAAAAAACAGTGAAACTTAACAATTTCATAACTTCTTTAATTTTCATTCGATTCTGATCAAACTTTCACTGATTGTGCTCGTTTGGATTTTCCCCTTTCTTTGTAAACTAACTTTTATCGAGTTCCGGATTCCCAACCCCCTTCCTCTTAATTCTTCAGTCTCTTCTTTCCCCTATAGACCTACTATAATAATTGCTCCCTCTCCTCGGCATCCTCCTCCTCCTCCTCTTCTTCTTCCTCCTCCCCCTCCTCCTCAATTCATGGGATTGTCGATATCATGTTGTATTTAAATGCAGTTTACATTATCATCGTATCATTGTCTAATAAACGTGACAAATTATGTTAACACCCAATTTTATTTTCAGCATCAATATCTCAGCAGTTCTGAAATTATGCCACTATAAGGTAGATACATATAGTACACCTGTACATCAACTTCCATCTGCATATAAAGTACGAGCATTGATTTTCCTAAATTTGCAAAGTCATTCATTGTAGGAATGTTGTATTTCCATTGATAAATAGTCATAAATCATACTGGAGTGAAAAGCTTGTCCTCATAATATTTTTGGTTTATTTGCAGTAAAAGCAGGTATGACTTCGCGTATTATCTCAAAATAGAATGAGTCAGCATTTTTTTTTTTTTTTAATGAGGGTGGGGCACAGAACTCTTGTGTGTACAAAGAGTCTGTGGGGTGGGGTGGGGGACTGCAGCAATATGCCTATACCACAGAATCATTTGTTTACCTTTTTACACCGACGTACTGGCATGACTGGACGCTCGTCGCGCGCGAGCGCCCGCTCTGTTTCATACAGACTCATCGCTGCTGGCTGCTGCTGCCGAAGGGTCAGAATTCGTGCATTCTCAACTAAACTACGGATTTTACAAGCTGGAGGTTGCTTTCGTGATACGATTGAGCTGCAGTCGCACTTATGCAGATTTTCTGTGTGATAGTAAGTCCTTTATTGACTACAATTTTTCAGTATTAAGACAAAAAGCATTAGTACATCACTCTCTAGTTTGGGCGTTTCGTGAAGCTGCAGCAGTGGCTAACCTCCCGGTACAGCTCTTCATCGATTGTGTCGCCCGAAGCACGGGGGCCTGCGCCTGTCGTGATGGAGGGGCCGCGGCTCGGACGTACAATACAGGGCCAGGCACAGCCGACAGCCCGACGTGACACGCGACGTCTAACTCTTACTAGTCTTAGGACCTTTTCATTCACTACATACTTTATAGGTCATGCATTTTACCCATAAAAAGCAGCAGTCTTTGGCTTACTACAAAACCAGCCCCAAACTCGGTGATCATGGTGGTGATATAATCGAAACAGGGCTGTGTGCCATAGATATTGAAATCAATGCCTTTGGGCTTTACTGCACTCTGGATGTAGTGAGTAGTGAACTAATGGCAAATGCATACTGTAGCAGAGGCATAGACTGGAACCCTGATTGATCTAATTAATAAGTTCATGTACTACCTAGAGATTTTACATGTGTTCACACACACACACACACACACACACACACACAATGTGTAGATCTGAAGACGTCAAAATTTAATGTCAAGCTTCCCTGTATGATGATCTCTGTCACCTTTTTGGAGATACAAAGTGTATTCCCGAAGAACCCTTTAGTGGACAACATTATTATCATTGTCTTTCTTGTTCTATTTATGTCCAGGCCCTACAGTTGTACATACTAGAAATACTGGTCATCACCAAAGGAGCTCTCGGCAGTGCAAGTGGTGTCCAAAGTCCCGCACAACACTTCCCACATCAATTCCACTTCGCATCTGGCAACGTGTCTTCAATCACAGCAGGGACGATGGTGGAGGGAACACCTCGAAACATTGTGAAGTCGGTGCTTAGCGTGGAGCAGGCTGAAGGGGTGGGAGCGAGGGTCAGACGAAGTGTTGGAAGACCAGAGGTATGGTATTCGAGGACAGTCAGTTCATGGTCATATCTGATTCCTGAGAATAAGAGCTGGTGGCAAGTACTTTTTTATGCTTATGATGAAGTTGTTATTTCTATTTACCAGTGTTTGAAGAACAGAGGTAAAACACTCAAGCAAATTCAGTTCATGCCCAAACCCAGTGTCTGAAAATATATGCTAGTGACCAGCAACTTTATTCTGTAGTTGTAATGCATTTGTATTGTCAGATGAAGTTGTTATTACTTTCATAAATAAAGCAGAAATGGACATGATTTGTAAATCACTAGGTGTACTAGCTTTTTTTCTTCGTAAATTCTGAACAAAAAAAAAAATCTATACCGAGTCTTATTTGGCAGGCTCCCTATGACATCAACCAGTCCATGCTCACAGTACTGAAGAAGCACCTTGCACCAAACTTAGCATCTTTAAGAAACAGATAACATTCAACTAGGCTCTACAAATGGAACTTATTTCTGCAGGGATTATTCATTAGTTGAGTTTATAAATATTTGAGACTTGTTTGCTTCTTGTTTTGTCTTTTCTCTGCAGCTCAAAAACCTTGATCCCTTTCTAATGCTGGATGAGTTCAAAGTTGCCGCACCAGCTGGATTCCCAGACCACCCTCATAGAGGCTTTGAGACAGTAAAATTCATTATTTTTACCTCCATGTACTCTTCAGATATCATCTGGTTTAGGGTTCAACTTCTTGCTGCTACCAGTCAAGCATTGTTTTCTTAAGCCCTTCTCTGAGTCTCTCAGTGTTGGCAGCTTACAAATGTATTCTTATATTGCACAAAACATCACAATTGCAAGTATCTAGAGATTAAAAAAGATGAGGAACCTCTGTGAAATTGTAGCACTCTTGAAATACACAGAGGGTTTCACAGTCATACTCATATGGGTTTACTCTAAAGTGAGAATTGGCAAATTATATGTAGTAACTATATCACAACTGTAATCAGTTTGATATATTACCTACATAATTCTAACAGGAAGACTAGATTCCTGTATCTCTTTTCATTGTCAAAAATTATATTCCTATGATGCTGTAAGCAGCAAGTCAGTAAAGGTGCGAGCAAAATCAGACAAGAACTATAAAGAAAAAAAATTGTGACTGGTGGAAATCTGCCCAAGTATAGCATTCTTTGAATGTCCTGTATTAGTGTCATATTACATGCTTCTACCAACTTCTCAAATATCCTTGTGCATGAAATATGCCTAATTGATCGGCTAATTGATAGCGGTGGTTAATATGATGATAACAGTAAAGAAATTGCAATCATCATTATCAATGTCATTAGTATAGATGAAGTGGTACCGGTAGTCGTAGTAGTACAGTAGTAGTACAGTAGTAGTAGTAGTAGTAGTAGTAGTAGTAGTAGTAGCAGCAGCAGCAGCAGCAGCAGCAGCAGCAGCAGCAGCAGCAGCAGCAGCAGCAGCAGCAGCAGCAGCAGCAGCAGCAGCAGCAGCAGCAGCAGCAGCAGCAGCAGCAGCAGCAGCAGCAGCAGCAGCAGCAGCAGCAGCAGCAGCAGCAGCAGCAGCAGCAGCAGCAGCAGCAGCAGCAGCAGCAGCAGCAGCAGCAGCAGCAGCAGCAGCAGCAGCAGCAGCAGCAGCAGCAGCAGCAGCAGCAGCAGCAGCAGCAGCAGCAGCAGCAGCAGCAGCAGCAGCAGCAGCAGCAGCAGCAGCAGCAGCAGCAGCAGCAGCAGCAGCAGCAGCAGCAGCAGCAGCAGCAGCAGCAGCAGCAGCAGCAGCAGCAGCAGCAGCAGCAGCAGCAGCAGCAGCAGCAGCAGCAGCAGCAGCAGCAGCAGCAGCAGCAGCAGCAGCAGCAGCAGCAGCAGCAGCAGCAGCAGCAGCAGTAGTAGTAGTAGTACAACAACACCTGAAGTGGTGGTCATAGTAATAGGAGTAGTAGTAGTCGTCATCATTGTAGTCGTCATCATTGTCGCCGTTGTAGTAGTAGTAGCAGTTGTAAAGTCATCATGGCCGTGTTCATCCTTCATATTGTGCTATTCATTTCTTCATATTTTCCAGGTGACCTATGTTCTCTCTGGTTCAGCAATGCATGAAGACTTTGCTGGTCATACTGGTGTGATGTACCCAGGGGACCTGCAGGTGTGTGGCAAGAATTTGTTCAAACATAAGGATTATAATAATGATGATAATAATAATAATAATAATAATAATGATAATTATAACAACAATGATTATAATAATCATTTGTTGAGCGCAGGACCTACATTGTATATCTATATATTCAAGTGCACTGCAAGAGCTCCTTAATGCTATTTTGCAACTCATTCATATTCTTCAGTGAATTTAGGTTACCTTCAAAGGAATATCATAGAAAGATTTTCTTTTTTTTTTTCAAATTCATGGTAACATTAATTTCCCACACAAAACTCCTGAAAGAAGTAGATCTTGTGTCTTTCTTGCAATGAATGTAACATTTAATGGATCTTATGTGTTCCCTTTGGAGTAATGAGGGGGCAATTCCAGACTGGAAACTGTATATCCATACAATTTATCCCAAATTTGGACAGTTATATTGAGCACATTCACTGGCCAACGAACATGCTTACTCTAAACTTTTGTGTAATACTGTAAAAGTTGAAATTTTCACGCAACCAGAAACTAGCCCGAAAATAAAAGCACGCGAATATTTTTACTTGCCATATATTTCTGTGCGTGATGTCTTGATTCCTCAGAATTAGAAACATGCGAAACTCTTCTTACCCGGCCAAGCGCGAAAAATTACTCGCGCGAACATATCCACTTTTACAGTAGATCGGAATATTCTCCACTTTTACAGTGTTTATTCCCCAGTCATCCATGTTATATCTAGTCTTCATCTTGGTCTCTCATTCTTCCTAATGTCCAGTGGATGACGGCGGGGAGGGGTATAGTGCATTGTGAGATGCCAAATGGAGATGCCACCGGCCATGGCCTCCAGCTCTGGATCAACCTGGCCAAGGAGTTCAAGATGGTGGAGCCGGAGTACCAGGAGCACCAGGCAAAGGACATCCCCGTTGCCAAGAGAGATGGGGTCACAGTCAAGGTCATTGCTGGAGAGTCTCTGGGCCTCAAGGTACTAAATTTTATCAATAGCAAATATATTTTTCTTGAATTTGATAGTAAATCTATTGAAGGTAATGGCATATCTAATGGCTGACTAACCTGTTGAGGATGAGTCCCGAGTATACTCGGGGAAGTGTCTATAGATGGGAAATGCGTGTTGTAGCAAATTCAGCCCGTCCTCAACAGGTTAAGGTTCATTTCTCAATTTCTAATCCCAAAACTCTCAATATCAACTCTCTGTTCTCAATTCCTGATCCTCTAATCTTAATTCTACATTCACAATTCTCAATTTTCAACTCTCTCTACTCTCATATCATTAAGTGTCAATATCAACCATCTGTTCTCAGTTGTCAGGGTTTGATTCTCTGTTCTTGTTTCTTTTCTCCCAATTTTCAACTCCCAATATATACACTCTGTTCTCAAAGATTGTATCTCAGAGGTGTTACTATTTGTGAAAAACAAAAAATATTTAATTTCTACTGAATTCAGTTTTATATCTCAGAACCGACTACGCTCATCAGCATCCCAATAATATGAAAAATAGGCCTACGTAATACAAAAGTCTATTTTCTATACAGAGTGCCACAGTGATCTTACCCTGTTCTCTTAAACATTTCATACCCTTTACCCTTTCCCCCTTTTCTCAGGCCAAGGTGAGAACACGAACCCCTACTGCTTACCTGGACTTCACATTTGAAAAAGGAGCACACTTGAAACAGCCAGTAACCAAGGGCTTCACTGCATTTGTCTATGTACTGTCGGGAAAGGCCCTGTTTGGTGAGTTACCCTTTTGTAGCTCGTTTTAGCAGATTCTATTTATGGATCCTTGTCTCCTCTCATGAAAAGAGTTGTGCAGTTGTCATATGGTATGAAAGTCGCTATCACCATAACAACTGCTCACAGTTGCTCCCATGACGATGAAAAGCATTGATGGTTCAGATGATTTTAAGATGCTTTTGGGAAGGGAGCTCACCAGCAAATTCAATTTGTATGATTACTGCTAAGGTGCCATTATATGTCCAAGAGTTAATTGTTATATACTGAGGTACTGTTCTATATTTTACTTTGCCTGTTTTGATTGGGATTATGAAACAAAAGCATCATTGTCTGTATTTTTTCGTTTAATATTAATAAAATATGGACTGGCCTTGAGGGGGATACGACATTTGTTGCCTGAACTAGAATTGTATTGCCCGAGTCGAAGACGAGGGCGATACAATTCTAGTGAGGGCAATTAATGTTGTATCCCCCGAAAGCAGACAGTCCATATCATTATTATTACCCATTTCAGGCATCTTGAGCAGCAAAATAAATCTTTACAATGTAAATTTTAACA
Organism: Diadema setosum; assembly: GCF_964275005.1. Taxonomy (NCBI): domain Eukaryota; kingdom Metazoa; phylum Echinodermata; class Echinoidea; order Diadematoida; family Diadematidae; genus Diadema; species Diadema setosum. The sequence continues at coordinate 34,596,450 of NC_092695.1, forward strand.
ATTTTCCACTCGACGCCAGCTCGAGCTCTACACTACACTGCGCACTGCATCCCTATAGGCCTATACACAGCTCAGGTACGCGGCGCGCGTATAACAGCTAACTCACACAGGCGCAGGGATCGTCCCCTATTTTTACGTGTTAACCTACGGGAATTTGCCCTTCGTCGCGAAACTACTCCGCGAGAGACTGTCATCAACAGCAAATTTTCCTCACTGGGAGCTCAAGTGCCCGGATGCTATATTCCCCTCGTTTTTAACACGCAAATCCCATAGGCGTTTGTCAAAGCGGGGAATATGGAAAATTTGCTCCTCAACTCCCTGCTGGCGCGTAACCTCGCGCATAAGACGAGGGGAATACAATTTCAAAGAACCACAGCTCAGATGCCTGATACGGGTAATAATACACAATAATACCACAGATCAGCATCTCTCTTTTATATTCCTGATATTATTTGTATTGTGACATCCTCTGCAGCTTTTGGTTGGTATTAAACATTTTATGTTTCTGGGTATATAATCTCGGAATCAGAACTTTGAAGTTTCTGCAGGTATTCTGGAGTGATCAAACTTGAAAGTTCATAGAAAGCCACCTGCACTGTAGAATGATAGAACAATGTCAAAATTCAGCCATGTGATGCCTCTCAAACAGTATGGAATATATTGTTAATGTTTGAGTATTTAAAATGATTTCTTTTCATTTTGTTCTCTAGAAGATGACACTGCATATTCAATTCAGGAGTGAAAACAGAGAAACTAGTTTTTCAATAGCTCTCTATCTAAGCATGGTTGGGTACAAATTGTGATTATTGTGCTGAGTCATGTTAGGCTAGTCAAACAAACATTACAGGGTTCACTGAGCAGCTGTAAAGATGTCATAAAATGAATAAGCATTTTTTCCACCATAGCGTGTCTGCACATCGTATGCATTATGTAGTAAGTGCTTGATGAAGCACACTGGGAGGATGAAAATTGATGTGTAATGGGAAGGGATCTTCTGTCATTGTCTTGTCTGAAAAGAAGAAAAAAAAAAAGAAAGCTTTACTATGTTGCAACTCGACAAATACAGTATTCATGGGGATCTGACTAGAAACAATTCCTTTTGTGCCTAGGAAATCACTTTTTTTTCTTCTTTTTTTTCGTGTATGTGCAGGGTGGTAGGAGTGAAGAAATTTTTGTCCAAGTATGCATCCTATGACAGGAATACATGTTACATGAAGCGTACACTAAGCAAAGATAAACTAAGCTTATCTAGAATAATTATCCCTGTTTGCAACAGGGTGCCTATTTGCGGCAGGGGCTGTTTTATTCCTTGATGAAGAGGCCCAATCAGCTGTGAGAGTACCACCACTTCTGATAAAACTTGCAAGTAACTGCCACTTTTGTTCTGAAGTGGGACTAAGCACATTTGATGCTCTTAAGCTGTATTATTGATGAATAAAACAAAACTGCCCATGCCGCAAATAGGCACCCCATCGCAAACAGGGGTGACTACTGTAGACTGGCCTGTCTTAGCTCCATTTCACTCTCCTATTTCAGGATCTGGGGCTGACAAACAAGAAGGAAGTCCTCATCACACACTGGTGCTCAGTGACGGTGACTATCTGGAGATAGAAAACAAGGTAAAGTCCATAATATGTTGCCCATAAGATACAATGGGAGGTTGATCATGATTGTGAAATGTGATTTCTGTACAGCTTTGTACTTCTCATTCATTTGACTGCACTATTCATGTGGATTCAAATTCAGTATGACATCAGCATCAGATCATCTTTGCCAAATTGTGTAGTACATGGTGGGGGGGGGGGGAGGGGGAAGGTCAGTCATGGGACCCAAGCTGAATGATCAAAATGGCAGTTGATTGTCTTTGTAAGACATTTTGGATTACAGAGAATCTTAAATATATTAGAGTTTCAATGAACTCTACATCTATTCCTTATTTAGAAGACTACTATTATGTAATGACTTCTCCTCACAAATGATTGTCCTATTAACCAAACAAACTGCACCCATTATGCTCTATCACACAGTTTCACACCTAGATGTTCTTTCCCAAAAAGCAGTTGTGTCTTCCATTTGTGTCTGTAGTAATATGTCTTGCAAGAGTGATATAAAATCTCATATATGAACATTCTGTACTGTCTTATATGTGTTCCTTTGATATGCCACATATTTGGGGTGTTTTCACATTCTAGTGGCATATACATATTGCGTCTTTGTCCACGCTCATTTATCTCTTCATTTTTTTTTTTTTTTTTTTTTTTTTTTTTTTTTGCAGGAGGCTGAACTATGTCACTTTGTGTTGATCTCTGGAAAGCCCCTCAAAGAGCCGATTGTGCAATATGGTGAGAAGAATTACACAGATAGATAGATAGATAGATAGATAGATAGATAGATAGATCAACTAACAAAGATGGATAGTTAAATGGATAGATGGATGGATAGATAATACATGTATGTATACACATACATTGCAAATGTACGTATATAGATACAAGAACAACAAATATACAATACAATATATCTATGGAGTATGTCATTGCTGTGGTCCCCAGTAGGTAAGAATGAGGAGTTGAGTTTACCCGCTGAGGACAGACTGATTTTGCTACAACATGCATTTCCCATAGACACCTGCCTGAGTATACTTGGGACTCGTCCTCGACAGGTTGATTGCACATGCCTATCTTAAACCATGTCCACTTTGTGCCCACCAATTTTCATTGGCTCTGAAGATATGAAGATTTTCTTTTTGCTCATTTTCTTAATTTTCTCCATTCCCTTAAAGGACCCTTTGTGATGAATACAGAGGAGGAAATCCAACAAGCCATCTTTGACTACCGCAATGCTCGCAATGGCTTTGAGCGAGCTAGATCATGGAAATCAAAGGCTGGCAACCGTTAAAGAGCTGATTCAACCATTTTTATGCCTCCGCCACGAAGTGGTGCCGGAGGCATTATGTTTTCAGGTTGTCCGTCCGTCCGTACGTCCGTACGTCCGTACGTCCGTATGTCCGTACGTCGGTACGTCCGTACGTCTGTACGTACGTCCGTCCGCATTCGTTTACGCGATAACTTGAATAATATTGACTGGAATTTTACCAAACTTGGTCCAAGTATAAAGTATGATGGGGCAATTACTTGATTAGATTTTGGGTGAAATCGGCCAAAGGTCAAAGGTCAAGGTCAAATCATGAAATTGTATAATTTGTTTGCGTGATAACTCCAGACTGGATGAAGCAGCTTTCACCAAACTTGGTCCAAGGATGATGTATGATGGGGCAACTAGTTGAGTAGATTTAAGTGACATTGGCAAGAGGTCAAAGGTCAAGGTCAAATGCTAAAAATGTTGCTATTTCCCCCATATCTATGCAATGCCCGAATGTATTTTCTTGAAACTTAGTGTAGACATGTACTACTGTGTGAAGATTCTCCAGAGAGAGTTTCATGTCATAAGGTCTAAGGTCAAAAGGTCAAAGGTTAGGTGAAAATGTTACAGTTTCACTTTTCTCGCAAATGGTTCAATGTATTTTCATGGAACTTGGTACATACGCATGTACTGACTGGCAGGGATTATCTAGGGAACTTAGGGGTCATGGGTCAATAGTCAGGGGGTCAAAGGTCAAGGTCAGCTCCTCAAAATTTTACTATTTCCCTCATATACTAGTATATTATGCAATGCTTGCATTATTAGTTTTAAAACTTAATATATACATGCATTACCTAATGGAGATTCTCTGGGAAATTTCCAGCCAGAAGGTCAAAGGTTAAGGGTCAAAGGCCAGGTTTAAATGCAAAAAAAAAAACCAAACTATTTTGTTCTGTACTTACACTCTTTCTTCATACCTTGAGAATTACTCAATGCATAAACTTATAAAAGGGACGGTCAGAAGTCAAGTAAAAATCCTCAATTTCCCAAATATGTGTACCTGCACTCTTAGACAATTATAGCAAACCCAGTTCAAGGAAAGTGAACATTCAAGATATTTCTGACAAACCTGTCATTTCAGTATTTTGTCATTTATGTGAAACTGTCATCACACATTGTGAAGACATTGTACTATACACCTATTGGGAGAATCATGCATTATGGCGGAGGCATCAGTCGCCATAGCGACATATCTAGTTGTTTTTTTTTTTATTCAAACTGAATGTCTATTTCTTTTCCTTATTATATTGCATAAATTTGTGATAGATACTCCGTAAGTGATTGACTTATATTGAGTTTTATACACACAATTCATGTAATGTATTCGAGACTCCTTTGTGTATTTTGGTGGCGGTAAGAAATAACACACTCAACTATCTGAACTGTAAATGCAGGTTGAGCAGTATTGGAAAATATGGAACTTGAGTTCAATATCTTGTGAAAAATAGAAAGCTCAAACTGTTTCATGCAAGCAAGGAATCTGAGCAAAATAGAAAAATAATGAGGAATCATAACTACAGAGTGCAATGAAATTGAAGTTGAGTATTTTGCTTCTGCATAAAATGGTATTTTGGAAAAAGTGATTCCTCCTAAAATGAGAGAAATGTTGTAACTTTTATTTATTATATTTGCACATCGAGAAAAAAAAATAGTGTGTTTAAGAATTAGATAAATGCCAAATGCCAATTTATTCTGAAATTAAATATAATATTTGAAAATGTTTATATCACCTATGCTCAGATTTGTTGTACTGTATCTGAAGAGTAAATACAATAGATTAAATTCAAGAAAAATATAAAATATTATTGTAATAGAAACATACCCCATACAATGTGTGTCACACATTCAGGGAGTATAATGTTTAAGTGTGCTCGTAGTGATATTTAAACATCTTTGTTTCAAGATTTGTCACATGAGCTGTGAGAAGTGAGAATTAAATCCCTATGTCAATGAAGGAAGAAATTTTCCACCTGCCTTCATATTCTAAGTTTGTATGATATTGTAACAGATTTGACATCTTATAGCAATACATTGTATTACATTATAACATACAGTACCTGGTTAACATACCTGGTTGTGGGCATTTAAGTTTATACAAAAGGTATTTGCCCCTCTACTGCTCCTTATACTATCATACATGCTGTCCAAACTCTTCACCTTCAGTCATAAAGTATATTGAGAACAAGAAATAAGAGGAATCTATGTAGTGTGAAAAAGTACTACCTGTGCATGGTGGTCAATTTTTTAATGTACTTTATGCTTGTCAAGATTCATTGTATCTGTTTGTCAGTATAGAGGAGGCTGATTGAAATAATGATATACCTGTAGATTGTAGAAGGCTATCAGTGCCTTCTAGTTATGGAAGAGGTTGCTGCCATGCCGGGCTTTCGTATGGAAGGAATTTTTATCCTTGGATCTTAACAAGCTCACCATATGAGAGAGAAGCAATCTTTTGTGTATGATGCACATATGTGTTATGCTTGTACAGTGCACTCCTGTTATAACAAACATGGTTATAACAAAAATTTGGATGGTTACAACAAAATTTTGGATAATAATGAAGTAGAATTCAGGGCCCAAAATCATCGAATTTTATGCCTTCGCCACAGTGTCACAGGAGGCATTATGTTATTATGCTGTGTTTCATGGTGTAGCTATAGAATATACTATATTTTTACAATATATATTTATCTGTGAATAATGCTGTATGTATATAGTGAATATCTCTGATTAAAGCCTAATAATTATCATATGAAAAATATTCTTATGTATTTTTTTTTTTTTTGCACAAAAGAATTGTTATACAATATATGTGTTTAGCAATGACTGTGGTAAAAATTCCAGGGACTGAAATAAAATAAGCCCTACATGCAATTAATGTGTGGATTGTCATGTGATTTGTTCAGTGTTCTCATTTTCTGAATTATTCAGCATTTAGGGCAAATTTTTTAGGCTTAATTAAAAATGAGAATTATTAGGTGCTGTCATTCATTACATATCTTACAATAAAAGGGGAGGCATCATAATGATTGGACAGCCAGTGGACATGCCATATAATACACTCAACAGCCAATCCTATTTTTGGTGGAGATCACATGACATACGACACATTTGCCTTAAACTCTATTTCAACAGAAAACAAATCAAATTCTGCTGATGAGGTGTGTATATAAAATGATGATCAGATTTATTAAAATATAGTGATATTCAAGTATGATTTTTTTAAATTAATTGTTATGATGCCAGTATCAAGATGGCTAGAGACAGAGATTACCATTATTCCAGTAAAGTATTTTCAAAGTGGGTCATTCTAATACTTCTGCCCAATGGAACACCAAGCTTGCGCGTACTGGTCACACACATAATTATTTTTTCTGTTGTTTTAAGGTTTCATTTTTATGCAACATCAGAACATCGATTACCTGTAGGCCTGTCACCATAATGTAATTCAGATTTTACTTCTTCAATTGGAGTCATCGCTAATTGAACAACACAAATGTATTTTGCCGTTGATATTTCACTAACAACAGTATGAGATTTTAGTGCATAATGTTGGATTATATACAGTGGTATAGGGCCACAAAATATATAAAAATAATAATAATAATACATACATACATACATACATACATACATACAATTTCTATAGCGCCGTTCTCCACTTTGATTAAATGCTCAAGGCGCTTTACAATTGTACATCAAAGCAAACAGACTGAAGATAAAATGACAGCAAAAAGTGTGACAGACCCATTTGTTGCATGCAAGCAATAGTAACAAGAGGTTTCACTTTTCTAAAACCACAAATCAATCACGTTTGGACATGAAAGTTCATCCTCGGTGATGCAGTCAAACTAAGGGATGGATTCACTTGCTAGGTTATATATAAGATATATATATATATATATATATATATATATATATATATATACTCCTAGATGGGTCATTTGGAAGACATTTCCATTTGTTTTATATGCAAATGTTTATATACATGTTCAATGGCAGTTTACGCAATGGAGACACGAAAATTGTCTCCCTAATGACCAGTTGTCTCCCTAATGAAGACACTTCCCCCCAATATGTCTCCCTAAGGTGCCAACTAGGGATATATATATATATATATATATATATATATATATATATATATATATATATATATGTATATATGTATTATGATTATCCACATTTATACCGGTAGTTGATAAATAGAATGTGCAGAGAGATAAAAGAGAAAGATTGAAAGAGGGATAGAGGATCGACAAGAGAATTAAAAGGGAAGGATCAGAGTAATCCTGCACACTCGTCATATACACAGACGGGCATATTTATCTTTCTCTCCTTTCCTGGACAAAATTAATAAAATAAAGCTTTCATAGACAGCTGCCTATAGCATCTAGCCAGCAGGATTAGATATTTTGTGTCGCTAGATGGAGTTATTCTTTGGCTCTGTGTCTTGGTCCATTTCTGATTTATTTTTGTGTAAAAATGAAGCAGTTATTGTCTAAATCTTTTATGGATAAAATTTAATTTCCTGGCCTTTCAAGTGATTGCTCTTTATAATTTTGTTTTCTTAATGCACTGTACCGACTGCACTGAAACCGAGCTTATCGCAGTGGCTTCTACTTTGGCTTCTTGACACAAACTGAAAAACATGATATATTCGCGGCGTGAAATTTTCGCGAATTGGAGGTGACGGCCTTTTTCGACGGTATTTCAATTTCGCAGCAAATCTTGGCTCTCGCGAAATTAAACTGCACGCGAGTATACAAACAGCATGCAAATACATGTAACCAAAAGCAAAGATCGTAAAAAGCTGCTGCAGAGATGTATCGGGACAGTATGGAATTCTGACAGTCTGGAGAATTTTATCTTATTAGGAGGTGTGACCAGGTGTAGCTCAGCTCTCGTGACAATATTTGGCTTCAAACAAAGCTTCCTTCTTGTTATTCAATCCAGTAAGATTTCGTGGCTCTGTTCTTTCGATCATTTGAGGCTGGCAGAAATCTTCGAAATAAATCAGTGTATGCCCATTGCATGCATTACCAGTTACCGTAACGTTAGTTGCTACTGCGCCGAGTCTCCGGCGGTGATAGCGCGCAAGAAAGGGGGTGTGTTCCCCGATATGTCACTCGCTGCTACTGAGTGCTAGCCCAGCCGCGCCGCTTCACTTTTACCAACTGTAACGTTACACCTCCTTTCCTGAAGTCAAGTTTTTATAGCTACATCCAGCTAGTTTTTACATCCAGCTAGCTACGTCTCGTCTACCAGTACAGTACAGATATCGGGCGACATTCTTGACAAGATCAACAGATCTGTATCGTCAGGAGTTCTTGAAATTCCGCCCTAGGAGTGGAGGAGAAGCACTGCCACTGCACTGGCTGGTACTGTACTGGACATACAGTGAGCGGTTTGTGACAGGGCATGGTCCTGAAATTGAACGAAATGGTGATGTTGAAAGCTTGGCTGACGCTTGTGCTTGCAGGTGTTTGTGGAGTCGGTCTTGCCCTCGCTTCACCAAAGTTAGGTTCAACTGAGGAATGGCTGTTTAAAGATTTCATTGAAAGATTCAACAAGACCTATGCGAATTCCATCGAGTACTTCAAGCGGTTTGAAATATTTAAGGTAAATCCTAGATATATACAGTAGTAGAACTTAAAGGTCCTCATCCAGATTATACTAGTGAACACTACTGAAGTAACTTCTGTCAAGCCAATTCTCACTGTTTATAGTGCCCTGTCCAATTCTGAGCTGGTTAAGGAAGAAGTTTGCCTTCACACCATCATCACAGTTACAGCCAGTCGCTGTATTCAGCGACAGGCACAGAGTCTGGCTACATCACAGCATTGCTAGTATACCAGATCTATAGTCTCAACATTTGATAGAGGAATGTCTGGAATGTATTGTGAATCAACATACCTACATTTCAAAAAAAAGTATGGTCAATAGCAATGAGCTGCCACATACTGTACTATATTACTTTCATTTTCACAATAATTTAATATACACGTAAAACCACATTCCTTGCATGATCACATTACAATTTGGTCTTCCTTCTGATTATAAATTAAACCTCTCAACTTTGTGAATTTTAAGAAGTGGTTTCCGAAGGTTTTCTTGTGAATTTGATGGAATTCCATGATCAATTTGCACAATATACATTACAAACAATGATTTTCTTAATGATTTCTTCCATTTCTGCACCCATTTAGACTTCTTTCAGACAGACCTAGAATTCCATGTGAATCTCTCTTGCTTGTTGGTCTGCCACATATACAGGCTAGCCTGACCAAACATGAACAGCTCAACTCCCTGAGAACCCACCGAGACCACGCCAGGTACGGCATCACAAAGTTCGCGGACCTCACAACGGAGGAGTTTGTGGGACAGTACCTGAGCAGTGCCCCGCATCCCACTCTCCCTTCTGCTAGCTGGCCACCTGTGGTAGGAGCTAGCCTCCATGCAGAGAAGTCCATTCCTCTCAAATATGACATGTGAATATTCAAATGATAGATTTACCGGTAATTCACTGCTGATATGACAAACAGAATATGCTTAAATTCTATCTTGAGTGCATGGTGATGTCTTCTACAGATTTCTCCACACAGCATCCCCCCTTTCCTATTTAAAATAATGTTTGTGATGTTGAATTGATTTTAATGTCTTGTTTGGTAGGTTAAATTTCAAACTAATTGAATCTTCATAAAGGGGAGGGGAAGAGATGGAGATGAAATTGCATGCAAGTATTGGATTGAATTTGAAAGGAGACCCCCTCCCCCCCCCCCCCCCCAAAAAAAAAGAATAAATAAATGAATGAATAAATAATTGAATAAATAAATGAAATTAAAAAATAAAAAATGAAATAAATAAAGCATCATATCACTACAGTGGTAATTACCCTGTGCATTGTCAAGAAAATGTTTGCTGCTGGGATTTTTGTACCATTATGGACCTGCCATTCATATTCTGCATGTCATTTGTTTTTCTTTTCTAATCTTTGTCTCTTCTTTTATCAATTTCCAGGAGATCCATAAAACCCTCTGTCATTTCACCTGTCAGAAACCAGAAAAGTGTGAGTGACTTTAAAATTTTGTTCTTGTGACTTCATCAACTTATCTCTTTTCACAAATGCATGAATAGTGCATTGTTTGCCGTTGTTTTGTCTGCAAACAAATGATAATAGCCATGATAAAGGCTGAGCTTTAGACATTGAGGAAATACATTTTGACAGAAATTATGACAAATTGTATAAAAAGCAGGAATATATTATGTTCAGCTAGAAATTAGTATGCACCTGTAAGTACCAGATATTTCAAATATACAATGAAATCACATAAAACACAACTTTAAAAAAATGTTTAAATGAGGAAATACAGTCTTATCTTCTTCCATGTATTGGTGCTTCTTGTTCATGTATATTCTGTATGTTGCATGCTCTTTTTGCTAAACAACTGCTGTTTTGCTGAGTCAAGAGAACAATGACATAGTTATATATTTTGTTTAGTAACAGTCTGAAATTGTGATTCAAATCATCTTCACTTTTTCATTGTTTTCTCTCCCCTGTTCAAATACGTGCTGAATATACTCTTCCAGTGTGGAGCATGTTGGTAAGTTCCTTTTAAAGAATTTTCAATTTATATGATAGCATATGGTCAGTCCATAAAATTTCCACTCTTGCAAATCCAAAAATCTTTTAAGAACACATGCAAAAAAAATCTTTTCATTATTTACATTTTCTCGACTAATGAAACTGTGGCTTGTAAATGGGGAAATGTCCTAACCCTGCTGATGAGAATATGCTGCATGCATATGATGCAACAGAAATTTAATTTGCCAAATTAACATTCATTGATTAATTTTTGCAGGGCCTTCAGTGTTGTGGAGACAGTTGAGAGTAGAGTGGCCATGAAAACCAAACGCTTGACGCAACTCAGCCCCCAGGAGTTGGTAGACTGTGGCACGGCAGCCGGCGACAGTGGTTGCCATGGTGGCGTTCCGTGCAGGACATTAGACTGGCTTAACCGAACCAAGACGGAGATTGTGACAGATGCTACGTATCCGTACAAGGCCAAGAAAGGAGACTGCAAGATCATAAGCAGGTGAGGTTTGGTTTGGTTTGGTTTTTTTCTGATGCCAGCCCCACCCACCCACCCCCCCCAAAAAAAAAAAGAGCAACGTCAGGAAAATGCACACTCAATCTCCATGATTGGGCATTTGTTGAATTACAAAACATATTTTATTTGATTGTCAGCATTCTGTAGAATCTCTTTGATATGATTAGGTAGGATGCGTAAACAGAGTGTCAACTTGTAAATATGTTGTTGAGTTTTTTTTTCAGTAACCCCCTGTGACATTTATCAAAGTTAGCTCGACACTTACAAACTTACAAGAATAGCTTTAATGTGAATTCTTTGAACCAAGCTGTCGAAGGTATATATGGTGCATGTAATGAATGGATGTGTACTTCTTTGTGAATTCTTCGTTTGATGTCCTTTCTTTGGCTGATATTGATTTGATCATGAAAGCACTGACATGTCTGTGTGCAATTTGATACATTTGTATCTTTTCTTGCCAGTGCCTCAGAGAATGCAGTTGTGTCCGGTTACACCTGTGGAAAGTGAGTAGAATGTACATGTCTTTTTGAGCAGTAGCAATATAGAACAAGGGTGTATGTTATACATAGTCGTGACATAGGTCAAGATGATGTCAGACCGATGAGCATTTCAATGGATTCCTGAAACACACAGATTTAGTGCAATGCAGACAGAACTTGTTGATATTTAGAATACCAGAGAGATCAGTTTGATGCGTTGTTTGGTTTTGTTCTGATTTTGGTTTTAGTTTTAAACTACATTTGTTACACCCCCTCATGAAAGATGTCAGTGTATACAAAAAAGAAATGTTATTCAAAGGTCATACTTGTTGTGACATGTAGCATAAACAAACTCAGTGTATACACACGAGCCTATGAGCAGGTACATAGAAGTCAAACATTTTGTTTGGTAAGAGGTTGTGCCAGTTGGCCTTGAAATGGCTGCATGAGCTAGTACTGGAAGTGTGTATTTTGTTTGTTTGTTCTCATTGGGGTTTTTTGTTGTTGTTTTTTTTAAGGGAATTGTTGCTTCAATCAAAACAAGAACTTTGTGTACATTCATCACGTGAAAGTCTGCAGAGTGCGTAAAAAAAGGTCAAAAAGTCAAGAGAAAATATAATTTTACCAAAATCTCTTTATTATTGTATTTTTGATTAGACCTTGTATTTTTGAATGTAAAAGTTGCAGAAATTAATTGAAATCGAAATTTAGATGTATTTGGTAAATACATTATGTACATGAACTAGATTGTATTTGATTGTCTGTTTTGCTTTGAATTCCAAGGCATGATGTCACAGTAAAGTGAAGTAGAATCAGTATTCCTTCTCAGTGGTTAAACTTGTGAGACAATACATGGAAACAGACATCTGTGGTTCGCCTGCAATTTGCATTTTATTCGGACTATTGCATCTGTTGTAGATCTTCTCATCTCAGTATCTCATGGGCACTTTCTCCTTACCATTAGCTACACAACCAACGAGGCTGTTGCCATGCCAACTGCTCTGTATCTTCACGGCCCCCTGAGTATATCCGCGGATGCCGAGAGCTGGCAGTACTATCTGAATGGGATCATTCAGTACCACTGCACGCCCAATTATCTCAACCATGCGGTGCAGATTGTTGGCTATGACAGAACAGGTGAGCAAGTAGTGACATGTCACGTTGAATGGTCCTTCCTCTTTATTAAAAAAAAAAAAAAAAAAAAAGTAAATGAATAAATAAGATGAAAATTATGTAAACAGAATGTAGTGGCTTGATCAAAATATGACTTGATGAGGTCATCACATCACAAATCTCCAAGTAAGGTTTACAAAAATCTGCACTAAATATCTTTGTTTTGACATGAAATTATCAAAACAAAGAAAAACTTGCATCCTTCACATCAAACTTTTATTGTGTTAAGGTAACCTAGCAACAGTGACTTTTAGGGGAAGCGGCGAGTAGATGCAAACTGACCATCCTCAATTATGATTTTGTCATAAATTTGTGCAGAAACCATTGGGAGTAAATGACATCATCATCTCGGCTAATTTGCATACATGGTTTCAACCAAAATCACTGTATGCTGAAAACACATTTAGTTTTTGTAATATCAATTTGATAATACATCTACCCTTCTTTTGAATAGACTGGTTTTAATTCAGTAATTCACATCAGTTGCATTGGGTGTAGGATTGCACCAATCCAGGGATGGTGTGAAAGGGTCATGCCTGCAACCCTTTGAAGGATATCTTTTTTGTATTAACTGTGGTTTGATTGCAACCATTACCACTACATGTGGTATTTGATGCTCCTCTACACACAAGGATCTCCTTTATGGTTGGCTCATATTTGTATAGCTCTGTGTAATTTGTCTTCCTTTTTTTATTTTTACTTTTTTATTTTGGGGTGGGGTGGGGAGAGGGGCTCATATTCCCTTAAATACAGGTAGTGTTGCTGAAACTTCTTGTAAAGCATTTCACCATCTTTATGTTAACCTATTGAGGACGAGCTGATTTCACTACAACACGCATATCCCACTGACACCTGCCCAAGTATGCTCGGGACTAGTCTTCAGCAGGTTAATGTCAAATAGACTGACATATTCGTCTCTTCTTCTGTAATCATATTGTAATATTTTGAATTGTAATGGCAATTATGATGAAGTTTCTTAATCTCATGCAGTGATTCTGATATCTGTAACGAGGTATAAAATAAGCTTGTGCAACTCCTTCCCGTCCTGTTGATATTGTAATCCCACAGCGGAGATTCCATACTACATGGTACGCAATTCGTGGGGCGCCGACTGGGGCATCGACGGCTACCTTCACATCATGATAGGCGGCAACGTGTGTGGCGTAGCATCTGCCGTTCAGACTGTCACCGTTTAATACAGGCAGAGAAGCATGCTGGAAGATTACCGTGGCAATTCATATACTTTGTCTGTAAGCAGACAGTTGAGACAAATCAGATTGAGTGATTGAATAGGGTCTAACCTACACTTGCAATGCCGTTGCAGGTAGAACATTGGGCATGCACATCCTCTCTTGATGATGAATAGACCAGCTTGCTTATAATTTGCTGTAAAACAAGAAACAATTGCATCGCGAAACTTTCGCAAATTGGAGCAAATGGCCTTCTTCGCACCATGAAATGACCATGAAAAAATTACTAGCAGTATACTACCTGTACTGGATTGTGTAGACAGAAATTTTTTCACACATTCTGCTTTCAAGAATCGTGGCTCCTTGAAAAATTTGCTTATGTTTCATGGATGCGAAAATTTCCGGTATTACAGTATTCAAATTTTAAGCCTACCTATGTTACAAAGGTTGATAATGACACTCAAAGAGCTACTTGAGGCTGGAGTGGGAGAGGATCTGTATGATGAGTAGGAGTTGGACAATTCCAGTCAGTGCCTTCCAGGAAGAGAGATTACTGAATTTCCAGCTCGAATCAAATAAATTTATTTCTGAACGATCTCTGCCTGTTTCTTGAGATCAGGACTGTGTTACTATTTGAACTCATGTCCTGGCCATGTAAAAATGAGGTCTTGCCTTTCTGCGCCAGGAGTGTCACTATGTGACAGACACGACACATTAAAAGACTCCACTATTATGATCGTTATTATTAATGAGGGTAGAAGTCATCTTCCTTTCCTTAATTTCAAAGTAGATGGCATTTGACTCGGTTACATTTTGTCTCATGTGTTGGATCTACCAGCTTTGCTGGTTTTTCATCAACAATTATGTACAACATTCCTAAAATGTTATTTTGTTTTTATTCATATTTTTTTTTTCCTCTACTGTTGAGGTGTCTTACAGTTCTCTCAACATTGAGGTTTGAATGAGCAGGTTTTCAAACAAATTCATGTTTTGTGCATTCCTTTATGACAAAGAGTGTCCCATACAGACAGAAAGCATACCTGGTGCTGGCCTGACATAGCAATTACTAATGCACCCATACTGGATTTCAAAGTGTATGAATATGAAAGACAGGTGAATTGAGTTAACCTATTACTAGTTCCCTCAGTAAAATTGTGCAACAATGACAATTAAAAAGAGATAGATAAATAGATAAAGGAAACCAGTCTGTTGTAAGCTATGATGAATGGATCTGTAGAATATTATTACCCTTTACAAAAAAGAGTTTGTCTTTTTTTTTTTAATATCGAAACTCAGATGCATGGTAATGAATATGCCAGTTATATTCAGATTTCCAGATATTTTTCTTTTCCCACCTTGAGGTCTTGAGAACTAGCTACTAGTTCTGAATTCACCAATTTCTATTTAATTGATACATTTCGGTACTTAGAATCTAGTTTGCATGCTATAATAACTCCTATGGTGGGCATGCCACAGACAAGCTGTGTTATTGTCAATGAACAATTTTTTTTTTTTTTGTTATTGTGCAGGAGGTTAATTCATTGCATGAATGCTTGTAGTCATATGTGCTTCCTGTCACTTAGGCAATGTGAGTGCAAAACTGTAGTGGGTAGGTGCACCCTTGTATTGCATTACAGACAGCCAGTAAGACAAGTAGCAGCCACTACAGTTCACCACAATCGTCATGTTTATCTTGCGTGCACATTGCACATTTATTCATCACCATTGCTTATGCCAGAGGATTCCAGAAACCTAAACAGGACCTCTTGACAAAATCTTTGAGTGATGGGAGTTTCTATCAAGCTATTATATGGTATATGATAAGCTATATCAATCATGCCAAGAATGTTACCCCCAAAAGTGTGAGTCATGAAAGTGATTATTGAAGTAGTTATTTCTGAATGACTTGACTTTGTTGACACTGGAGAAAAAGCCATGACTTAGACAATATTCATCTTATGATGTAAATAACAGGTACGAGAATTTACTTTAGCTTTGATAGGTAAACTTTGACTTATGCAGAGTTGACAGTATGTGTAGCTACAAATCTTGGCTAAAAAGAACAGAATTTAGAGTCGAGCTCCCCGGCCTTTCTTTGTGCTGGACTACATACTACTGCGCGTACAAGTATATGAAATACCCCAGGTACTCCAGGATTTGCATAGTGTAATCATGGTAACTGTACAAAATCAAAGTCTTTGTAGAATAGGGCCGGCTGTGATGCATAGCAAAGTGAGGACATGCCAGAAGGTACTAAAATGTAGCAATACTGTCGTACTGTAACCCAGAGGCCCAAAAATTTTATCACAGCTCGTGGGCACTTTTCATGTTAAGCAAAGTGGTATACACAAAGAAGTCACTGTCCTCAACTGGAGTTAATGTGTGTATTAAATTATGTGAGGAGACATTTTGTACTTTTCTACAGCATACTTGCATAGACATTTAAGTAACCACAAAATTAAGGGATGATTCCAAACTGTCTCTTGAAAGCATGTGTATTCCATTTGTTGTGATTTGATTGCTTTGGCAAACTATAATGATACTGTGGTATTGAACAGCTATTGCAAGATTGTACTTTTTATGTTACATGTTTCTGTGCAACTATTAGTGCACAAGAATTGAGGTAGTGTAATCCATTCTGCATTCTATAAATTATTGTAAATTTAAAAGTCTGTTGTAGCAGGTTACTAAATGTGCAAGGATTTGGAGTTCCTTTTTTTTTTTCTTCTTAAAAAACAAAATATTCACTTCTCTTTTCAATTTTTTCCAACAATTTGAGGGATCCATGATGCTGATGATGTTCAACACAATCTTTGCACCAAGCACATGGCTCAACCTGTCTCACGAGGGTTATAACAAATGATGAATATAATTGAGACATCCTCCCACCACAATGCACTTAAAGGACAAGTCCACCTTCATAAACATGACGATTGACAGAATGCAGCAATATTAGTAGAACACATAGGTGAAAGTTTGAGGAAAATTGGACAATCCTTTCAAAAGTTATGAATTTTGGAAGTTTCAGTTCCGCGATCGCTGGATATGAAGACTACTACAGCTTGTGATGTCATATGAGTACAACCATATAAAGAAACCATAAAGAAAATTCAACATATTTTCACTTTTCTCGCATAATAGAAGAGCACATGACTTGTCTCTTTCAGAAGGCAGGGGGAGTAATATTACCCTTAACATATATCAGTTACAAGTTGAGGAAATGTGTACTTTTTTCAAAAAAAGAAATTTTGTGGAATTCTCTATATATTTTCCTTATATCGTTGTATGCATGTGACATCAACTGCAGTAGTCTTCTCATCCAGCAGTGACTGCACAGAAACTTTAAAAATTCATAACTTTTGAACGGATTGACCAATCTTCCTCAAACTTTCACTGATGTGTTCCACTTATATTGCTGAATTATCTCAATCCACATGTATATGAAGGTGAACTTGTCCTTTAAAGAGTCAATCTTGCCCAAGTCGACCTGTGTAAGGACAAAGTCTTCCTCACTTGCCTTTTTAAAATGTTTCTTTCCCTCACAACTGTACAGTAAAAGCTGCTATGTTCGCATATACACTATATGTTTTCGTGAGATATTTTCTTGATTTGACATTGAGACTATCTTGCACTAATACCTGTCTGTTCACCCCGCCACTTTATGCAATGGAGATCAGGTGGTGATATTTTTGCATGTTCTTTTGCTAAATTTGTGGCCCAACAGTGATTCCCGGAATTCACAAAAATTATATATATGTGTTAATATCCAAAGGATCCAAGTCTGAAATCATTAAACTTCCTTCTTTTTTTTTTCATTTTTATGGAAGCCTGTCACCTTGGCGTTTTGACTCAAAATCTTTGACCAGCTTCCTATCGCCATTACTGTGTGTTCTTTATTAACACAGAGGCCTGTACGTGGAGGGGTTAATAAGATTGGGCAAATGATAATCTATTTGAAAAGCTTTGGAGTTTACAGAACTTCAGAACACTGTGCATACCAGAATCAAGAAATCAATTTGTGGCAACCGTCGTACGCTTTTGTATTGGTGGGTCAAAACTGATGTAAAACACCATCACTGCGTTCAGTTTACATGCATGTACAATGTACAATGTATTACATATCCATGTATCACGTTGCGGCAGCTCCATCCAACCTGTGAAAAATGTATTTCCCACTAGTGGAAAGATAGCCTGTCTAGCAAGCCTTTGGACAATTCTGTTGCACCAGTAATATATTACTTCGCATATACATGTGTGTAGATATCAATCAGCATTGTCAGATATTGCCCCACTCACATTTACATTGTACTTTCACTTTCTGGCAGTAGGGCCTATTCATGCCCACCATCCCCACCCCCCCCCCCCCCCCCCCTTGAGGAAGTGTGTCTGAGAACAAATGTAATTCTGTAATCTACTTGACAGCCTAACAAATTTCTTAGAAAGTGATAGAACAACTCTGCTTTATAATGTAAACTGAAATTTGTTCTGAAGAAATATCAGATTATATAATTTGTGCTGTAAATGTGATATAATTTATATATACATGTATTATTATGATTATAATGTATGATTTCAAGTTGGATATATTTTGTGAAATGTAAAGAGATGATTTATTTTGAAAAATAAACTTTAGTACAAGTTTATATAATGAAGACCATATTGAGACTGAATTTCATTTACGAAGTACAGCTGTATTTCATTTCATACATATACAATGTATTCACAAAAGCAGATGAGGCAGAAATTTCAAACCATGCACTCACCAAAATTGTCTGTAGCGCACTACTGGCAGATGACATAATAAGCAAACTGACTGTACACAGTTAACAACCTCTTCATTTGAATTTCATTGGTGATATGCTACACATTCCACAAGAAAATCAAGCTATTTACATGAAGAACACAATGATCATATAAACTACAGTAGAATGGGGAAATTCTCTCCCCCTTTGGCAATATCTTATTATGTTATATCCCAGACACATTTTTGAATTTTATGAGACAGTCAAACAATTGAAGAGTGCAGCAGTTTTGCTGCATATCCAGCCATCCCTCATGGTAAGTTAGAGGTCAGATGTGATCTTAATTTTTTTCTTCCAACAGTTGACCCATCCATGCTCATGTACATTCAAAATCATGGGCAACAGAACTTCCCAACTGGATTGTCTAATAGAGCAAGGGATGGAAAAGTACTTAAATGCTTATCTTACTGGACACTCCTGGTGTCTTGTATAAACAATCTTGAGGGGAAGTTGAGACTCCTTGCATTTCTCATTAATTCCTGAAATATGCATCCAATCGGTCTTGCTAGGTCAAGCAAAAATATCTATGACACTGACCTCCCTGGTATGCTAGAATAATCTGCTTATGAACGAAGCACAACAAGCTTCCATTAACCATCATCTTACTGGGCTGGGATTTGACTAGCCCATACGGTGTATAATTATAATTCTTCTTTCTGTTCTCCCAACAGAAATGCACAAAATAGCACAAAACATTACAAAACGGGACAAAAAAAATCATACGGAGCACAACAAAGAGAAAGAAGTGCATCAGGTGGCTCTCTTAACAGGACACAAAGTTCAAACTCAAAAAGGGTTGTGCAGCACACACGTATTCAAAAATTCTGATATGGAAGAACATTGCCATAGATATGACAACTAAACTGAGGGATGATATCTCTTAATACAATGAGTGCACCGTCTATCCAAAAATAATTAGACACCCCCATTCCCACCCCCGCCCCAGTTTTTCCTTCACAGATATGCAGACTGATGCAGAAAATCAGTGTGTTTCCAACAGAAACGCAGATTTCGACACATGGCAAAACCGAGTACCAGTATATTTCAGATCATGAGAAATATGAATATATATTTACAGGCTACACCAACAAGGAAATTTTTAATAGACATACATATATGTGCCAATTTGTTTTACCTTATCAGAAGATTTCTTCCTCAAAAAAAAAAAAAAAAAAAAAATCTGAGCATTTTCTTTTTATGTAAATCAGCATATACTGTTCATTTTTCAATTCGTTCCATCTTCGATTTCATTCCAAGTGTCCACTAAACCAATTTTCCTCTGGTTTTTACACCAAACAGTCTAATGTGACCCAAGCCATGCAGTCACTTTTGTGCAGAGTATTGATAGATTCACGTTAAAAAACAAAGTACATGTTACAAAACTGAACATTCACACATTTTGTGCAGGTACAAGGGGAAAAAGAATATAGACAAACATAATGCCTCCAGCGACACTTCGTGGCGGAGGCATAAAAATGATTAGGCTATAAAACTCATGCCTGGCATGAAATTTAGATTTGAGCATGATGACAAGGGAATGTTAAGGTAAAAGAGTACTCTTAGATTTTTCTTTTTTTTTTAATTTCAGCACAGAAAGTCTGAAGGAACATACATCAAAAAGAAATTCCAAAATTATCAGCCATTCATAATATGGATAAAAAACATATACAACTGTACACAGGAATTGGTGAATATACACACTTGCCTAGTTATGTGCACGGATAAGCATTTCAGAGAAAACAAAAGAGGCTGGCAGTTGAAAAAAACGACCAACTCATACCAACAAAAACACAGACACACACGTGTACACAAACAACACACATAAATTGAAAAAAAAAAGGACAAAAGATTCCAGATGACTCTTTAACACACTGTCCGCAACGGAACAAACATCTGGAACCTGCAGTGCATATTAATAAAAGAATGCCATCAAGTACAAACTCAATGTCATGCACAGTTTGAATTGATACAGACACTGCAGCTTGCAGAAAGCAACATGCAAGCTATGTAAAAAAAATAATAATAATAAAATAACAAATAAAACCTTAATGATAAATGAATAAATCAATTAAGAAATTAATGAATTTATTTATTCATTTCTCTTCATATCTATCTATCTATTTGCTTATTCATTCATTTATTTTTCATTAGATCATTTATCATTTAGGGGGTTTGGGTTTTTTTTTTTTCAAAGTCCTCAGTTACAGACTTTGTGACTAAACGGCACAGGCTCATGTGACTTGCACTGATGTTTCTTTTACCAAAAAAACCTCCAAAAATATATCAGTATTAATGGAGAAAACTGGAGAGAGAGAGAATTACTATTCATGTGTTTGCTGCTCCCATTCTTCACTGAGTGAAATGTGCATCAAAAGCAATGCAACGTGTGAATTCAGTCAATCATGAACGATTGAGTTCTGCACTGGACACTTCTACATCAGTTGCAGTGAAATGAGATCTACTGCTATTGAATGCAGAGTGTACATCACATACATGTACATGGTCCTGACTTAGAGGTAAAATCATGTCCCTTGAGACTGAAAACATCTCCACAAACCTAGAAACAACAGAACTGGAAGAAAATTACAAAGCAACTCCAAATATCACTTCAATGAATGCATATCAGAAGTGGAAAATTGATTCTACAGAAAACTCCAAGGTTTTTGTTTTTGCTTTTGGTTATCCAAATGAAACTTGGATACGAATACACTGTATGAGCTCTGTGATGACAAGATGAAACTTTAGAAAAGTATGTGGCATAATGCTTAAACAAGACATGCGGAATGTGCACCACACCTAATCCCATTCTTGTATACGAAAATTTCTCTTAGCATGCTGTATAGCAAGAACTGCAGCGTGGGATATACATGTTGATAAATCCTTCAGCATATCTTCTTTTTTCACACAACAAAACTGTACACATGAACATTTAGACTACAATAAGTACATAATGCATAAAATATGAATCTTCGATAGAACATGATAATTGATTTAAAAATGTATCTGCTGACATTGAAGTTTGTGCGTTAGACATATTGTGTTGTTTTCAAATTGTGCTAGAACCATTTCCTGAGCATCAGCTTGGAGGAGTACAATTTTAGTGGTAGACAGAAAGCTCCAAAACAAAAGTAACATTTCTCAAAACTCAAAATAGTTGGAATGACACTTCTGATACTACTGGATTGGTAGACACAAGGAAAACTTAAAATGTTGTTGACTATCAAACGTCTTAGCATTGATTTAAGATGATAGTGTATAATAGTGATAAATGTTCACATGTTAACACATACTTATATTTAACTCACATAGGAAATCAAAACATTCTGGCATATTGAAAATGTTCTAGATGATTTTTGCTGTCACTACCAACCAGTACAACAAATAGATTATTCAGCTGATGGGATTTTAAATGACAAGTGCAAATACAGATTTTCATCGTCAATTAATTCCACATCAATTCCTCCTATGATTTTGCAAATTTATTAATTCATCAGTGTTGAAAGGCTATCAGGGTTATTTTGTATTTTCTATCAGATTAGTGACTGTTGTCTCACAGCTACAATACACAAACTTTGATACACATTCTTCCTTTACTATGACAACATCACTAAGCTGACTTGTATACATCAAAAAGCCTTACCATCCCCTAAGAACCTGAACATGCTTATTGCAACACCCACTCACCCAGTCATATGACAATTAGTACAATGTTTAGATCACATCTGCTTGTTGTATTCCTGGAATCCCTAGTCAATACGTTGCGCTCTATTTTACTTTTAATACATCAAACAATTCTTATATGTATAACTTCCCAACCAAAACTCTATTGTACTAAAAACCTTGAGATCAATACCTGAGATCACTTTGTGGGTCTTTATGACTTTTATGAGTCTGCATTTTTTTTTTTCAGCACTGTTGTAAATAAATGATATTTACACGAGCGTGCCATTTGGTAGTCATTATCCACGTCTTAATGACCTCATCTACATAACAACTCTTCTGGTAACAATCTCAGCTGTACAGCAACACTTGAAAGTCAGACAGATGGACGCGCAAAAACACATATGAGCATGTCATCCATTCCTGACATACAAGCGGAATACACAGCAAAAGCTGCATCAGCTGAAATACCTTCATTACTGGTATGATTATGTTGCAGTAGACATACTGATATCTTTAAAAAACACTACAAAAGAGCTAGACAACTTTCAAAAGGAGGAAATATAAACACATATGCAGAACTAGGAAAAACATGAGAATTGCCTTACATACACATATGAATAAATGAATGGCAAACTTACAGGGGGAAAATACATATACTGTATATAAAGTATCTAATATGTTTCAGCTGTCCAGGGCTCATGGTCTCTTTGTATCTTACTAATAATCATCTTTGCATTTTAACTCTATATATAACAATACTATGCTACTGCAAACAAGCTTTAAACAATTTAAATCTATCATAAATGCTTCATTCTAATCGCAGCTTTAACACTAAAAATACATTTGCTATTCTTCAAAACCCTAATATTTATCACAAGCTGTTGAATGATTTTGGAAATGTCATACACTTTGTATATAGAGACTGCAAGGTGTCTGTGTTCCAGTAGTTGAATATTAGTGTCATAATTATGCAACTACAAATCAGTCGGTATCGGAATCAAGATAAGAATACAAAACGAGAACTGCTCTTATACCTACAGGTGCTTTACAACATGCCATAAATATATCATAGTCAAACTGCAAAACAATAACAAGTACATAAAATATGACAAAATCTTTTTTAAAAAAATATTCAAAGGAGACCTCCGGATGATTTTCAGATTTTTACATTTGAACAACTATAAATTAGTTATACTGAGGACAGAGTTTCAGAATTTGTGATGATTGGGATGAAAAATAAGAATATTTTCAAAATTTAGAATAAACTGCAATGAACAAGGATGATGACATGGCAGAGTCACCATAAGAATGCATGAGTTGGGGCTCAAGGAAGCAGAACAAAAGAAGAAGGCATGCATAGATTATACACAGGTGAACTCGCAAGCAAGCGGTATTGTAATGGAATTACACTGCTACATTTCTGAAATATGTGAACCTCCTATGTCATCATCCTTGTTCAGTGTAATTTGTTTAATATTTTTGAAAGTATTGTTTCTCTGCTCAAGAACCACAGTAAATTCCACAAATCTATACATGGAGTTGTTGATTTATGTACTACATGATGTGAAATCATGAAAATCGTCCGGAATGTCCCTTTAAAGGTGCAAACCTCCTTCTGAGATTCATTGCATGGTACAAAATTGTGATAGCTGGTCATAGCTACGTTGAATGGCAAATCTATCTCCAACATTTTCCTTTCTTAACCCTAATCATGCCAAGTTCTTAAATACAGTACTTTTATATGAGTGGTATGCTCACAGCAAGGTGCCAAAGTACACAATTTCATGCATTCAGCACACAGCTTTATATTCCATCACTGTAGAAGACCCCCCTCCATCCTCCTCTGACTCGTTGCTCGGCAACAAGTCTTTTCCTGGAGCTGACCACTGTCGTATGTCTCGAGGCTTCAAATAAATCTTGCTGTGCAGTATTTGCACCTAATCACAGAGGTTGACACAGGCTAAATATAATTCAGGTGGTACATTATGGGCTAAATTGTCCAATTATTTGAAACTCAAGAAGTTGGTGTTGAGAGCAAGGAAGGAAAAATAAAACTCATCTGAGGTATCCACATACTCAATATTTAGATTCAAAATGGCAGGTAAACAAGGAATAAACATATATTTTCTTCTTTCTTTCTTTCTTTCTTTTGCAGGGGGGGGGGGCAAGCAGCTGTCAAAAACATTGATATATGTGAAAAAAAAAATGATAGGTAAACAATATTTATACTCTAAAGTCATCTACATAATCCTTCAGATTTAAAATTTGTTGTTAAAATTTGTTTCTCCTGATCTAAAGAAAATTTCCACTGTCAGAGGAAATGTATATAATGGTCTTCTCTTAACCATGCGCTATACAAAACTTTTCAGCTTTTTTTTTTTCATTGTGGGCTACTGAATCGATTCACTTTCAAATACTTAGTACATATTTGCAAGACTGCACATGTATTTCAACAGCTCGCTGGAACCCTTCTCTCCAAGACAACGAATATGTCATAACAAATATGAACATTTACAATTGTGTTTCACAAGGCACAGCATAGACAACACATTTCAGATGCTTTGCATTAAAGAATGTCTTCTTGACCAGCATCAACTGCGGTTATATATGGATGCAAATGACATGACAGAACTCAACATTTATTTGTTCACATTTGACTCTGTAAATCACAGAGACTATTGCAAAATGCTGCGTTCAGACAGCTACAGAAATTAGCAAAGCCATGCATTCATATTGTAAAATCATCATACAAAGTGCAGTCCTTTGACACATATATCTGACCAAGCCCTTTAATAGGAATCTACTCTCAAGTGATGAACTATTATAAACCCTTTTTGGATCGCCAGTTTCAAATGCTGTTGGCATTTGTACGTAAACATCTTACCAACACGACTGAAAGTGTTAAAGCCAGCATCATACAGGAGTGTATTGTTGATGCTGGTGAGAAATGGACCACATCTCACCGAGCAAAATATCAAGCCGTACAAGCTATTGTACCAACTCTTCATCTATATCTTAGTCCAGTAATAGATGGGACATCCAAATGAGAAGCAGGTAGGCTCATGCTGGGATAGCTGACCAGGGAGGTGGGAAGACACCTCCCTGGGCTGACCCATGAAAATGAAAGAAAGTCACCTTGAAGTGATGCTTGCAATAGTGAATAGACAAAAATCATTTTGGGCCCATATACAGGATTACGAATACAGCAAAGAAACATACTTGCTGCAAAATCTACCTCACTGAATTCACGCGCGCATGAGTCAAATATTGAAGACAAATTGTTTTCAAGGCATATTACAACACTTAGCAGCATGAAAAAAAAAAAAGTGGGAAAATGAAAATAAAGTGAGTATGACATACCTGGGGTACAAGGTGTGCAGACAAGACATAATGTATCACTGAAACACACAGGATATAAGTGGATAAAATGCGGCAGGAACAGAGATTTGAATGAAAACATGCCACAAACACACACACACACAGATGCACACAAGCACACACACACATACACAGATGTAAGTACATTGTACGGTGAAATATATACACAAAGCGTTACATCATCATGGGGTAGACTAGTTTCAGAGAGCATGTTATCTTTGTGCGATACAGGCGCCTCAATAAGCTATAGTAACCGAGGCTAGCTATTTAACAAGGTAAACTTCAAACTTCAGCTCCTAATTTAAAGCACATTACATCAAGGCACATTTAAGAAGGCAGGAGCAGCTTCCAATTTTTTTTTTCCTGATATCGTGTATAGTTCATCACACATTACAATGAAAAGAGGAGGGTAGTGTGCTCAGTTAAGAACATGTCAAAAAGTTTGGGGGTTCAAGACTCTGTGAGACAAGCTGAGCAACATCATCAGCATCATGCCCCTCTCTGATAAGAGGCATTAACATTCCTTCCCTCAAATAGAACACCATGTGAAAATCTCACATGCACGACAAGGTCACAAGCAACGCTTGGAAAGACGATCCCATTTCACTTTGCGTGACAGGTGGGGTTCACACCCACACACACTCTAGACTAGGGGTGAATGACACCAAGCCCGTGTAAGCAGCTCTTGGCCAGATGACTAGTAACAGTCGGTAAAATAGCATCAACTGGGTGCACCATGCCATAGGAGAAAAGAAGCATTCAATATACAAGTACATTAACCACAGCTCACCTCCTGGACAGCACTATTAAGAGAGGAATCGCAGTATCTATTGTAATTTTTGCTACATAACCCCCAAACTCCTATGTCAATGTTATATGGGAGAAAAAAAAATACATACAGCTACAGCTCATGCTGTACACTTATAGCTGACTTGCATACTCTAAGTGTCTAGATTTTCACACAATTAATATTTCACACTGAGCGGCTCAAAAACATATTCACTGGTTGTTGAATTTGCACTGCAGGATTGTCAACACAATTAATATGTGCAGAGAAAAATAATGAAAATATTTTTACAGATTTAGAATTCGTGCTAGCTAGAAGTAACGTGAAATGTGCGAAAATTAATAAATGCACCACAAAAATTTTGGCATTTACAGTACCGTTTCATTTATTGCCGTTTTGATGTAATAAAACAGAAATGATCCTGTATGCATCAATGCACTTTGCTGCAGTTTACTTACTGAGCATTTTGTTACTTTTCTCCTAAAACATTAGTGTAATGTACGAATTAAAACAGCCAACTAAGGCAAGACAATGCAGCAGTCCTATACAAAGGCCACTGTTATGCATATAGCTTATGGGATTAGCTTATGAGATTTTTGGATATAACTCTGCCAATGAAGACCTGCCCATGAAAAGCACAAGTAGCAAATAAAGCATAGCATGTTCTAAACACAGCCTTAAAAATCTCACACTTCACAGTACAATGGTACACAAGACAGCATAGTATCTTAGCTTTAATATCTGAAAAGTCACCCTGTTTAGTCATACATACAAACAAACATACATACATACAATCAGCAATATAAAGGCAATAATAATACTGCTGTGACCCTCTTTATTTGCATGCTATTTTTTGGAACATTGCAAAAGTTTTCAATCCTTCACCAGGGCGGGATCGCTGTCGTCGTCATCGCCCTCGTCGTCATCGCCCTCAGACGAGCTCAGGCCCTCAAAGATGGCGCACTCCGGGCTCTGGGCCATCATGCCGCTGCGGCTTGACGAGGGGCTGGAGGAGAGAGGATACCGGCTGCTGCTGCCGGGGCTGCCGATGGTCAGGTTGCGGAAGAGGATGCTGGGACCGTCCAACGCCCCGTTGTTCAGGTTCGGGATGGACAGCGTGCGCTTCATGCGCAAGGTGAGCGGCGGGAGGTAGCCACACGGGAGCAGGTAATTGGACAGGTTGAACAGGTCTAGGAACACCTTGTAGCGGTCACTGGAAAAAAACAAAATTATTGCATTTGTATGGCACTTTATACTGTGTTTCTAAGCGCAGTGGTGCTATTCATACAAAAAGACTAGAAAACACAATAACATTAGGACAATGCAAAACCAAAATTACAGTCACAAAAGAAGAAAGAACAACACATGAGATATAGTGATACAATGATTAATAACCGACTGTGTGCACCTCCAGAAAAAAAAAAAAAATCACAAACAGGTATCACTACAACAAAGTACTTATACCGTATAACTAATACATACAGACATGTATGACGGAAGTATAAACATTTGTACTTCAAATCTTCATGACATAATTTGGGACAATAAAGAAAATGTAAGGACAATTCCACAAAACTTCATTTTTCAATAAAGTAGACATTTCATTGAATTATTAACTGACATGTGTTAAAGGTAATATCATTCCCCCCTGCTTTCTATAGGAGTTAAGTCAAGTGCTCTTTTCAGTATGCTAGAAAAGTGGATATATGCCGAATTTTTCTATATATTTTCTTTCTATTGTAGTCCATAACAATGTCATGTACAGCTGTAGTACAGTAGTCTCCTATTAATATCCGGCGATGATGGCACCAAAATTGTAAAGATTCATAACTTTTGAATCAATTGTCCAATTTTCCTCAAACTTCCACTGATGTTTTCTGTTAATATGGCTGCTTTCACTAAATCCACATCAATATTTGGGCTCCGGTTTCCTTTGAGCTGTTATCTTTATTAAATATAGTTCAGCAATATGTGTTGAGAAATCAACTCCCGTCTGATGTTATAATATTGTAGCAGGACTTCCATCAAGGATAAATGTCTGTAAAATGACTTGCTCTGATTCTAGCATTTTCTTGCCGTAGTTTGGTTGTGTGTTGGTTAATGCGTGTTGTCTGTATTTGTGTGTATATGTGTGTGGCTACCTGGAGAGGTCAAAGGTGAGTTTTTGTACCTGACAGTGGAGCGTAGGTAGTGGTACCCCGAAGAGCCTCCAGTCCCCGGCTTGGTGCCAATCATTCTCTGTACCATCATGACATGGTTATCTGGAAGGGGCGACGCAAAGTATGTATGTTTGAACATACAGTTAAACTCGCATAAGTCGATCTTCTCGGGACTGAGCAAAACACATCGACTTAGACGATTTTCCACTTGTGCGTAAGTCGAAAAAAATCGACTTACAGTTTCACCACAGGTACATACATGTATGTTTAATGTACATGTATGTTGTCTACTCTGGAGCCGAGAGCTGGAGCGGTGTGCCGCAGCACGGGTCGCCCAGCAGGGCCGCGGCTAACTTTGCATGGACAGTGCATTAGTATTGGCACAGGTCCGATTACTTTACACCCTTGTTAAACCTTGGGGAAGTGAATATGAACGATATTTCAGCAGTGATTGATTCCAGTTTACCATACCGTGGCTTGAAATGCGTGTAGAGGTGCAATTCTGATTTACCCGTGCCCGTAACTTTTCCCCGTACTTTCCGCTTTGAAAACTCAGCAGCTCCATCCATTATACCACTCCACTGCACATCGCTGCAAATGCCAAGCTACATGTACACTGCAAGCTCAATACTGTACATGTAAATGAACGCACGTGTACTGTACGAACGCTGTACGTACGTAGCGCGACAGCTGACAGGGGTGTACCAGCGGACCTCCAAATACGAAGAGAGTTAAACGATCCCATGCGATCGCTTTGAATTTTGATTTTAGATTATTTTTTTTTTGTCACCTCAAACTCATCTGACAAACAAAATAATGATGAGTAATAAATAATGAATAATAAATGACAGTGATTGATTACACAATGAAATCTTATTCGACTTAGGCACAGTGAATTCAATGGTTTTTCCGTGAAAGTGTTCTTGGAATTTCATCGACTTAGGCGAGTATTCGACTTACAAAATTCGACTTGTGAGTGAATTAACACACGTACGTCAATGGGGAAAAATCGGGACTTTTTAAAATCATCGACTTACGCGATTATTCGACATATGCGACGTCGACTTAGGCGAGTTTAACTGTACATGACATCAGAACATCACAGGGTTGTCAGTGTTCACACACCACAATGAGGGGGGGGGGGTTCAATGGGGCAATCAGAGTACTACTTGTGAGTCACATACATATTAGCTAGTGAACACAATTCCCAAGTCAGGGAAGATTTTTTTTTTTTTCTCAGAATATGAAATATTAGACAGCCCTTCTTTGCAGAATCATGGAATCTTGCCAGCTCTACTATCAAAATAACTGACATTCACAAATCACAGGAAGTTGGGAATTATAGTTGAGGACACTGTAATAAAATTACCTTAAATACAACATAAAAATAACAAATAAAAGAGAAACAAAATATGTTTATCAGTATGTTCTGACTGCAAGAGCACAACACCTACTTAGCAATACACATAACATTATTTCATGGTTACAACATCCTGTCTCTAGTACATATGCAAAGACCTCTGTTTTCCCAGTTCCTAACACTTTTCTAAAACATGCACACAAACACACTAACACAAAAATAAATAAATAAATCATAACAGGCAAATATAAAAAAGTAGACAACAGAGCATCATATCAGTATGAAAACATGGCTGAGTTGTTTTTTTGTTGTTGTTTTTTTTTTCCCATCAAACTGAATAACACTTAGTGTACCTCACAGCACACTGCCTGCACAGAATGAACCCTAACATACTTGCTGGCCAACCCTACAAACATTTTTAGTTAGAAAGTAAACAAATCAAGAGAAAAGGAAATAAAAGAACAAATCTCTCACAGGGGAAATGAACACATGGCATAGTGAGAAAAACAACTTTAAGCACATAAACAGATGCTAACATACTGCAACCACAGGTGTTGTGAATGTGAACAAAACAACTTTTCATCACTCATTTTTGAATGGCATTCAGTAAATCTGGTCCAGGAGTAAGAGTGGTGACATTAACATGCAGTGTCAATGATACATTCAAACATAAAGAGGAAAAGAGATTCCTGTCATGCAGCATATGTGTCACTGCATATTAATAGAATCTTTGCTAAAGGTTTAATAATTACAAAACATTTGTCTGTGTCGATAAGAGCACACATGGCCTAATATGACTTAAATTGCAACTCTAAAATGCCATGTGTTTTATGTCAACCATATAACATTAATTCCTCATAAATGTTATGAATGTTGTAATTGTCCATATGGTTACATATTGGAGGTACAGCTCAGAAACTTACAGGCAAACTATCACATTTAACATTCAGAAAAGAATGTTTGCGCTGCATACACGACATGTTGCAATATGGGGAGCTTTCCTGTAGAACTTCATTTTGCCTTTTATATTTTCAGCTCAGGTGAACACTTCACAACAAACTGTGAGGTGGGGGGGCATAAACACTGCATTGTACCATACTCATTATTATAGAAGCAGAAGTGAGTCATAGTTATCAAAGCTAGTTTTGACATTTTCAATGAAAAAGAAACCAGAGAGTTTGGATGCTAACCATTCTTCTAGTAATTAACTACATGAACTGCTTTCATTCAATTATCTTTTCTATCACAAGCAACTGTAGAACCATAAGACAGTAGGTAAACATATGTATTCACGTGGAACTGCAAATCTTGTGTCCAACAGCATGCAATAATAGCATTAGTAGATCTTTTTTAAACAAGTACATGTACAATTCTATATAAGTAAAATACTGTTCTTATCAATTACATCATAGCTTTTAATCTCACACACAATTCTGTGTACAATCTTAAGCACATTTCAATCAAGTGTAGATGTAAAACTTCAACACTTTCACACTTTAACATAAAACACAGAAATATCTTTTTCACATTCATTTCTATGGCCATTCACTCAGGACGTTTATACCGAGTGAAATATGTATGGATAAGGCGTTATGATATCCATGCTTCAGTGATTATGTTACAGCAGGAATACAAACTGTGGTAATTTGAATCACTTGCATTGTGACAATGCAACTGAGGGAAGACGAGAATAGCTGCCTCACTGCTGCATCAGAAACTCGAATAGTAATCTGAAAACAATCATTTTCAGAGCAATCATATGCTGCAATTTTCTTTTTGCAAATTTCTTGAGGCAACAAATACTTGCAAAATCAAAAACTCTCCAAAACATTGGCTTTTGTAGACAACACAAATGCATGCACAATGTATAATTGTACCCAAGGTTGCGAATGGTTATTTTTGCTTCACAAAAGGGGATACCTTTTTATGCAATGGCTGTGGTTGCAAGTGTAAGCATTGTGACATTGTCTCAGTGTCCCAATTTGCAAATATTATGATGCTTTCAAGTTTAGAAAGCATTGACAATAGAAACATTGTGCCTCGGACAGACCCCCACAACTCACATCTCCACTTGGTCAGCAAAGAGTCAACATCCATGAGCCTCATCAGAAACTGGTACGGCTGGTGGAAACGCACCTCATCGCGGTAGTGGGAGATGACCAGCGCCCCCTGGAGGGCCTTGTGGGACAACCGCACTTCACCTGGAGATGGGAGCAGAAGGTAGACATTGAAAGTAGAAACAGTACTTCCCGTCATCCTAAGACTGATTCAATTGCATGCTATGATCAAGAGCATAAGTTAGAATTAAAATGATGAAAAAAATTGAATCCCTGTTGAAAAGAGATTATCATAATTCTGCAGAGTACGCAATACATCCAAACACAACAACAAG
Source organism: Diadema setosum (assembly GCF_964275005.1). Lineage (NCBI taxonomy): Eukaryota > Metazoa > Echinodermata > Echinoidea > Diadematoida > Diadematidae > Diadema > Diadema setosum. Next base: position 34,628,863 of record NC_092695.1, read on the forward strand.
GTACTAGTTATATGACTTCTGACACAGTGCAAACTAAGCTTTGACCTTTATTTTGTACACTGTACATCGATCTCTGCTCCTGCACTATTTATCATGAGCTTTTTAGGGCCATGAATGAATATGTTGAGAAGCTAAATTTAGTTTGACTCTTGTCAAATGAAGGTTGTTTTCCTGCATCTTACAAGCAAATTAGAATCAGATTTCTACAATCATATTTTCTAACATCAGAGTTACTTTAATGTGGTCCAGAGGTACTCCTGAACTGAGTTTTGCTCGAGACTGGTCACACATATGTTGTCTGAATAGCTGAAATCTCTACATCACGTTTTGAGATAAAAGACAAACAGCTTGATGCTACATTCACACAAGCTGCAGGCTCTTTTAGAGACATGTGTGGCGCATGGACATAAGAATACACTTGTGCCAGTATGTGTATCGAGAGTTTTACATGTCTGTGACTGAGAGGCCAAAGAATTAAAGGCAGGTTTCTGCTTAGAATGTTGTTCGCTATAAATGTAGTCTGCACAGAGACTCTATTTGACATCTCAACAACCATTAACTCCAGACATATTTATGAAACATGTTCAACAGACATGATCACAATGCAACACTTAAAATGCATTCCACAAACTTAAGTACCAGTACAAATACAGCTGTATGACATGTGTTGTGCCATCTGAAACCCACAAAGGAGAGATGATGAGGTACTGTAGGCATGAAATATATGTCCAAATAGAAATTTTTGCAAATTTCATGTTCCAATGAAGTATTGTATGAATGATAACAAACTTCTGGATAAACTACACTTTATACAAAAGTACCTTATTCTACAAAGTTATAAACAAGGGAAATTTATCAACATTGGCAAAGTAAAGAAAACGAAGGTAAGTAAACTGTAGAAAAGTCTACACTTTAACTATAAACTGGCATTCACCTCTGGCCAGAAGAGTCTTGTACTTGTCGATGTCTGTGATGGTGTCAAAGGTTTCTTTGGTGGCCTTGCGCTCATTCAGAATCTGTTCCCGCTCCTTCTCGGTTTCTGCTGCCTGCACACATTGGAAGGGGAGGGAGGAAGGATGAGACAATAGATTACACAGCAATCAAACACAATCTCCCATGAAAAGAACATGAAATTTTGATAGGCATGTTATGATCCCTTTGTCCATACCAGCCAAACATGAAGTTCAGCATCACAAATTTACTTGCTTTCAAGTACTCGATTGTAATAACCACTTTGCTTTCGTCCATACCAGCACAAGGTGAAGACTGAGATTGTCACTTGAGAATGAAAATCAAAAAGTTGGTACTAAACTACATGTATAAAGACTATGAATTAAACAACATTCTGTTGCTGTGCTGCAGCATTTGGTACCATTATTTCTCTACATTTTTAACCATTAGCAGAAATGTGGGTGAAAGCAGAGATGATGATTACCACACAGCTACTTCCCGTCAGATCCTTAAAGTCTTACCTCAGCCCTCATCAGGAAATCATTGAGGTACGTCTGCACCTGATAGGTGTACTTCTCCCAGAAATTGAACCCATCTTCCTCCAGACCTGGCGAGCGCTCGAGCCATCTCTGTGTGGGAATAAATGAAGACCACAGTCAACATACATGGAAATACGGATGAGATGTCAGTCGTTGGAACACTTTAAAGTTCTGCTCGATCCCAGCTAATTTCTTTAAATAAAAAAATCTTTGACAGGATGTTGTCTCCATTGATTGACAAACTGCGCCACGATAAAACAACTTGATACAAGAATTTCATTAAATTGAAGATGTTGTCTCTTGTATAGCTGTTTTGTACTTGTTTTATTCATTCAAGTGGAATGTATATCAATAAATGAAATGGAAATAACAAGAAAAAAAACAAGCATTTATAAAAGAGCACAAAGTAGAGTGACCTGCTTTATGCCATCTCACAAGCACAGGGATGGCAGATGCATCAGTCTGTTATTCAAGGATTCCAATCACTTGTCAAGAGTTTGTCTGTGAGGACCCTCCGTCTGTTTCATTTTCTGTTCTTTTTTTTTTTTTTCTTTTTGTCTTGTAGAGCTGGATTACAAACTCCCTGTTTCGGCATACATAGCTTTTTGTGCACTTCAGTTCGGCTGTTTACCGAGTCCAGGGGTGAGCAAAGTTGCAAAAGTTAGCTGCTATTTTCTGGCTTCTCGCTTTAAATGACCTAATAGACTATTGCTCCCTCAGGGTCAAACAATTGCATTGAGAGGAAGCCATTTGTTTGAAAAGGCTGCAAGGGGTGGGGGTGACCTGATAAAAAGATGTGAATGGGAGGTACAAGTTTTTATGACTACCATATGTATTCTTCAGTGACCTTCTGCCACTCGCAAATAGCTGTCCACGACTATGGGCAAAAAAGCATAATGTTACATGCATACTTGTACACAGGGCAAATCGATGCAGATTTGGTAATGGTTTTCATCAGAGCACTCACCTCAATCAATTCCAGCAGAGTTGCATCTTCTTCTGATTTGCGGAGGATGGTTTGCAGTTCTTCGGGATAAACGCTTGAGTAATTCCTCTTTTGGTAGCTGACTCTCCATTCCTGAAAAAAAGAAGAAGAAAAAGACCATGAATATCACATTCAATAATCAGACCAGCAGAAACTTTCCCAACCTTGCAAATATCATCATAGTGTTCTGAGAACTAAAAGGCATATTTTTGGTGGAAAATCAGTATTTTTACCTTTCATTCCATAGATGAGTGCAGTAATACAATTTGAAAATACATTTTCCATGAATCCTTCAGGTCTTCTGCCCTCCCCCCCCCCCCCCCAAGAAAAAAGAAATAAAGTACAAAATACGGGGAAAAAAGTAACAGTTGTCATCTTAACATAATACTATCACATATTTCATGTCTTTGGTCAATACAGTACCTTCACCACTACAAGCCCATCACCTAAAAGTGAATTTGACACAAACGTGAAAAATAGAGTTTTTTGGGTTTTTTTTTTTCTAATTCTTTTATATTGTGTCCACACACAAACACACACACACACACACACTCATGTCATGGTGTACATGATTTCTTATTTGAGCTTTGTTCAGTGATTAACATGACTTACTGGCTTGATTCCCAGTTTGTTCTCCAGGAGGCGAAACTGAAAGCTCTGGAAGCCAGAGGCAGGGGAGAGGTAGTCCCTGAATTCTGAGAAGGAGAGGGGGGTCATCGTCTCCAGGACGTAGATCTGGTCAACCAGGAGCTACCAGGGTCCAATGAACAGAAATAAAAAGAAAGGATTTTGAGATAATATGTAGTATTTTTCATATACCACTAGTAATCGTCATGAACCTTTGACCTTTCTGTGCGACAAGCTGTGTCTACCTAGTATTACTAGTTTGGCCAAGGTGATCTATGGTGTTTACCTGAAAATACAGCTGACAGTTTCCATGTTGTGGTGTTGTTGCCTTTACTTGACAGGTATGTGCAGAATATAACACTTCTTGATTACTTCAATTTAATCATTGTTATCACCATCAACATTATCATGATTATTGTTGCTGTTATAGCTGTTCTCGTTGTTGTTGGAAGTAGAAGTAGTTAGCAGCAGCAGCAGCAGCAGAAGTAGTAGAATCATTATCATCAAGGTATCTCATAAATTAATCCAATCTAATCAGAAGCTAAACTTGACATGTAGATGATAGTATATGAGAAGAAAAATAGATTTTACTAAATTTTCAACTAAGCTGACATTGACTGTTAGTCAATCCTGCTAGCCATAAAAAAAGAACAAACTGTAACTAGAAATGTCGCTACAGCGACTGGTTATACCCCCGCCAAACAACATTTCATAAGCTTTGGTCAAAACAACATTTCATAAGCTTTGGTCAAAAAACTGAGGAAGTAGTTAAATCCGCAAGATCTTTCCTTGATCTTCTGCCATTAATATGCCGTTACCATGGCAACGTACTTTCGGGTACTGTCGAAAAATGCGTCTTGCACATCTACAACCAAAGGCACACATCTGTACCAAGTTTCATGGAAATTGGGCAAAAACTGAGGAAGTAGTTTGCAACACAAAATTTTCCATCATTTTGGCTCATATGTGAGCTGTTACCATGGCAACATACTTTTTGCCACTGTCAAGAAATGTGTCATGCTGACCTATATCCTAAGACAAACATTCAATATGAATTCCATGAGAATTGGAAGAACACTGATGAAGCAGTTTTGCCATGAAGCATTTTGCCCTATATTTTACCAATAACATGCCGTTACCATGGCAACGCACTTTTTGCCACTGCGGAAATATGTGTCTTGCACATTAACATATTCAGATGAACATCTGTACCTAATTTCATAAAAATTGATCAAAAACTGTGGGAGGAGTTCGCGACGCAAGATTTGTACCCATTTTTGCCCATAATATGCCGTTACCATGGCAACGTATTTTTGGGTACTGTCAAAAAATACGTCTTGCACATCTACAACCCAAGGCACACATCTGTGCCAAGTTTTATGGGAATCGGTTGAAAACTGAGGAAGTAGTTCGCGACGCAAGATTTGCAACGGACCGACCGCCCGCCCGACCGACCGGCCGACCGGCCGACCGACCGCCCAACCGACCGCCCGACCGTCCGCTGATTCCTATATACCCCCTTCAAACTTCGTTTGGCGGGGGTATAATGAAAATGCTGTACCCGCTTCAAATCCCATACCTTTAGGATCTGAACGATCCGTTCCATTCTGTTCATCATGACAAGTTGATTCTTCTCATCAAGAGGAATCTCACTCAGTATATCCCTGATGGAGTCAACTTCAAACAGGATCTGCTTGAACCATAGCTCGTATGCTGTGGATGACAGAAACCCACTTATGCATGTAAATTCAGTGATTCATACACAAAATTGATATGAAAAACAATACAAAATGTCCATCTTTCTGGTAGCCACTATGTATTCCTTTGCATTATACAGAAAGACAGCTCTTTCTAAAGAAGCTCATTCAACGTAGCTTTGAAAGACTCATGTGGTAAACTCCTCATAATATCATACACGACCTGTACACAAACAACTATTATTCTGTGGTCACGTGGTAAAAGTTACATAAGACGGTCCAGTTCTCTTGCATAAAAGATCTGATATAACCAACATCTGCTGATCAGCTTTCAGGTCTTGGGAATGTGGGTCTGGCAGGTGCTATCAAGTTACTTAAATTATACAAGGTATTGCAGGCAATAAGTGCTGTATTCGCCAGCAGTAAGGCCGCAGCGCCAGATGAGCCGCATCCCAACTTTATTTGGTGATGAAAAATAAAAAATAAAAAAATGGAGAGATTTTGTTCTGATCAAAGTTTCATTACTTTTCTACAATATTTTGATAAAGAAACTCTTGTTATTTCTACATATTTTCACTTGATTGCAGAACATGGCATTGTCTGTGAGATTGATTAATTCAGTGGTTGATATCATGTTGTTCATTGGCACTTTGCATACATGTAGTCTCATACATGATTATGTGTGTTGGTTAGACAGGCGATTCTATGAGTTGGAAAGACAATAAAAATTTGCTTGTACTGGCGTATAGGCCTCACCCCAACTTACCAAGCTTTATTTTTGTTGAAAATAGTGCGGCCCTATCGCCGGCGAATATGGCATAAATTTATCTTGATATGATCAATAGGATGTATCTCACATCAGAATAAAAGGAATGTCATAATTTCTCTACTGATGAATTAAAATCCAATAGGCCATATATTTCACTGATCATCTCCCTCAAAATATGGTGATGCTATTTGTCATTTAGAGATGGAATCTATTAAAGGGGAATACAAATAGGCGAGGATACATGTGTAAAGCAGAAGGACGTCTGTATATCAGATAAACTGGGTGCTTCCTCCAGTTTCTACCTGATTTAGAACAACAGTTCCTTGCCACCTACTAAATGCATGTCAGATATTATATCTCTGATACCAGGCAATAGAGCATATGGTTATAAAGATCAATATATTGGGTTTAATAAGAGGTAAATGAGTGCCTGTAACCCTGTTCACATGGTCAAATCATATAATGTCACTGTTGAGTAACAGCTCCAAGTGTTGTTCTGTAAAGTGTAATGTCCACAAGATCAACTTTCCCCATAAAATGTTCATGGTTGGGTAACAGCCGAGGGTGTAACATAACACTACCTTGCCATAACATGTCCCCTCCTGAATGTTATGCAACTTCTCTCAGATTTCATACAATTAACCAGTCTTGTGACTATTGTACTGGTTGCAGTACATAGTAAATCCCTAAAATGCTACCATGAGGTAATTTAAGTATTCCGAGCTCCTTCTCAAACATCTGGAAATTCATTTAACTGCATGACCTGCAACCTACTGGTGGTGGCATAATACTCCCTATTGCCTTTAACTATGAAACTCAAACAGCCGCGGCACAATGTAATTTCCATAACAACGTGTCATCAATTCTGTACCCATGCACAGCAAGAGCTCTATTTGATCACACACAAAAAACATGAAGCACTATCTCTTATCTCCGACCAACCATAGTTTAATAGATTTTCTCAGCAATTGTTACTGTTTGAAAAAGGAATATGAAGTTATAAGCTATAAAGATGCATTTCTATATTTTCTATATGAAGTGACAATGTTTTAGTCATGGTGACTAGGTAAAAATTAGATGTGATTACTGCATAATATACACTCTGCCTGTGCCTGCTGCCATAGTAACTCTCCATTACTGGAAGTGAGAGAAAACACTGAAAGTGTGATTCCATTTGACCTCTGAGTGTTGCAGGTGAGTGCGTAAGATCACCTCATTCATGTAGAAGTACTGTAGCTTTAATACGGCCAGTGTATGGACCCAACTGCTAGTTTTACGGACCCAACTGCAAATGTTTTACATTATAAGAGCTAAGGAGAATTGGTCTGCTAAAGAATTTGAGTTCTGTGAAGTATGGAAACACTCATATCCTATGTAGGGCCTAGTCTCTGTTATAAAATCTACTGCCCACAATGGTTTGTAATTCACTTGAGACCAGTATGAAGATTTTCTTGTTTGTTTCATGTTATTCTTTATTTGTTTGTTTGTTTTTTATTTATTTTATTTTATTTTATTTTTTTGCTTTCATCTTCATATTTGGCTAGTCTTTTTTGGCTTAGTAACAGCTAGTGAACTATACAGTATGTCCCAAAAAAAATTTAATACCCAATATGATTAAACTGTCTAAATGCTACTTCAGAGTCTTAAAATATAACATCTTAGCTCTATTTTGCAGAAAACCCCATTCAATTTGATGAAGCGGTCACAGAGAAATGGGGATTGTTGTAAAGCATGTCATGAGTCTGATTCTTCCCAGTTTAGCACTTCGATGCTCTTGTGTGTGAATACAATAGACAGAACTTGGAGGGAAGAGATTTCTGACATCCTCTACAAAACTCCTCATTTCTCTTTGACCACTGAAGCAAATCAAATGGGGTTTTCTGTAAGATGTGGGCAATGAGTTACAGTTTCATACCCTGAATTTGTATTTAGATTGATTCACTATGTTTAAAGATATCATTGCGGAGGGTCCCGTTGTAATTTTGTGGGGGGACATATGGCATTGTAATCATGTGCTATCACTTAGGGTGTGTTCAAGCACTCAAAAGCGAACCAAAGCAAACTGTATCATGCTGTGCCAGATTTGGAGCGTTCGAGCGTTCGGTGGAGAAAGCATACCTCTAGAGTTATCTTTAGAGGTGGTCATGCATTTTGTAGCAAGAAGGTCATTCACCTGGAGTGCTTAAACTACAATGTACTTACAGCTGCACAGCACAAAGAGGTTGAACTCTTGTATTCTTTACATGCAAACTTTTGGTACGCTTTTGGTACCCTTTTGGAGCATGTCGGGAAGTGGTCCACTTTTGGCTCAGTTCAGTTCAGTACGGTACACTTTAGAAGCATTCGAGCACTCCTCTTGACGTGAGTTTGGTATATTTCTGTTCGCTTTAGGAGAGCTCTCAAACACACCCTTACTCCGTGCCTGTGTTCCCTGTGTGCTGCTCATGATTAGCGTATTTTGACATCAATCCAGCAGCCTGGAGATATATTTTTGTAGCAGACCACAACTTTATCATTATTACAATTGGCTGCAAAAGAATTCATTCCTTTCAAATAGCAACTTTAAAAGATGTGTGAAGATGAAGGAGAGATTTGTGAGACAAGCTTGATAATTAGATTAAAATTCATCCGTCCTTAATTTCACTCTATCTGGGTTTGTAAGCTGACATAAACTGGAATACGAAGTGGTGTGGTACTGCAGGCTGAAAAAATTTGTTTTGGATGTCTTTGTGATATATTTCACAATAAATTGCACAGTACATGTACGGACAGTACTCTTCAAAATCTGCCACTTCTTACTTTAGTAATTTGTACATTTAAAGTAGTACACATTAAAAACAAACAAACAAACAAGCAAACAAAAACACTGATGTTGTCTGGCCCCAATAATGCAGCAAGAAAATCAAAACACACAAAAATCACACCCTCGGAAAAGGGTCTCAATGGAAAACAAAGATTGGCAACAGAGGGGCGAAAGGGAGAACAATAATATCGTACCTTGGTGGGTGATGATGAAGAGGTGTTCATCATGGACAGGCTTGGAGACGGTGGCACTCTGGAGCTCCACACATGAGAGGAGTTTGTCCAGTTGGAGGTAGCTTCCGTAGGTCAGCTGCCTCTGTTCCTGGTTCTTCGGGACCCTGGCCAAATAATTATTTTCATCATCATTATTATTCATAGTTTACTGAAGTAGCGATTTGCAGCAATGAAACTGCTAAATTCCTCGCAATTGTACATAGAAACACCACAACAGGCATTTTTTTAATACTCCCTCCTAAACACTCCAGTTGCTAAGCTGCACACTCCCACCACTGCCAACATTCCCCCTACAACAAACCCTGGCTGGTTCCAAGGAACACAATTGGGAAATGTGCTTCAAATGCATGCATCTTAACCCATTGAGGACGAGTCCCGAATCTACTTGGGCAAGTGTCTATGGGAAATGCGTGTTGCAGCAAAATCAAACTGTTCTCAATGGGTTAATAGCCCAAAAATTCTTTACATATCACAAAGGCTTTTATATATATTTTTGTCAGGAAATGCAGAGATAAATGTATTCAGCACAGTTGCGGAACCACAGGGGGGTTCACCAGGCCCGTGCCCCCTCTTTATTTTTTGTTAAAACAAAAGAAATGAAAAGAAAAAAATGGGGGCCGTGCGCCTCCCCCCCCCCCCTTAATTTTGTAACGGAGCCTCCCCTTCTCAGAATTCCTGAATCCCCCCCACCCCCCCCCCCCCCCCCCTGCAGCAAGACTCTGCTGATGAGAGAGATTTGCCAGCTACAGCATTGGCTCTGCAACCATGAACTACTGTACGAGCTGAAATTTTCGCGTACAGATATTTTCGCGAATTGCTACTTGGAGGACATTTTCGCGTGTTGTTTATTTCGCGGTTATGAGGGTCTAACTGAACTTAATTAATCGCACGTTGTTATTTTCGCGTGTTGTTATTTTCGCGGTTCGAAGGCGATTCGCGAAATTCGCGAAAAATAAAATCACCACGAAAATTTCAGCTCGTACAGTATACTAAGCACATACATTGTAAGAAAAAGAAAACAGATACACATATAATATTACATTCTGAAGGTTAAAAAAAAAGACAAAAAACAAACAACAAAACATATATTCGGAGATGTCAATCTTGTTATTCTGAGGGCAGAAAAGGCATATTTTTAATGGAAAACACTCAGTATTTTCACCTTTTCTGCTATAGACATGTGTAGTATATTGCAATAAAATTTGGGGAAAACAGCATTTTTCAAAAACCTGCAATATTTTGTGCAACACAAACAATACAAAACACTGCAAAAAGTAACAGCTGGCCTCCCTGCATGTTGGTAGAACACTGGGGAAATTGCCCATATCAAGCATTATCTCTTTGTGGAAAAATACTCCTTCAAAAAACATTTTTAAGGGAAATAACACCAAATTATATTCTAAAATCACATTTGTTGGCACTATGTGGCAGCTCTGTAATTGGGATCACATACCCCACTTGACTCATGTGAGCAAAATAATTCAAAGTGACCCTTAATAACAATTATGACAACAATGATGACAATGCTACTTCAAACATGACAAAGAACATCAAAACTGATAATGCTGATGACAGCAATATACCGGTACAGAAATATATACGAGCGATAAAGACAAATATTAAGTATTGATAGTATCCATACATACTGTACGACATCACTGCATCATAATCAAAATTACTACTGTTTGTAGTAGCAGTAGAAGTAGTTTGAATATCATTATCATTTATATCCTGGTATACTAGTTGGAAATATAAGATAAAAATGAAAATACAATGTATAGAATGCTCATATTTTGTTGATTCATCAATACAAGGAAACAATAAAGGTCACTTTGCCACATACATAGTAGGCAAAAGGAAAGCTGAGATTGTGCACGCAGTTGAACAGTACTGGCATGGCCTTTGTGGTCTAAAAAATGAAAGACACACATGAAAAACAAAACAAAAAAAAACCTTGGTCGAATATTTGGAGTGGCAAAGACATTAAATAAACCATACAAATGCAAAGCATTCACGGCTTTATCTGCCCAGTATTGTATTTGTTCATCCACATGAGCCTGCACAAATACCGGTACGTGTACATTGTACTTGTGATAGCCACAGTAAACAATGGATATCGGGCAAGCTTGCATGATGAATAGTCCTCCGAAGCTCAAAGTTTCTTGGGCTTTTACACCACCACATTCAAAAAATAAAAACTGTGAAACCATTTAAAACTCACCAACCATGACTTGCATGCTATTGCCAGTGTCTCTTGACTATTCACAGAGTTGAAACAAAAGTAAATATTTGAACCTTTAAAGGACAAGTTAACCTTCTTACATATGTGGATTGAGTGAATGCAGCAATATTAGTAGAACACATCAGTGAAAGTTTGGGGAAGATTGACAATCCATTAAAAAATTATGAATTTTCAAGTTCAGTCGCTACTGGATGAGAAGAAAAGTATAGCTTATGATGCCATCATGTGTAGAATTATATAAGGAAAACAAACAGAAAATTTCATGAAATTTCATTTTTTGAAAAGCTACACATTCCCTCTACTTGTCCCTGATATATGTTAACTATTAAAGGGTTATCCCCTGCCTTCTAAAAGAGGGAAGTCAAGTGCTCTTTTATAATGTAAGAAAAGTAAAAATATCCCGAATGTTCTAATCTTCTTTATACCGTTCTACACATCTGACATCACAAGCTGTAGTAGTCTTCTCATCCAGTGATGACAGCACTACAACTTCCATGGTGAAGTCCTCGGGACCGGCTGTTTTCTTTCTTTACATCAAAATTTTGTTATAACTGAATAAACAATAAAAATACATAGAGTGGATATAATGTTACGGCCTGAATTTTTACTTTGTTGTAACCAGAATTTCATTATAACCGTGTTCGTTATAACGGGAGTGCATTGTAATTCATAATGTTAGATTCAGGTTGTCCAATTTTCCTCACACTTTCGCTGATGTGTTAATTCACATGTACATGAAGTCAAGCTTGTCCTTTAAAGATGGATGCACAATGCAACAAAAGTAAATGTCTAGAAAGTGAATAATAATTTCATGGTTTAAAATCCAAAATTGAAATTCTTTGTACGGAAAAAAATTAGAAAGTTAAGCTTACCTATCACCACCAGCAAAAGGGCAAGACATCTTGGAAGTCTGTCCAAGGGTTTGGAGATTACAGAGCAGCTGCACACTTGGTCGTCTGGAGAATTGGTGCCTTGTCTCTTTGGCAGTCTTTTATCTTAGGAGTCCAGGGCCCTTGGTCTGAAACATCACCCACAACCTACCTGCACAAAAAAGTAACATTCCTTCTTTAACACATATAGATGAGCATGCGATACAAGTACAGAAATTCTAGACAGTAAAGCAAGTAGGAATCTGGGACTTTGTGAAGCATGTGATCATACAGGTACATGATGAAAGTACTCTACTCCACAGGGGCATGGGGGAGGAGGTGTATTGGATAAACAGATGCAAACAAAAAATAAGACAGTGACTTGGAACCCTAATACTGTTGCATGGTGAGAATAAAATATTTGTTTGCAGAGGCTGATAAACTCCGTTTTAAACAAAATTTCAGTAAATTCTCTCTCCCATGAACAAAACAATACAACAAATTTTATTAACACCCTACAGGAACACAAAGCACAATCCACTCACACAAAAAAAGGATATAGGACTTGAACAGTTATGTCTTACAATTGTATGTGTACATCTCTTAAGTACAGAATTTTAGAATGGTACATTTTGAATGCAATAGGTGGGAAATCACTGTGTATAGGGCTCTGGGAGCTACACGTACAGTAGTGACTGGAACTTGTCTTCTTGAGAATACACTTTGCAAATAGTTTTAAACTACACATGAAGTTATTCTCAGTATAGAGGACAAACTCATCCATGAGTCACTAAACCTCATGTTTGAGTCAACTAGTCGTCATCCAGTCGTCATCCAACTGTTACCAGCACGGCTTGGGTATAGTTAATCATGCAGAACATACATTGTAATGGATACAGTGTACATGTACGTACGTACAGCTGTATGTATTATACTGGGTTTGCTTTACTCCTCACATGCGTTGTTAATTGCCTAACTCTTTTCACAGGCCCTCGCATTTATGTGTATAACTACGACTAATACATTGTATCATATCGTACAGTGTGAATCACTTCATACAATGTGCAATGTCTACAACTATTCCCACAACTTGGCTTAAATGACAAACACAAAATACTGTTACCTGCAGGTTCAGGAAACAACTCTTTCCTTTTTGGAGAAATTACTCAGTAATTACTGTTTTCCAATGTACATCATCAGACTGTACAGTATAATACAGCAAATCATAATGGGTGTAATACTCATAGACCCATACACATGCACTATAAAACTGTACAATTAACAAACAATCCCATGTCTAAGCATTGAAGGCCCCTGACAGCCCATTCCTGTCCTGTAAAATCCCCCTTCCACTGAATATCTTGTCTTGAAAGAGGGGTTTATCACAATATACAGTATGCATCAATTGCCCTTGATAATAGAAAGTTTTAATAAATGAGAACTTTTATTCTATGAGTAATTGGAGACAATGAAACACGAATTTTCAAAGCGAAAATAACAAAATATGATATCATCTTTTTTTTCTGCATATTAGTATGCTCCACAGAAGAAAAAAAATTATCTTTTGTGATGTCATCAACAGTTGTGAAGTCAGCTGAAATAAGTATTTTGATTAACAATAAATTTGTACCTGAACTTGAGTATGTGCACCATGCCATAACGAGGTCATGACAGCAGGACTTAATTCCACTCCTTTTTCTTGCCACACACTAGATCCTTTTCACATTAAACACTTTCAATATTTTGCAAATTTATACATACAATTGTAAATGTAAATTTCATTTATTGTATATTTTAATTTAACACATCAACTTCTGTAAAATATCTTACTGTTGGAAATGGAATAAATAAATGTGTCTATCGAGTCATGATGGGTAGAATAATTACATAGAAGTCATGTTTCTTGCCTTTCAACTAAATTCATTCTGTGCAGTTATGGTCCATGTTTTCTGCTGTCCCAACTGCTCATTAGAAAAATGAAAGTTGGTGGTTTAAATGGTTTAGAACACACAACTCACAAGCAATATACCCTACTCATCCATTAATCCTCCACAAGGAAACCTTTGTTTACATGTGCAGACTCAGTGTGAGGGTCTACTGCACTCGCTTCATAGTTCAGTAACTTATTTGCTTGGGTCGATTTCACCATCCAACATCTATGAACAATAGATTTACATTTGAATGCATTTAATAGGGATGCAGAAATGCACAATGCATGACACTGAAATGCTTGCAAGATCAACTCATAGTCATACAACACTGACAAAAACAAAAGAATTAATCATCATATGCTAACTACTAGCGTAGTAACATGACAATATTTTTACTTCAACTTGTGGGCTATGGCCACCATGGGGTAGGCCCTAACGATCTTAATCTCTTCTTTCCTTCTCCTCCACAGAGGATAGTCAGAGTCTCACTCCCTCTCCGGAGCGGAGCTGGATTTGCTGGAACCCTGGTCAGGGTCAGCAGATGGGCATTTGACCAGTTTTTGGCCCTTATTAGGGCCCCTTGGTTTACAGTTAAATAACTCACAGGTCATAAATTTAGTATAAGTAAATTTACTTGCTGGTTGTGTGACCCCACTTGCACTGCACTGTTGTCAGGACGAGAGCACGGGAAGATGTGTGTCCGATAAGAGTACTGTGTATGGTACTGAGTACAGTGCAGTACTCGCTGTGCGCTAGTAGACTGGTCGGCTGCACGGGACGGCTGGTAGTTGAGATGATGCACTATGCAGTTTGTTTACAGCTGCTCGCTCGAGATGATCGAAAGGACGGTGCGAATACACTTGGACTTCAAAGTAGTTACTAGTAGTTACAGTTGGTAGTTACGAATTAGCTGGCACAGCATGCATATTATCATTGGTTCCCTGTTCTCACAGAGTAGCATCACTAGACTTCTATCGCAATTTTTTTTCTCAATAGTTTTGTCGTAGTACACCAGCGCAGCAATTTTCTGTGTTGCAGTACTGGAAGTAAGTGCTATTAACAGTATAGTATACGGTGTTTATTTACGATCCGATCGACGTTATGGAATGGCGCGCTAGCGTGTACGTGTGTGAGTTACACGTGGATGTAGGCACTACACGGATACACCACGTGCGTTACGCGCGAATGTATACATTACACCGAGTGAGTGGGAGTGGCGGGGGCTCGTTACACCAAGGAGGTATGTTATCTCATACCTCCTTGGTTACACGGTACGCCAATAATGAAAAGATGGGAAAATGACAAACAACTGCTGCAGTAGACCGGTGCAGTATCAGAATTGTTTGTGATTGTAAAAAATCATGAATAATTACAGAACGTAATCAAATGATTGGTTGAGAGTGTACACGTTACCAGGCATTTATTCAGCCTAACATGTGTAAGTTTGCTTCACAATAATCGGCAATTAACTGAAATGGGATTCCAGTGCAGTTGAAACTCATTATTTCTTATGAAAACTAAAAGGAGTACAATTTCTTTGCACAACAGCTGAAATTTAGCGGACAAGTCCACCACATTTCGATTGAGTGAATGCAGCAATGAATTAGTAGAACACGTACATCAGTGAGAGTTTGAGGAAAATCAGACAATCCGTTCAAATGGTATGAATTTTTGAAGTTTCTGCTCACTCAAGGCTGTATGAGATACCTTGAATGTGATACGGTGTATAACGATATAAGGAAAGAATAAAGAAAATTCAACATTTTCACTTTTCTAGCATAACAAAAGAACACTTGACTTCTCTCTTTCAGAAGGCAGGATGAAATAATATTACCCTTAACATATGTCAGTAACAAGTCAAAGAAATGTGCACTTGATTCAAAAAGTAAAGTTTTGTGAAATTCTCTTTTTATTTTCTTTATCAAGCCACATGTCTATGAAGGTGTGAAAATTGGATGAAAGATCAGAAAGTTATGACCTTTTGATGTTTCACTAATTTTCAGGAAACAGTTCTTGAACAACCAATATGAGCACGCAAATATTAAACTGATGATGATGCCATCTTAACTTGCCATACAGTTGGCCCACATATTAAAAAAAAAATGACAAATTTGTAGATTTTTATTCAAAAGTAAGTAGGCCTACGCCCAAATATCAAATCCTGACATAGCCTATATCCATTAATTATTCTGAAGTTATTCAAACAAGAATGAGATCGTGTTTTACACTTTAATAACAGAAGCACTGATATTTCGTCATTTTTTTTTGTACATGATCAAAGGTTTGTACAGGGTATATAGAAAATTGTGAAGTGATGACATCATCAGCTCAGTCATTTGCATGTTAATATTAGGGCCTAACTGTAAGCCTATACGAGGACTGTATGCAAAAATTCAAGTAAAACTTCGCCATTCCATTACTTCCCACATTTTAATCCGATTTTGATATTTTTCTTCTCTTGGAAGGCCTAATACTCGTAAGTGTTTTTGTGTTTTTTGTTGTTGATTTTTTTTATCAGCTAACTATAGGCCTACATAACTTATAGCAGGACCTGCATAGGCCTATACCAGTGATTTTTGTTCACGTTGTGACGGTGAACGGGCAAGATTTCATCACTTTAATAATTTTACTCGCAAAAATTCTACTGCATTTAAAATTCTTTGACCGGACATTGAGCTGAGGGTGATTTGTCAAACGACAAGGATCCTGCTTCATTATTTCTACATAACAAATACATAATAATGTAGTATGACACATCACAATTATAATTGTAATAATAGGCCTAAAATGGTGGACCCTTTATGGACAACAACAAAGCACACAGCCATGGTGATACACAACAAGTATTATGTACATGTATGTCATACCCGTGAATATATTTCTTGTTGATCTTCAGTAACATCATAGACCTATATTATAAGCAAATTTTACCAGCGGGCACATATGAATTTCCTCAAGGTCACCCACAGAGGGCGTTATTTACCAAACTATAAAGAAATACATAGGAAAATGCTAAAAACATGTATCTGTGTAATTGTTTCCGCCCCAGTATATAGATCAATCATTTTCATATTTGCCACAAATGATGTGCAAGTCAAAGTTCATTATTTGTTAGGGTTGAAATTTCTCAAGGTCACCACATGGGGGCGCTATTCACAACAACATGAAGAAATACATTATGAGACCTGTGATGTATTGTTTTGGATAGGTACATGCATACTATTAGTTAACACATTTCATATTTTCATCATACATTTATTGGAATTTTAAGTTTGCAGATTGATAATGTGATGAACAATGATATCAGAGGTATAACTTGGGTGAAGGAATCAAAATGACACAAAACAGAACGGCAATCTTTGGAAAATACTCTTGTTTTCAATTCAGTCTCCATTATATCTATTGTTTTATGCCGTTGTCACATAAAAACAAAGAAAATAATGGGAAATACATTTCAGGGCCATGATTACTTTACATTTTGCTTCTTAGCAAATTTCAGCCAAGAAACGCCAATTTCATACACTATAACATTATTAATTGGAATTGGAACAGAAAAATACGCAAAATCTGACTGACGTGGTTGTCAATTTATGGTTGCCATGGCACCAGCAATATCAAATAAAGCTAAATTATATATCAAAATGTTCGGAATAAGATTTTAGGAAGAGCCACCAAATTTGGTTGAAATTGGATGAAGGGCGGAGGAGTGGGGAATGAATATCTGGTAGGGGGCACAATGTGCCCCCTTTAGGCTTTATAGGGATAATGAGCAAAAGAGAATCGCTCTGGTATACTTGCAATCGGCAATTAACCATATACTTTTTTTTTTTTTCGGGTGGTGCCACTTCCGGTTCAAAAGAGTGGGGGGGGGGGCACAGTGGTTACACCCTATATTATATTCCTTTGTAGGCCTATTGTGAAAAAAAAAAGTGGGGACCGAGCGCCCGCCCCCTCACCCACCGTCCCATCACACCCACCCGGTTCTGCCGGCCCTGAAATTGCCCATTTTTGTGCATTATGTTTGTTTTTCTTTGTTTGTTTGTTTGTTTGTTTGTTTGTTTGTTTTCTCAGGCTTCCATCACTCTCTAGAGGCTTTAGAACAAGTACCCCAGACCCTTCCCCTGACCATTACCCTAATCCTAATCTCGAACCTAATCCTGGTGTAACCCACTGATCTCCCCTCTAGAGGGGAGATCAGTGGTGTAACCCAAATTCAGTCGACTTAAGTCTATGGTTAACCCTATTGATCTTTACTCTAACCATGGACCTAGTGTAGGTCCATGCTCTAACCCTATATCACTAACCGTTATGGGCCTATTTAGCCGGGGGTAATTGTCCTGAAGGCACCTGCTTATAAAGAGATCAGACTCCTGTATTTTTTTCTTTTCTCTCTGTAACTGGAAATAAGTGAATAGCAGACTTTTTTCATTTAATTTATTTCTTATTTATTCATTTAATGTTTTCTTAAAAGCAGGGTAGTCCCATGCAAGGGTATAGTTCCATGAAAGCCGCAAGGCGTACTTTCCAAGGAAGCCCTGCTGTAAAAATCATATTTATAATACAAATGATAATAATACACAACCAACATATCTTGAACATAATAAACACAATAAACATAATAGAAATATAATAATACATTTCATAAAAGTGGAGAAGCTAGATAGATAAAGGGAGAGAGAAAGAAAGGTGACAGGAAGAATACATGAACAGTTTGTTTGCAAAAACCGATAAGTCCATATTTGTCAAATGGAGATATTTGCGATTAAAGGTCAAGAAAAATAAAGAGAATAATAAGAAAATTTTTGCTTCTTTTGACCATAACTTCAAAAATTTACTTTTTTGTGTAGTGACCAATGTATCATTTAAAAGGTATTATTTTGTACTTTATGACAGAGACCGTACTTCAAAATCTTCAAAAATGGACTTATCGGTTTTTGCAAACAAACTCTTCACATGTAGGCCTATGCAACTTTCAAAGAAACAAGAAATTAACTAACCACTTCGATGTTGCTGACATAAAAGGGGCAGTGAGGCGGAGGATTTGATAGATACGGGTATAGCGAGTTAAATAGCTTCGTTGCTGTGTATGAAAAAGTGTTTTTGTATGCGGTCTTGAGTTTATAGCTAGATACAGTTGGTGCATGCCTCCTGAGACTGATCTTGTAGAATATAGATTAACTCGCTGGGTTAAAGCTTGTTCTATTCGGGAGCAAGACCAGTCATTATTTTATACATAATACATAGTAATAATAATTATTCCAGTCTATGTTTAACGGTGTGTACTTTAAAGAATCTAGCATAACTTGAACTATGGGGTATATATGATAAGCTGCTAATCGACAATGATAATTTGTTTTGATACCTCTGTAGCCTTCATAGATTTTTCTTCGACAGTGAACCCCACACAGTTGAACAATAATCGATATAAGAAAGTATCAAAGTGAAATATAAATGAAGAAGTATACTGGTTTTGTTAGACAGTGCTTATTCGCATGAGAGTTCATAATCTTCGTGATAACAATATCATTGACCTGAAAAGACCAAGCTAAGTTCTGGTTTACAATAACGCCTAAATACTTAAATTTCGTTACATTTTCTAACAGTCTGTCTTCCACTCTAATTTGTAATGTAACTGACCTACATTTGTCCAAGACATTCGTGATTATTAGCCTATACTTTGAATTTATAATGTAGGCCTACAGTTTCGTTCAAAATAATAAACGGAAATGACTCAAAACTTAACAAATTGAAACTCGACTACACTGAATTAGATTAATACACAAATACATTATAAGTGATTTACCTCACCATTCATTATGTATATAATAATGATAATAATATTCTTCAGGATGTAAAAATTAGCCATGATTATACATATAACAGCATACAGCTGTAATAGTGTTGGGCTTGCGTCAAGGCCAGGCATCAAAATGGCAAAGGAGTAATGTAGAATTCCGAGCTTGAAATTGTATTGTCTCACCCCATCATACATTCAGGTACGTGTTATTCTGATGTTTTTCTTTTGACAGTTAACACTCTTGGTGCCTCGTGAATTACTTCTCCATAGTTAGGTTTACAAGTGATTTTGTGAACATCTTGCTCATCACATTATGGTACAGAAAGGGTAAAATTACGTTTCCTTCACAATAGGTTAGGCCTCTGTGATTGTGAGAATGATCATTTTGTGTGCTGCCCTCTACAGTTCATTACCGTGTGTGTGGGATCGGGCACTCTACGCTACGATACGGACATTGTACATACACTACGTACGTTGTACGTATCATGATTATACGCACCGCTTTTCCGGAATAAGTATACTAGTAATAAACTAGCTAGGCCAATGTTTCTACGTGCGTTTACTATTTTCGGTGTCTGAGTCAGGGAAGCAAAGCTCGTCTTCTAAAACATTCATCAATTCATAAAGCAGAAGTGGATCAGTAGAGGTCACTGCAGCTGAGGGAGAACATCCTGCGTGAAGAAGAAGAACAGCAATGCCGGAAAGTAAGTGGATATCAATCCGTGGGCACGGTGGGACCGTGTCACTGTCATGTCATCAATTCAGCCACGAATTGATGTCTATCGAGGCATCAACACCATCAAACATGAACATCAGCAGTGATCAGTGCCGCCGGTGTGGCAGTGATCGGCTGATGCTATATTCTACGGTCTTCAGCGTGGTCTTCTAACGTTAACTGAGTAGACCCTATTTCCAATAATCTTCGCAATAAATTTGCATGGGATCACTTTTATCTGTCTAGCTCGTGTGTAAACAAAATGAAGCTGTCCATACCATGTTTGTTGTGTAAATTTGTTGGCTTAATTCCACATTTGGAGTGAACACCCAGTCATGAACATGGTCCCATTTAAATTATGGATGTTCACAAAACAATTTTAACCAGATCTATCATTACTTAAATAACAGCCCTGTCGTGATAGTGATTGGTGATATAAATCAATTATGGGGAAACATGGAAGAACTGATTGATTTCCCTGCCCACCAGGGACATTTGAAAACCACGAAACGTAGCAGTACCTGTGAGCTCATGCTGGCAAAAATGCCTATGGGTGTTAACGTCAATTACCGTATGGTCGCCACCTGTGTGTAATTCTTGTGCATGTCCGGGCTGGCGAACTAATATCGGCACTGAATTTGTTAGCCGGCCACATATTATTAGCGTGTGTGTTATATACGCTTCAATGAAGGAGGCATTGTCGGTCACCGCGTTTGAAAATCTCCCTTAATCTGCCACCTGAAATCCATTCTAAATCAAAAACATCCTCGCATTAAAAATGGTTTTATCACCTGTTACATACAGTCAGTCCGCAGCACCCGATAATTCGCTCGTATTTATTCAACTCGTATGCAAGCCCGCTTTAGGCTTGCATACGTAATGAGCTGCGTAAGGGGATTTTGTCCTTGGGCTTTCGGCAACAAAAATACACCTTATGTTCACAAATTTGGTATCAAATTCAAGGAAAATATGTAAACTATCGTCACATGTTACTCAAATTATTGTAAATGAAAAATATCATAGCGTAATTTGAGCTTGAAAAATGATGAAAAAAGTAATTCGTGCAGTACACTTTCAAGACGTCAAAAAAATACCAAATTCACCTTGCGTCTCAATGAAAATGCTTTATTTGATAGTCCATCTCCTAATTTTTGTATCCATGTAAATATCTTGACAATTTGTTGCTTAATCCGGTCAGGAACCAGTAAAATATACATCGATGTCAGTGCTGATCAGCTTGAAACCGTGCAATCTCAAGAGTAAGCTCTCTCATTGGACAGCGCCTGCACTCAGCGCTTGCATTACGTCATTACGCTGCTACATAACGGTTTCATGCCACTTGCGGTTTCTTGGCACGCGTGTAGTTCAAGCGCTGAACGCACACACTGTCCAATGAGAGAGCTCTTTCGCGCCACTGTACACTTTGTGCGGAGCATACTTCTGGCTTAGGAGTGAATTTTACAGACATTTCAAAACGGAAAAACTAGTATAAACCATGCTTGCGTCTCCTTGACTCCAATATACGATGAGCATCTAAGTTTCCTCTCTACGAAAAAGCCAAAATCAGAAACAACAGTTTCTTAATCCGGTCAGGAACCAAAAAAGAACTTTAGACGACAAAATCTTCTGTGAAAAGCAGGTAAAATTTACGCAAATTCAACTGAATATATAGTCATGATAAGATCCGATGTTATAGGCAAATTTAGTATCAAAATAAAGATCAAAGTCTGGAAAACAATTTACCGTGACTTGTAGCCATGACGAATGTATGTACAAGTCGCTACACTGTGAAAACCATAGCCCTATCAAAGTCTCGCAAAATCTCGCACGACGAGACACCTTTCGAACGCAAAGATCGTCAACGAGAGTGCTGAATAAATCTTGCCGGATCGGCTCATTAGCATACGTGCTGCGGACTGACTGCATATGGTAAAATATATTTTGATTAAAATTATTTGTGTTTTTACGGAGGAAAAAGGTGTATTACGAATGTATTTTGAGAGTGATGAAAATCTGTCGCCCAACCTGATCTCCGATCGCGGCGCGCGTTACATGCGATGTGAATGTCTGGCGACCGTACCGCAGTGGTGACCATACCGTAATTGACGTTAAAAATGTAACTGTAAGGTAAGGTCAGCTAATCGGTAAATGGTCAACTTCAGTGTGTCAGTGGTGATTCTTTGCGTTAACCCTCTAACTTAACTTACTATAACACTAATGTTACAGCCCTGGCGCTGTACACAAGTGTCGTTCTTTGCACGGCGTCTGGTCAGGCTACCTTAACCCCGGAGTGCTGTAGCGTATAGCCCGACACAAACGTGTTGGGGTCGCCGATGCGGTTACGTTACCAGTGTGTATCTAAACCATTAAATCGCCGTAGAATCTACAGACTGTATGTCAATCAGCTGATCAGTGATATACAATAAAATGGTAGCGGTTACTCAATGCATATATTACGGCGGATTCTCTAAATATCCGAATCAGACCAGCCTTCCCACTAGTACATGGTGTCCCAATGCTACGCTTAAATCTGTGAGAGGCATTGAGCGAGGGCTTTGTTGTAGTGCCATATCACATGATACATAGTTTGTGTTTATTTTTAATGTTATTTCTTGTTATTTTAGACGAGTTTTCCAACCCACTGCCCCCAGGGGCCATGATGAGGCAGGTGTCGGCTGAAGAGGACTCTGGGTAAGTCCATCTCTACATTTGATTCAAGCCAGTAGAGTAAACAACTCTTTTTGGCACGGTGCCTACAGTGTATTTCTGGCAGGGGCACTTTCATTCATCAATAAGATAGCTAATGAACATCATGTGTGCTTACAACCTGTACTCCTACTTTCGAACACAAGCAGGAGTTACTCGCAAGTGTCAAGGGAAGTGACACCTGAGTGGGCCTTTTCATCAAAGGTATGAATGAAATGGCCCCGGCCGCAAATAGGCACCCTTTACAATGCCTGCCACAAACAGAGTGTTTAAGTCTAAATGTTGGGAAGTTTTCAGATAAAAAAGAGTGCAGTATTCTGCTCCCCTGCCACGATCTTCTGGAACAGGCACTGAAACATCACTGTGCTAATATACATCCATATTATCCTGCAAGTCTAACTCTTGTTTTCAGTGGGCACCTGAGTGTCACGGGTCAGGATCTAAAGTCAAATGATGGCTATAATTTGAAAAAGTATTCCTAAATATAAAGCCAAACTTCCTGCAATGTAGTGCTTGTACATGTTGGCAGTCAGCAACTGTCATTCTGAGGGAAAAGAATGCAAGAAAGAGAGAGAGAAAAAAAAAAATCAATATTTGACAAGCACATTTGGTAAGCTTGTTTTTGTCCTGTTCATTTCCCCGTACGCGCATACAGCCAGTTTAATCTACATGCTAAGTACATTAATATAAGTTTGCATTTAATAGGACAGACTTCCTTATGTCCCCCCCCCCCCCCACGTACATATATTTGGGAAGTGGTGAGTACAGCACGCATCCATATGTAAGCTAAAAAGGGTAGGGTAGTGTATAGTGGTATGGCAAAATAAGAGGGGCCATAGGGAAGTTTTTTATTGTAATGAATGACACTGTTGGAGCCTTTACTGTATTTGCTTTTCTTTTTTTTTCTTTTTTTTCTTTTTTTTTTTTTGGGGGGGGGGGTCATACACTGTATATCATTACACATCTCAAGCTGTGCACCCATCCATTACCACACCACAGGAACCATCACATGTTGACACTATACTCTCGATATTAACAAATTTACCTGATTTGTTGCAAGTATCTTTTACAAATATCCCTATTCCCTATTAACACATTTGCTAAAGCTACACTTCTGAAAAGCAGTTGATTCCCGGGTCACAAACACACAGAACAAAAAAAAAAAAAATAATAATAATGTCAGTTACTACCACAATATTGTATTGTTCTGTACCTCGTCTTGTGGTCTGTATCTGCTATTTTGCTGTATTGTGTACTCAGCATTTGTCAGTTATCATTCATCTTGATACTTTCTCAGACTCACCAAGCTGTCCAATGATGACTTCCGAAAGCTCCTGATGACGCCCAGGGCTACTCCGGGGGAAGCTCCCCCATCAAAGCCAGCACAACAGAAGCCGTAAGTAGTGTTCAATCCCATAATAGCATGGGCCCAGTACAGCTGTAAACCCAATATGAAATGTGGAATAAAATCAGCATGTCTCAATATTTCTGTTGCTTAATTCATTGTTTACAAGTGTGCTTTATAGTAACCCAGCCTCAAATATGACTTTCGTTTGGCATAAATGATTGTGATAGGTGAAAATGAATTATAGGCAAGGCTTTTAGAACAAACTTACTTTAAGTGGCAGTACATGCCTGTAGCAGGGGTAAATGCTTAATTGTGTTTTAGAGTTTTTGAGGGAGTACAAAGATGATATGCATGGAGGCTTTCTGTTGTTATGCACTCTGCTTAAAGAGAGAGAGGGAGAAATAGTTGTAGAGCTCATCCCAGAAGAAATTCTGCAACTGATTTCTCAGCAGCCCTAGCTTTTCAGCCTGTTGTAGAACAGCCAAGTAGGTAATAAGAAAGCAGCCTGCTAAAGTTTGTATACATTTTTTGAGGTCAGTTTTCTATTCTCTGCTCTTCTGTTTTTTTCCAGAGTCGTCAAAGAATACAATGAGGAGGATGACCCAAGGGTTAGAAGGCGGAAGAAAAAGAGGTGAGTGATTTTGATGGAAGACATGGCTATCATTTTCTCAACCATGTGTGTGATTTTCACTTGGCGCACAAGCCAATGAATTTGGCAAGACTCTCACAGTTTCAGGTTGGAGTATATTGTATGTAATACAAATCTCCCACAAGTTTATACTCTACTCACATGATCATTAAGATGTGGGCATATGTACCATGCAAGACTGTGTCAGGTTTATGTGTTTGAACGAGACTTGAAGCCAGATTATTGATGTCTTAATTTCTTTGTAGACTTCTTGCATCCTCTTGCTAAAATTTAGTGATGTTTTATATGAAGTTTTTGAATGCCGAGATGTAGGCACACATGGCATACAGGGTAGTTGCATGATAAAAACTATAGCTTCATTGAGAACCCAATGTAGCTCTCAAACAAGAACAAAAAGTGCCCCATTTTTGTTTGTTCCAGAAACAGAGACGACCAAGGTAAACTAATATGCTTTGCAGAGAACACCATATGTATTACAAAGTTGTTGTCATGATGTCATGAAGCTGTTGCAGTGCATTTAAAGGCTAGATATTTGTACATGTGAGATCATTTTGATACCCCCTGTTATATACAAAAATGATATGATGATGATATGATAATAATATTTTTCATCACTCTTTGTTGCCAGTTTTTATGCCAAACTCAAGAAGCAAGAGATGGAGAGAGAAGCTGAGCTTGCAGAAAAGTATAGAGACAGAGTGAGTATTACCCACTACACCCTCCCCTTGAATCAAGCACTTTGTTATATATAGAGCTGACACCCCCAGAAAAAAAAAAAAATCATAACACCATGTGGCAGCCATTTTCATCTTTGCTGTGAAAAAGAAGTGTCTATACCTTCTTCTTTTTCTTTTTCTTTTTGTAGTTTACTGTACTGCATCATGAGATGAAATGAGTTGAAAAGTATCTTAGTTGACACTCTGAAGAGGTTTGATTGCTTACTGCTGTTATAGCATTTAAATGCTGACAGCACAAAAGGATAGAGCTTGAAAATAAAGAATTCAGTGAAATAGTTTCTGAAGAGGTGGGACACCCATCCTCCCCCTCCCCCCCCCCCAAAAAAAAAAAACAGACCCAGGAAATAATGCATTTAAAAATTTTTGCATACATTGGCAGATATATTTATTTTCGTATTTACGGATTCTTACCTTTCATATCTTTGTATTAAATATTCTTTCATACCCAGCCATAGAGATATAATCGTAAAGAACACTTCAGAAATTAAGTGATATTGGTATTATTATTATTATTATTATCATTATCATTATAAATATTATCATAAATATTACTGTTCTTACTATCATTATTATTATAAATAGTATTATAAATACTATTATTGTTATTATTATTATCATTATTGAAGTCATTATTATTATTATCTTCATTATTCTTTAATAGAATCTACATTTGTATTAGATGCAGTTGGCAGGAATGCCCCTCATCAAGAGTATGTGCCCATTAGTTGTGTTATCATTCCTGGGGTCTCCCTTCCACAACTATTGCAGCGTCACTACAAGTAGTCATATTCGATGGTATGATATCTCTCAACAGGCTAAAGAGCGGCGAGAAGGCAAGACTGACTATGAGGAGACAGAGATCGTCAGTACCACGGCCAATTACAAGGCTGTGGCTCCCAATGCACCAGCGTGAGTTCAGCTTCATTTACTATTTATATGTATACCAGTATACAAATGATGCACAGGACAGAGTGGATTGGTGAGAATTGGATGCGCGAGTTTAACTTTGGAAGTGTTTAAACCCATGAGCACAGCAAGAGGATTTTAGACTGTTCCAAAGGTAAACAAGAGCATCCACTTCTTACTGATCCACAAAATAGGCCTGTGCATCATTTGTGTTAAAATGTCATAATAAATTTATGAAATGGAACCATTTTCCCAGTCCTGCATTCCGGTACACCTACTACACTATACAAGACTTGAGCCATGTGATCAGATTTTACCGGACATGCGTTCGGATTTTACTGAATGCATGACTCAGTGTGGATCAGTAAAAATAAATGCATGACTATTGACCAATCAGATTGCAGAGATTCTAAAGCCCATTTTATAATTTAAATTTAAACTCTATACTCTACTTGTATGTTTGCCCCTCAGTGCATCTGCCAGCACACTTTCTTTGCTGGTTAGGGCAGATGTCTTGGCCCTTGCTGTTTAATGAAGAGGGCTTGTAATTTCCATTTGATTCCTGCTTTTCCACTGTAATATTTCATTCCATTTCTGATTCAACTATTTATTTATTTCATACCCGGTACTTATCTGTATGTGGACACAGTGAATTTGATGTAATTACCTGTATGGCCAAGTTTGTTATCAAAGGCATTCATTTAAGATGTTAAAATACCTTGTATGTGGAAGTTTTCCTGGTGTTGACATTTTCTATGCATTTTGCTCACTACGATACAAGTGCAAAATTAATGACTTGCATACATTTTGTCTACTATTATACCTTGTGTACATGAATTTGTACTGTTGCTAGTAACATGTTGACAGTCAGTGAAATTTTTAAACACACTATATTTGTCTTATTTGTTAAATTGTGTTTAATTGATTGTGCAAATATTTCCTCTGTTTAGAGTTGCGTGGCATGGTGTGCTGCAGTGCTATATAGAATCTGCTGGTAAATTATAGGTTGATGTTGTCACATTTCATATACCTGCATATGTTACTGGCACAACATAAGATACAAATATAATTAAAATCATTGATGGATGGAATACATTAAGGCATAAAGTAATGTTTTTACATGTATCTCTTCTCTTTGAATTGTATTTGCAGAGACTCAGCAGCATCCAATAGAAGAAAGCAGCTTATCGAGGAGAGTAAATACCTTGGTGGTGACATGGAACATACTCACTTGGTGAAAGGGCTTGACTACGCCCTCTTGCACAAGGTAGGACACTAGCAAACACACTTTGCTTCGGCCAGACCACGTGTACACCCCATCCTCTTTGAAAACAGAATTAGAAATGGTTCAAGGAACTATGGTGCATTCTTTACTAAGTGGTGTTAATGAACCAAGTCCAGACTCCAATTCTCTGGTGTACCTTCCTGAGAGGTTTGCATCATGAGAAATGCTCTAATAACTGCAGATGATGTTGTCAGTGTCACTGTGAACTTTGTTTCTCCACAGTGAAAGCAAGTGAAGACAAGTCTTTTATTGTTAAGGAGTCATTTGATTCAGCCATTGCTGTAGGTACCAAGTATTAATTTCTGTTCATGTGTGAGAAGCAGAAGGAATCAAGTCCATCTACTCTGTTCAGTGTGTCCACCCTTTTATCTGGCTCCTAATCATAAGAAATTTCTCACAATAATTAGAATTTCCTGCCCCTGGCTTGCAGTGTTTGTTTGTTTGTTTGTACTTTTAGTTGTTTTTTGCAAGCAAGTTCCATGCAAGGTATTTGCTATTTGCTACTTTGTAATAAGCTTCTTCTTTTTCTACCGTGCACATAGGCATACACATGAACAATGTGAACATACATGTTTAGGCTCAAATGCAGAAGCTGAACACACACACCAAGTTTATGGTACTATATGTGTAATGCATTATTGC
The DNA here is from genome assembly GCF_964275005.1 of Diadema setosum. Classification (NCBI taxonomy): domain Eukaryota; kingdom Metazoa; phylum Echinodermata; class Echinoidea; order Diadematoida; family Diadematidae; genus Diadema; species Diadema setosum. Next base: position 34,657,294 of record NC_092695.1, read on the forward strand.
ACTTAATGTGTGTTTTTCAAAGTATTTATCAAAGTATGTTGAGTTTGTTTTTGGTCAGGAAAAAATGCAGAAATGATATCACAAATCAAGTGATAATCACAATCCTCGTTTCTTCCCAGGTGCGAGCCGAGATCAACACTAAGGAGAGGGAGATGGAGGACACTCTAGAAACCACATTCCAGAGCAAGTCCAAGGACATGTAAGTTGCCCCTTTAAATGCAGGAATTCTCTCACAATCTTGGCTAGCCATAAGGGAGAGATTGCTATTATCTTTATACCCCCGCCAAACGAAGTTTGAAGGGGGTATATAGGAATCAGCGGACGGTCGGTCGGGCGGTCGGTCGGGCGGGCGGTCGGTCCGTTGCAAATCTTGCGTCGCGAACTACTTCCTTAGTTTTCAACCGATTCCCATAAAACTTGGCACAGATGTGTGCCTTGGGTTGTAGATGTGCAAGACGTATTTTTTGACAGTACCCAAAAGTATGTTGCCATGGTAACGGCATATTATGGGCAAAAATGGGTACAAATCTTGCGTCGCGAACTACTTCCTCAGTTTTCAACCGATTCCCATAAAACTTGGCACAGATGTGTGCCTTGGGTTGTAGATGTGCAAGACGTATTTTTTGACAGTACCCAAAAGTATGTTGCCATGGTAACGGCATATTATGGGCAAAAATGGGTACAAATCTTGCGTCGCGAACTACTTCCTCAGTTTTCAACCGATTCCCATAAAACTTGGCACAGATGTGTGCCTTGGGTTGTAGATGTGCAAGACGTATTTTTTGACAGTACCCAAAAGTACGTTGCCATGGTAACGGCATATTATGGGCAAAAATGGGTACAAATCTTGCGTCGCGAACTCCTCCCACAGTTTTTGATCAATTTTTATGAAATTAGGTACAGATGTTCATCTGAATATGTTAAAGGGAAGGTAAACCCAAAGAGCAATGTGGATTGAGTGAAAGCAGCAACATTAGTAGAACACATCAGTGAAAGTTTGAGAAAAATCGGACAATCGATGCAAAAGTTATGAATTTTTAAAGTTTTGGTGTTGGAACCGCTGGATGAGGAGACTACTACAGGATATGACGTATGAGTGGACAACAATACAAAGAAAATATAAAGGATATTCAACAAAAATTCACTTTTCTAGAATTATGAAAGAGCAGTGGACCAACCGCTTTCAGAAAGCAGGGGGAATAATTGCTACCCTTAACATATGTCAATATCAAGTTGATGGAATATGTAATTTTCATGAAAAATGGATTTTTGTAGTATTTTCTTTATATTTTCTTGATATTGTAGTCCACTCATACGTCATAACCTCTAGTAGTCTCCTCATCCAGCGGTTCCAACACCAAAACTTTAAAAATTCATAACTTTTGCATCGATTGTCCGATTTTCTTCAAACTTTCACTGATGTGTTCTACTAATGTTGCTGCTTTCACTCAATCCACATTGTTCTTGGGGTTTATCTTCCCTTTAATGTGCAAGACACATATTTCCGCAGTGGCAAAAAGTGCGTTGCCATGGTAATGGCATGTTATTGGTAAAATATAGGGCAAAATGCTTCATGGAAAAACTGCTTCATCAGTGTTCTTCCAATTCTCATGGAATTCATATTGAATGTTTGTCTTAGGATATAGGTCAGCATGACACATTTCTTGACAGTGACAAAAAGTATGTTGCCATGGTAACAGCTCACATATTATGAGCCAAAATGATGGAAAATTTTGTGTTGCAAACTACTTCCTCAGTTTTTGCCCAATTTCCATGAAACTTGGTACAGATGTGTGCCTTTGGTTGTAGATGTGCAAGACGCATTTTTCGACAGTACCCGAAAGTACGTTGCCATGGTAACGGCATATTAATGGCAGAAGATCAAGGAAAGATCTTGCGGATTTAACTACTTCCTCAGTTTTTTGACCAAAGCTTATCAAATGTTGTTTTGACCAAAGCTTATGAAATGTTGTTTGGCGGGGGTATAACCAGTCGCTGTAGCGACATTTCTAGTTTGTACTTGTAGTTGATTTATAGTTTTTTCTTTCTTTCTTTCTTTATTGTCAATGTTCATTCGTTTTGTAAAGTGCTTAGAAAATTTTTGTAAGAGGCGGTATACAAATTTTTCATACTATCATAATTATTGTCATCCTTTAATTCTTTCATAACTGACCATTTAAATTTAATTTATTCTGTTTTACCCACAGAGTTGAAGGTGAGCCAATGTAGCATTGTGATTATTTAAACCCTCTTGAGAGAAAGAGGAAAAAGAGCTGAACACTCTTTGACCCACCAATACTGTAGAGTAAATTTGTGTATAAGCATGCTGGCCATTGTTAATGAAATAATGAAAACAACCTTTTTTGATCGTTGTTTAGTACTCAGCCAGTATCTTGTCAACTGAGGTATGCATGTTTTGTATGTATTTTAGTTTGCATATAGATTAAGTAAACTATATAAAAATATTGATTGTAGTTTGTAACAATCAATGTGTAACTTGACACTTTGATTTGAATGCCTGTGCACATGTTTTATTTCTCTTTTGTCATTTGGATTGAACCTTTTCTTCTTTTATTTTGTTTCTTCTCCAGAGATCATGAAGAAAACATTCAGTTTAAGAGCCGCACGGGTAAGTGACAGCTTTAGCTATGTTTTATACCATACTTATCACAACATGGAGGTTCTAGGTACTTTCATGTTATCACACTTTGTGCTCCACTCAATTTGCATCTATCCTCACTATTACATTGTCAAAAGAAAAGGGTCATATTGCCCCCTGAGAGAGATCTGCACATGTCAGTGTGAAGTGCTGGCAAAGACTGATCATCATATGAATTTGCCCATTCAAATCGTGTATGGAATACTTTGTGTGTGTGTGTGTGTGGTGTGTGTGTGCGGGGGGGGGGGGGGGGGGGGGGGTGGAGTTTAGCGTCAATCTGTCTTGTGAGACAGTTGTATACACCCTGCATAAAAACACCAGTTTAACTCTCAGTGGAGCACTTCCTGTGGTAACTAAACAGGCCAACTGTAATACTGTATACACCAAGTATTTCATGACTTTTTATTTTTCACACATTGTGCGAATCAGGTACTAATGGCGAATTTAAAAACACGCTAGAATATGAACTCTGATCCCGACATGAATGTGATGTGCACGCTTACATTTCTCTGTTCAGTACTGCACTCAGCAATCACAAATTTAACCACTTGCAAAATTGTCAGTAGGTCCCAATTCAAAATTTAAACAAAATAGACTTGCTAAATATATGGCATATACAGTATATTGACAAAGGGACATACTTCATTGGTTTCTTCTGTCAAAAGTATACTTATGTATTTGTATTGAATGAGTTTGAAATCATCCAAATTCATGACCCAATTAAAATTATTTTTACTCCATTACGTAATGTCAAGCCCATTTGAGGAAAATATATACCATCAGTTCAGAGGCTATGGTGGTCTATTGGTTGTATTTCTCATAAAGTTTCCCTTCATCATGCGTGTAGATGTGCCAATTTCTTGTTTGTTTGGGTTTTTTTTTATTGTGAATGTATATATTCAGTATCTCTCTGTCTCTCTATCTGTCTTACCCTCTCTTTCTTCCATTACACAGCCAGGAATGTCTACCGCATTGTTTTCAAGACACATCAGCCGCAGCGGAACGAGTCCTTCCTTCCCGGCCGAATGGCCTACCAAGTTGATCTGGACGATGAGTACGCAGAGACGGACATCCCGACTACTGTCATGCGGAGTAAGGCTGACTGCCCAACTGTTGAGGTGAGATCTTGTTTATTTCTGTGCCTGAACATTCTTTGATGTTGCAGTGTCAGTTTACTACTGAAGAAATGCTCCACACAATGGCGAATATGCAGAAATCTAACTCGACACAAATGTTTGCCATGCGCTTTCCTTGTGTACTGCATATCCAACCACACAGCTCAAAACCCACAAGAAATAGGCCAAAATTAATTCATACTTTCCTGCATAGTGTCAAGAAAGCTCTACACTTTAAAATGATATGCTTGTATAACTTCTTAAAATTGGACCATCCTACGCTGTTTAAAAAGTATCTGAAAGAAGAGAGTTGACATATTCAGTTTCATGGAAAAGGGAGCAAAGAAGATTTATAGACTGGCCAGTCCCCATGGGGTCACTCAGGCATGTTGTACAGAAATACCAATGAAACTATGTTCTATTTCCTTGTGAAAGCATCGCTTGTCCAAAAAAATATGGACCCAGAAAACTACCTATATCTCAGTTTTCGATTTTGTTTAAAGCCACCAGATTTTGACAGTAGGTAGAAGGAACATTACTTTCCCAGGTAAGATAAACTTGAATATTTGAGTTGGTTTACCAAAGTGATATATTTTGATCCATTACAGAGAACCGTAATCTGTTTTTAACATTCCAGTCTCAAACAACATTGACAACAAACGACATCGTGATCAACAAACTGACCCAGATCTTGTCATACCTGCGCCAAGGTCAGCGTGGAAGGAAACTGAAAAAGAAAGACAAGGGTAAGTACCAACCCATCTTGTAATTGTCTATCAACAAGGAAAAAATGGCACAGGTAATACTGTGTCAGAGCCTCTTTTAGAGACAAAAGCAGAGATAATGAAGGAGACACTTGAAAGCAAACTTAATGTGTGTGTGTGAGCTTCTTATCTACTGAAACAACAGTAGATCTGAAATTTGTCAGTTACTGCAGAAAGTAAACTTAATCTGCCAGTGACCATGCAGTAGTCAAAGCAGAGAACTAACATCCCTCCCTCTTCCTCTTCCCCTGCGTAGTCTTGCATCCTCTAAAATCGTACCCCTGATATGCCGTCTCTTTTGTGAGGTACATATTTTCTACTCTGTGTTTGTTTGTATTGTAACAATGCATTATTTGGCATTGATTTGTATTCATTAGCAACCAGAGCTGTGTGTTCTGTTTGCTTTTGTAGTTCTCACAGTACTACACTACAAATTGTCGGCCTCTTTATTTCCTTTATTTTGCCATGTGCCTTTTTCCTGATGTGTTTTCAGATGAGACTGTCATCATTTGCCACAAAAAGAGAACTAAAATTAAATTAAATCAGTCAAATTTGAAGACTTCCCCACGATGAAAAATCTAAACCCAGTTTGAGTCATCAGTAATCTGCATGGGACTCTTTCATAGATTTGATTAAATTGTTATTTTCGCCGTTCATCAAACTTGCTTTCAGGTAAACTGAAAGATGACAAGCTGGACAAGATGCATGGTGCTGATGATAGGTAAGTAATGCTCTCACTGTAAGGATTTTTTAATGTAGTATTCATTCAAGTTTGTGATCACAGAAAATAACAGAGAACCTCCCATATTTGATGCATATTCTTTTCTCTGTAAATTGTACTCATCTGCATTTATCTGAGTTTGTTTACATGCCAGTCTGGTGAAGATGCTGCAACAAATGACGCTGATTGAAATAACTTGAAAATATTAAATCTGGCTCTTCATGCAGACCTGTTCACATTTCCGTTGTGACAAAGAGTTTTTGAAAAAAGTTTGTGGGAAATATCAAACTCATCCATTCTAATATTAGAAAATGTTAAAATTTTGTGTAGTTCCACGTGTTGCCTTCTCTAGGCTGAAAACTCTCCAACACTGTGATGTCACAATAGAAAGGAATCTAACCAAAATCCCTTTGTACAGGAAATCAAAGGAGCTGCAGAAGACATAGAGAATAATATTTGCAGTAACCTACAACTGTATCTTGGTATGGATTTAAACATGTGTACTTTTCATAAAGAAAATGGGAAGATTTATCAAAATTCTTTACTTTATTTAATCTTTTACTACGGTGACATCATAGATTGTTTAAAGGTTTCCGTTGAGAGAGGACAGCACATGAAATTAACTACAATTCATAACTTTTGAATGGGCTATCCAACTTTCCTCAAACTTTCTCTGAGTGACTTACTAAGCTTTTTCCAGTCACAGAATCCACATATATGTTAAGGGAAACTTCCCCTTAAGTCAACAGTAGTAACATTCATTCCTTTTGTTTTCCACAGTATCTTTGGTGAACTGGGTGGTTACATGCCTTCTTACACAAAGCCCAAGGAACCTGTCAGGTCCAAGGAAAAGGAGAGAGACAGGGGCCGGGAAAGGGAACGGGACAGGGATCGGCCCCGGGACTACGAGAGACCCAGCGAGCGGCCCCGGGACTACGAGAGACCCAGCGAGCGGCCGCGGGACTACGAAAGACCCAGCGAGCGGGAGAATGAGAGGGAACGTGAACGCGACAGGGAAAGGGAAAGGGACAGGGATAGGGACAGGGACAGGCAGAGGGGAGATCGGCGGGACTACCGGGACAGCGACAGAGAGAGGAGGCCCCGGGCCAGCTACTTTGAGAAGCCCAGGGAGGCAGATGAGGTGAGCACCCTTTTCTCTTTCCTTCACAAAATAGCTTATATCTTTTTATGCACTAAATATGTCAATCAATTGGTAATGTGTTACATTTGATGATTGCTGTCATGTCATATGCTTGGTACAGTGTATATATATTTTTTAAAAATCTCAACTGTTCATGATTAAGTAAAAAGTAATGGTTGCAACTTCCACTTCATCTTTCACTAGAGTCTGGAGATTACTCTCGGATTGATAATTCATGGCTTATTTGTACAATACCCTTATGTCATTTTTGTGTCGAATATGAAATTTTTATGACTGAACATTGCACACTGTAGGCATTATTACACTTTATTGATATGAGTAGAATCCTCTTCCATTTAAAATTCTAATGTTAGTACGGTAGCTTACTTGTGGTGTGATTTTTGAACGTTTGTTACTTGTAGTAATGCATTCGTGTGTATGTTTGTGTGTTTGTGTGTGTGTGAACTAGCATATATGATTTTCTTTCTCTTTCTTCACCTGACTGTCACTTTATCTTCACCTCACATTCGTAATACTGCTACATAACTCACACCTACACACACCTGCACACACACACACACACACACACACACACACACACACTCGCACACACACTCTCTCATTCATGAGTACATTTGTATCTTTGCCAACATCGAAATCCTCACAGGCCACTGGAAGAACAATGAAAATTGAGATACAGTCAACCTTGCCTAAGTCGAATCTACTTGGACTGAAGTAATAGCTTTCGACTTAGGGAAAATTTGACTTATGAGGGATAAACATCAGTAGAATACAAGTGTATGAAGAGAAGAAGACTTGAAAAGACCTTCGACTTAAGCGATTACTCGACTTATGCGAGGTCGACTTTAGCAAGGTTGACTGTATTGATGTTTACTGTCTATGGAAATGCATGCGGTGCCTTTCCATCTTCCCATTCTTACGAATCCTTCTTGTCATTCATCATTATTCCAGGACTTTGACAAAGCGCCCTCTGCTGATAAACTCCTGAAGAGTATAGCTGAAAAATTTGGAAAGGTAAGTGTTTCTGAAGTTCTTATGTTTTAATAAAAATCTATTTTTAGAATCCAAATGCTAATGAAAATTATTCTGAATGAAACCCTCTTCCACTTACAGTGAGTGTCACAGCATTAATTTGACTGAAAAGGTGTACAGCACTACAAGCTAGTAGGGTAAATGTAATTCTTTTTTTAGAAGTTCGTTGCTGCATCCAGGAAGTTTCATTTCATATAATTTCATGTAACAGTTAATTCCACTTCTTTTCACCTCATTCCTAATTATTTTGCCTAAGAGGTAATGACTGATGTACATAGTGAAGTTTGCTTCATGTAGGAGATGAAGAAATTGTTCGCTGTGAGTATTGAATATGTAATTTGAATGTTACAAAGTCGATGTTACAAGATGATGGTGTGACTATGTAGTGAAACAAAGTCCATAGACTCTTTGTGCATTCCCATGGAGCGATTTGCTGGTTGTGCATTTGTGTTATTTATTTATCTTATATGCTTTGTTTGTGTCTTGACAGCCTCCACCGCAGGAGGACGAGTCTCGATTCCGAGCGGGATGGGAAAACGGAGAGAAATATCCTTTTGCTCATGCTGTCTCTAACAGCGTTACATCCATGTGCTATAAGATAATCAGTCACCCTGGCATTTTTTTTCCTGTTAAAAGAATAAAACACCACAAATCCATTGATGTAAAATGGTAACTCGAGAAAAGATCTGACCCACATTTAGGGGAGTGCGAGTAAAGTCTGCTGATGCTCTGTTCTCAGTAAAGAAAGTCCAAACTCTTACGTGGCAGCAAGCCACTTGTCAGTCGTTAAAAAGAAAGAAAAATCATGACACTTAAATTTGTAATTGGTCCATCCCATCTGTGATTTATAATGAGGATCTTTTTCTTTTCCTTCTGCTTTTTTTAAAGGCATATGTGCCCTATTAGTTTCCTTCACCTCTGCACTCCTTTTGATCTATAAGATAGTTGATAGATAGGAAAGCAAGCAAACATAAACAGTTGTAAACCTCATGTAGTGATTGCCTCTTTCAATTCTTTTCAGTGTACTTTGGTCAATGTTTTATGTAGGTCACGCAAGATATTTTTAATATTGCAAGTGCATACACCTTACTCTGTGTACATTGCAGAGGATCTTCAAAAGTTTGTGCATAAAATACACTGACCTTTGATTTCCCTGTACTGTGGATACTTTTCATACTTCGTCCAACCGTTTGTGGCACATTTTGGCAGTGAAATTTTGTATTGTTTGAAAACTACAAGTGTAGAGAATTTGAAATGATCAATATTGGGAACTCAATGTTTGGTAACTATATGTGTGGCGCTCCGACAAAATGAGTCATAAGTCGCACGGGGACTTTTCCCGTAATGAGCCGAAAATGAAGGGGAAGCACTACTCGGGTCGAAATTTTTTTATGACGGATTTTGATTCCTTGACGTTTTATCTATTTGTACAGAAAATTTCAGCGTGTAAAAATGAGGACAAGTGTCCCAAATCACAGTTTTTCTGAGACAATTTTTTTCGGTTACATTTTTTTCGAACGCTCGCCTTTGCGCTGCGTTTCGCACCTATTGTTCTTGCCCGATTGAGACTCCGCCTCCGTTGCTAGGGCGTATGCTAATGAAGCATTGCTCTTGACCCCATTGAAGACAAAACAAAGCATGGTGCGCGTGGCGGCGTCGGCGGCGGCGAGGGCTTAATTACGCAATAACAGTGAGCTGACCAAGGCTATCGATTGCATGACCAGCGAGTTGCGTTTGATACATGCACCACATTTCATGAAGTGGTGATTGATGTGACGCACAAATGGCGCTGAAAAAAAAAAATTCCAACGAATGATCACGCAAAATTTATGATACTTTATCAATGAGCTAATACATGATCACATATCGAACTTGAAACCTCTCTCTATGTGTGTGTGTACTTTTACAACTTTTATTGGCCTCATTAATGAATTCATTAATGTATAACTGTCGTTCCCTGGTATGTGACTTGCTGTTTAAAGTTCATCTTTGGAGATATAGCATGGCATAAGTTGTCAATTATTCTCGTCTTTATAAAGTCGACAATTCGCATGATAATTTAAGCCAAATGTGTGTAATGCGTAATTTTATTTCCCCGGTTAATAAAACTTATTGCCCTATTTTCTTATGATGGTTTGGGCCGCAACGGCATGAAGAGAAATCGGACGACAAACATTATCAATGCCCAAATAGCTCGTGTTCTCTTTGGAGGATATTCTGACTCTTGTCATTTGTGTATTAGAAGTAGGACCTATGAGAAAGTGACAGAAAGCTATGTCGCTACTCAAAAGTGTTTTTCTTCATTTTTTTTAAAAATCAGAATGTGTGTAATGATAGTTGTTTGTCGTGTCTTACGTGTAGCTGACATGTGAGAGGTCAAGTCTGCAAAGAACTTGGCTAACAGCTTTGCGAAGTAGCAGCGCTAATTGCCTATTGAATTGTGTATTCTGGGGAATTCCGAATGAAAGAACTCGGACGACACTGTTCACGCCTTGTATCCGAGTAAACCCGGCATCAACGAAGCCTTGAACAATGAAAGGTAACTTCCTGCTATCACGGGGTGGATAATCACGCAACCAGTACAATTCTGTTTTTCGCTATTGATAGCAGAATTTGTGACGTAACGGAGCGACAGTGTTGGAGGATCGGCATTATGTCTGCTAATATGTAAAAGATTTTTTTCAGTCCTCTTTTGTGTTCAGAACCACAGCCAGGGACGCCAACTTACTTTATCTCCTACAAGCTATCGTTACTATCTTAAAACGTGAATTTTATGAAAGGTTGAAAGTGATCGCGGAATCAGTACTTCTGCGTGACACAAGGCTTTTATAATAGCATACCAAGCTTAAATCGTTTACCTGTATAGAAAGGGCGGGAATACACACTTATCGCAATCATCCGGATTTGAGAGTGATACACAGGGGCGGATCCAGGGAGGACCACAACCGGCGCACGCCCCCCCTTTATTTTTTGTTGAAACAAAAGAAATAAAAAGAAAAAAATGGGGGGAGGGGTGCGTGCGCCCCCCCTTTATTTTTGTAAACACGCCCCCTCTTTACGAAATTCCTGGATCCGCCCCTGATACACTCTACTATTTTTCTTCATCTTTCCCCCGACAAAGACCATGGTAATTCAAAACAAACAAGCAAACAAACAAGCAAACAGACAAACAAGCAGTTGCATTATATCAGAACGTACAGAATTATTGTGGTTCATGCATAGGTCATCTTTTGATGTATAGTAGTCATTTGTTGTCGTTTTTATAGCGTGTCCTAATAAATGCCTTTAGCGAAAACCCAACATAACTTTTATCAAGGAGGGAAGGGAACTTAAATTTAAATATAACATAGTTTATAGAAATCAGACATGTAAATAAGGCAGTCATATACATCCGCATGGCCGATTGTAATCTCTTACTTTGACTATTAAACATGATCGCCTGCATTTACGTGCTTTTTCTAATTTCTTGAACTTTGCCTCATTTTCTCTTTTTTCTTTAAAGAATTGCTCGCAACGTTTAAAAATCGTGACGCAGTCCGCTTTCCCACAATTAAATGTTCCATTTGATTCGTCACTTATTGTTGATCGGGTGACGACAAATGTTGGAAACTCGAGCGATAATACATGGCATTTTGTTTTGTTGGTTTTCGTCTCATTGCTCAAACGAATTTTGACTACGATTACAGAGGTATCATCTACGAGACTTATCTGATGGTTTTTAATACAGAAATGATCATCAATCAGCAAGGATTAATCAACAAGTCATGAATTCACTTTACCCATCATGTCTAATCGAACTACGACATTGTTGAGGTAACCGCGCCTTTTTATTTTCATAGTTCAAACTCATTCTTGGCATAATCCAAACAAATAATTCTTTATATAATTTCTCAAAATGCTCAAAAGATGGCCATAGTCAAAACTTTCTACAAGGATTGCACACGGCAATCTTTACTGGCCTAAACAAGTTTTCTAGAGCTATCAGTTCCCCCTATGACGATGATGTCGTTTGCGTTTCGAACTTGTACCGAACTACTTTCAAAACAGCTATTTCCTTTATGGGTCGATTAATGAACCAGTCTTTTGAATTCATAACCAACATTTGTAATCGTAACCATACAGTACCATATTGCTGTCAATAACAGTTGGAAAATGTAAATGCTATAATAGCATGAAATAAATGAGTAACGATTATCTTCATACATTCTAATTCCTAAGTGATGCCGCTGCGATAATGACACATGGTTTGACTACTGCTTCAAGCAAATAAAAGGAAAAAGGAATGGGATATACTTCTAATGATGATACCACCCCGTACAATGCATTCCACTGTATTTGGTAACATTTGGTTACGTTTCTGTGCGCTTTACGTACGGAAAATAGAAGGCAGATTGATTCCATTAACATGCTAACACACAACGCATTCAAAATGTTTTTTGAAATACACCGTGTACAATGTAATGTTTTAGTATACGTTTTGAAACTTTGAATTTGCGAGTCCTTTGTAAAGTTATAAGGGTTGTTACATTATCAAGCAAAAATTAAAGTATATAGGGATTCGGATTTGCTCAGAAGACTAAACATGCTTTATATGGCGATCGCTCGCAACAGAGACAATCCGTTTCAGTAGATATACAATGTAATTCTGTTTTCATAAAGAGAAACGTAAAGAAGTCAAGTTTTTAACTTCATTTAGCTTTCTCACCAATTGAACTTGATTTGATCTGCCACGCATGATATCGCTGTATGTTCTATTAATTCTATCAAATTATTTCATTGGCGTGCTTGTTTTTTATGCGGAGTATTACAGGTAAGAATAGTCACTAATTCATTGAAGTTCATATTATTCTTTGTACGATTATGGCGTGTTAGTTGTTTTGTATTTCCATTTTTATGATAATATCACGTGTGTATCTGATTCTGACCACGAAAATATGGCGACTATCTAAATGCGGAGTATGTACTGTAAAACTAATGTCTCCTGCCAGTATAGACAAACTAACTTCTAGTCTATCCCCGCTTGAAATGGAATCTAAAAAAAAAAACAACAAAAAAAAAAACGAAGTTCGACTTTCAGCAGATTTCAACCGTTTTGTATAGTGAATGATACAATAATGATTGTATCTCATGGAAGAAAACTAGTCTCCTTGCCTGAATTTTAGCTGCTTCCTTTTCAAGCTTGCGGGAAAGAAATAGCTGAACATCAATCGCAATCATAAGGAGAGACACATCCTTAAAAATAAACACAGGAGTACTGAGACATATACTACTAAATAAAAACGGGCCTCTTTGATGTTCTGCAACATTACGACCATGTGCGTAATTTAAGGGTTTTTAGTACACGCAAAGAATACGATCTCAAAAGACGACTATCGTTAATTAACTTCATTTTGAACCCCCGCCTACAATGGGTTCTCAGGTTCTATCTAGATATTGGTACTTGCTAAACGCATCCTCTTTAGTTTCCATTGACAACAACTACATGGGAGGAGAATGGAAGCAATCAACGCCCTCGCTAAAAGACGCTTCTCGTAAGACGTATTGCGTGCCCGCCTATGTCAACGGCGTAAATCCATACTGAGGAGTGGGGGGGATGATCGGCGATAGTCACCATCACCACGATTACAAGCCCATAACCGAACCGGCGCAGCCTTGAGGGGGACGGGGGGTGAGAGAAGCTTGGTAACCCCCCCCCCCCCCCCCCCCACACACACACACACACACTTTACAGGGATGGGATGTCTCACTCTTTTGCATGAAATATAAAGTGGGAGGAGAGTGATATATTTCTGACAAACTGTTACAAGCGAGCTTGAAAATTGTGACATTTAACAGTCCCAAAACTGTCGTTTGTGACTGTATTTTGTCCGCTTTGGAAATTAAGGGGGGGGGGCACCAGGTGAAACTGCTGGCAATTACTACTGACAGCAACATCAAGAGAATGGCATAACAATTAAATGCGAGCGAGCGAAGCGAGCGAGCTTGAAAATTTTGACATTTTACAGTAAAAAAAAAAAAAAAAAAACTGCCGTTTTGGGCTGTATGTTTTTCGCTTTGGAATATTAAGGGGGGCGCACAGGGCGCAACTGCTGGCAGTTCGTACTGGCAGCAACATCAGGAGAATGGCATAACGATTAAATGCGAGCGAGCGAAGCGAGTGAGCTTGAAAATTTTGACATTTTACAGTCCCAAAACTGCCGTTTGTAGCTTTATTTTTAGCTTTGGAAATTAAGGGGGAGCACCGGGCGAAAACTGGTGGCAATTACTGGCAGCAACATCATGAGAATGGCATAATGATTAAATGCGAGTGTGCGAAGCGAGCGAGCTTGAAAATTTTGACATCTTACAGTCCCCAAAACTGCCATTTGTAGTTATATTTTTCGCTTTGGAAATTAAAGGGAACGCACCGGGCACAACTGCTGTCAATCACTGGCAGCAACATCAGGAGAATGCCATAGCGATTAAATGCGAGCAAGCGGAGCAAGCGAGCCTTAAAATTTTGACATTTTGCAATCCCAGACAATGTCGTTTGTAGCTTTATTTTTAGCTTTGGAAATTAAGGGGGGGGCACCGGGTGAAACTGCTGGCAATTACTGACAGCAACATCAAGAGAATGGCATAACAATAAAATGCGAGCGAGCGAAGCGAGCGAGCTTGAAAATTTTGGCATTTTACAGTAAAAAACTGCCGTTTTGGGCTGTATTTTTTCGCTTTGGAAATTAAGGGGGCGCACAGGGCTCAACTGCTGGCAGTTCGTACTGGCAGCAACATCAGGAGAATGGCATAACGATTAAATGCGAGCGAGCGAAGCGAGTGAGCTTGAAAATTTTGACATTTTACAGTCCCCCAAACTGTCGTTTATGGCTGTATTTTGTCGCTTTGGAAATTAAGGGGGAGCACCGGGCGAAAACTGCTGGCAATTACTGGCAGCAACATCAGGAGAATGGCATAATGATTAGATGCGAGCGAGCGAAGCGAGCGAGCTTCCAAATTTTGACTTATTACAGTCCCAAAACTGCCGTTTGTAGCTTTTTTTTTTCGCTTTGGAAATTAAGGGGGGAGCACCGGGCGAAAACTGCTGGCAATAACTGGCAGCAACATCAGGAGAATGGCATAATGATTAAATGCGAGTGAGTGAAGCGAGCTTCAAAATTTTGACATCTTACAGTCCCAAAACTGCCGTTTGTAGCTATGTTTTTCGCTGTGGAGATCAAGGGGGGAGCACTGGGCGAAAACTGCTGGCAATTACTGGCAGCAACATCAGGAGAATGGCATAATGATTGAGCGAGTGAGCGGAGCGAGCGAGCTTCAAAATTTTTGACTTATTACAGTCCCAAAACTGCCGTTTGTAGCTTTATTTTTAGCTTTGGAAATTAAGGGGGCACCGGGTGAAACTGCTGGCAATTACTGACAGCAGCATCAAGAGAATGGCATAACTATAAAATGCGAGCGAGCGAAGCGAGCGAGCTTGAAAATTTTGGCATTTTACAGTAAAAAAAAACTGCCGTTTTGGGCTGTATTTTTTTCGCTTTGGAAATTAAGGGGGCGCACAGGGCTCAACTGCTGGCAGTTCGTACTGGCAGCAACATCAGGAGAATGGCATAACGATTAAATGCGAGCGAGCGAAGCGAGTGAGCTTGAAAATTTTGACATTTTACAGTCCCCCAAACTGTCGTTTGTGGCTGTATTTTGTCGCTTTGGAAATTAAGGGGGAGCACCGGGCGAAAACTGCTGGCAATTACTGGCAGCAACATCAGGAGAATGGCATAATGATTAGATGCGAGCGAGCGAAGCGAGCGAGCTTCCAAATTTTGACTTATTACAGTCCCAAAACTGCCGTTTGTAGCTATATTTTTCGCTTTGGAAATTAAGGGGGGAGCACCGGGCGAAAACTGCTGGCAATAACTGGCAGCAACATCAGGAGAATGGCATAATGATTAAATGCGAGCGAGCGAAGCGAGCGAGCTTCAAAATTTTGACTTATTACAGTCCCAAAACTGCCGTTTGTAGCTATATTTTTCGCTTTGGAAATTAAGGGGGGGGGGGAGCACCGGGCGAAAACTGCTGGCAATAACTGGCAGCAACATCAGGAGAATGGCATAATGATTAAATGCGAGTGAGTGAAGCGAGCTTCAAAATTTTGACATCTTACAGTCCCAAAACTGCTGTTTGTAGCTATGTTTTTCGCTGTGGCGATTAAGGGGGCAGCACCGGGCGAAAACTGCTGGCAATTACTGGCAGCAACATCATGAGAATGGCATAATGATTAAATGCGAGTGTGCGAAGCGAGCGAGCTTGAAAATTTTGACATCTTACAGTCCCCAAAACTGCCATTTGTAGCTATATTTTTCGCTTTGGAAATTAAAGGGGACGCACCGGGCACAACTGCTGTCAATTCGTACTGGCAGCAACATCAGGAGAATGCCATAGCGATTAGATGCGAGCGAGCGGAGCAAGCGAGCCTTAAAATTTTGACATTTTACAGTCCCAAAACTGCCGTTTGTAGCTTTATTTTTAGCTTTGGAAATTAAGGGGGAGCACCGGGCGAAAACTGCTGGCAATTTATGGCAGCAACATCATGAGAATGGCATAATGATTAAATGCGAGTGTGCGAAGCGAGCGAGCTTGAAAAATTTTGACATCTTACAGTCCCCCAAACTGCCATTTGTAGCTATATTTTTTGCTTTGGAGATTGGGGGGGGGGGGGGGGGCGCACCGGGCGCAACTGCTGTCAATCACTGGTAGCAACATCAGGGGAATGGCTTAGCGCTTAAATGTGAGCGAGCGGAGCGAGCGAGCTTTAAAATTTTGACATTTTACACCCCAAAAACTGCCGTTTTTAGCTATATTTTTGCGATTTGGTTTGTCCCACTTTTATGGGGGAACCACCCCCCCCCCCCATCGACGCCTCTGCATATGAGGGACCTTTTGTTAAGTGAAAGATATGCTGCACACTCTTTGACAAATTAGGGAAATATATGTCAATCTCAACAGTGTACTTATCGAAAGGGATCCAGTATAGCGGAGCTTTTGCATGTTTATGATTGCAATTCAACGATTTGGTGCATAGTTCTGGCGGTATTTGGACAATAATTCCATTAAGAAAGTTCGAAATTTGTCCTCATCTCGGAAATTGCTTGGGGGATAAATGATTTGCCTGCCTAAACACTTTCGTAGGGGCGGGGCAAATGCCCTTTGCCCCCCCCCCCCCCCCCCCCCCCCGAGATATTTTCGACGCCCCTGATCTTCCCTGGGTATACCCATAGATGTATCTTGACTGAATTATCAGTCACTGTCGTTCCTCATGAATGATTCAGGAAATGGAGGGGGTTCAATTATGGCAATATAGTTTTGTTATTGTTTGTTTGTTTGTTTTCGTACATATTTTGCAGATGGTCCCAAGTTACTCTCGTCTTAGCATGTTTACATGTAGGCCTACACTATTTGACGTTGTCAACGTCTGAGCCATACCTTACAGTGTATGTCCATGTCCGCGAGCGAGCGAAGCGAGCGAGCGCTTGAGAAAATTATGCATTCGATTTCCTACAAGATAGAATACTGTTCAGCTCTGTTACCTGTCTGAAGGCCGGCGTACAAACGTCATGCAATATGCCAAAATTGATACAATCACATTTCTGCTTCCTCCATTTTTTTCCTTCAAAATTCAGGGGGGGATGATTGTACAGGCCATCCCCCCCTCCTCCATTTCAGGGGGGGATATATCCCCCCCATCCCCCCCGGGATTTACGCCCATGCTACAATAGGTACTCAGGTTCGATTTAGGTATTGGTACTTGCTAAACGCATCCTCTATAGTTTCCATTGACAACAACGTGGGAGGAGAATGGAAGTGATCAACGCTCTCGCTATAGACGCTTTTCGTAATACGCATTGCGTGCCTTTTTTCTTTCTACTGTTTCCTATTGTTTGTGAGTTAAAAACTTGCGGCAAACTACACCGCAGCCGACACACAACGCGTACCGACTCATTCATGCGGCGGCAGCGGCACGGACACAAACGTACCGAAGTTTACATCGGACGACCGTATTGGTCAGAATCGTTAATGATAGACCTGTCCTGCGATTGGTTAATTATCTTACACACCCAAGCTATCGCCTTATACGGTAGTGCGTGCGATGGAGCGTAAACACCGTCGCTAAGCAGGACTGTTGTATTGTTTCGTCCCGCGAAAGAAACAGGTTGTGAGCTTGAACCTACCCTGAACTTTGAGAGCGATTTTCTCCGTTATTTAGAAAAAGGACTGACATCGTAAGCGTAGTTAATATTCGTTTTTATGATCTACAGGAATGTCGAAATGAGTTGTATTACATATCAGTGTAAAGCTTAGAGTCTGTAGAATTCACATATAGGCATAACTACGATTTCATTTTTTGCGACTTTTGACTCATTCCGACGGAGCGCCACACATATCAGAATTTTTGTAGTGACTAGGCTGGTCAAAAGGTTTCCCCGTACATGATGCTATTGTCACGCTTCCGCGGACCCTTCATCACTCTTGAGCTGCCATGAAGGTTTCCATGTGGGGGGTTGTGTCATTGCCATGAGCTCAGAGCATGTACTCTGGCCTTAATGTGATGTTTGACTATTCGAATGGGTTATCTCAACTTTCATTGTTGCTCTCGTATGTTACAAACCTTGACTAAGCACCTCACAGCGCAGTCTTCCAGGGATAGAGGGTAGGTCTCAAGTACGATTATGCATTGTTTCTTGTATCAGTAGGCAAACAACTTGAGTGTGCCAACTCAAAGGTTTCAAATTTGCATTGACTCTTCAGAAACCCTCTGCACGTAAACTCATGTTTGAATTTACAGAGTAAACTTTGTTTGATGTCACCTGTTGCTTGAGGTGGGGCAGAAAGATTGGGAAGAAATTCATGTTGAATGATGGTGTAATTATAGAATAATCACAAACAAAGCTGCGTAAAGTAATGCTTCAAATGGCAGAGTTTGTGTCTATAGTGTATGTGAGTTTGTTTGTTTTCTTGTGATATTCATATGCAGGCGTAACAATTCTCAGTTTTCTGCATGAGTATTTTTTGGAGGGAAACCTCATAGACACTGCCATTTGGTGATAGAGAGATAGCTCAATGGAATTGCTAAATCACTTTGAAGTTTACTGCTTATGCCATATATTTCACATGGTTTTTATTTTCATGAATTTCTCAAGTTGGATGCTATTCGCAAATTTAAAAACATGCAAAAATATTAACTCTGATCCAGACACGCATATGATTTGCTTATGTACATGTACTGTTACTTACTACATGATATATGAACAAGATGCGTGATGATGATTTACTCCGCAATCACAAATTTAACCACTCACAAAATTGTCGAAAATTCCTGATTTGACAAAAATTAGACTTGCTAAGTATATGGCGTATTAGGTACTGTGTTTGATGTCAGGAAGCATCTGTTCAGTTGATGCATTCCAGCTTTAAATTAAATCATCAGGTTCCGAGAAAGTTTGCTGCTACAACCATCATATCGTCATTATCAAGTTGACACTTCTGAATTTCACTGCATGTCGTTACAGCTATATTGGAGAGAGATTGTAGGAACTGGTCTAGTTTATTAGGTCTATACAGTATCAGGAAAGAAAATTGTTCCTTGTATTTCTGTCGCCAGTTCTAAGATGTGTTGCTAAGTTACGAATCATTTATGAATTGGTCAATTAAGAGGCCTTTGAAAATTCTGCAATACAGCTGATTACATGGAAACAACTGAGGGCTCAAATGAAAGGACGTTTTTCACTCTACCTGGTGAAACACAAACAAGGAATATTGAAAAGAATCATAAAAGATACTGCACCAGACACATATGAGTATGTGGTTTTGGCAATTTAATAGGTTGAAGTAGCCAAAATGCATCCCATCTAGACTTTTAGAAGTACATGTGATAGGTACAAGACTGTATGGGTGTTGTTATTCTTAGCCCTGTTGTGGATTCGTCTTTTCAGTATTTATGATGTAGGATCTCTTTTTCTAACATGTCAGTCTGTTTGTGCTGTTCCTCAGAATCGCTCTAACTGGAGAAGGAGATCGCCAGAAGACACGACACAGTAAGAAGGAAGAAGCCGCTCTCGGGTTTGACAGTTACCTCGAATGCTACCCTGGGTGAGACAATGGACACTATAAGTTTGACAAAATATCATCATTTATCACAACTATCTTCATCATTAAAACACACAAATGCGCCAAAGCTGCGCACATAATTTGTTGATCATATGAAGTTCTCAAATGCCATCAATTATTTCTTGGTTTTCTCTTCACGGAAATCATAGCCATGCTATCTAAATTCTTTGGCATTTCTTTGTAAAGCAAAAAATAAATGAACAGAAGTCTTTCCTAGCTTGATGGTCCCCATTATCTAACAGTGCACACAAAGATAAAAGATAATTTATCTAGGGACTTCAAGGATTTTCCTGGTATTGTAACACTTCAAGAGTGATGCATCAGAGCTCTTGTTGCCTCTTGTCTTTCCAGCGCCATGGAAACAGCTGATGCCCTGGATGACTCTGACGATGAAGTGGATTACTCTAAGATGGACCAGGTAAGATCTAGTATTTATGTTCATGCTTATGGGAAGCCTCTGGAATAAGCCAAAGTCAGGATGTGTTCGTGCAAATCAGTGCTCGCTCACAGTAACATGATACTGAGCAATTCTGTTTTCCTATATCACCCAGTTTCTTTTTCTCTTATGTTCTAATATGAATATTATGCAGATTGGATGTATTCAGATAGGAGCAGAAACCCTGATTTTTTTGCTGTTATTACATTTTCCGTTTAAGCGTGTATATGAGGGATGAAAGATATCATAATGCGCATATGCTGAAAGGGAGTTTCTGTTGCCAAACAACTGGGTAATCAGTTCATCAATCTAGATATACTGGTAGCTCAAAAGAGTGATGAGATTTGTGAGGTTTGAGTGAGTTTGTACCTGTGATTACTGTAAAACCAGTAACATTCGCAGCATGAAATTTTTTCCAAATTTGTGCCAATGGCCCTTTTCACTACACAGAACTTCTGCGAGTTGTCACTGGCATTCAGTGCACTGGATAGACAAGAACTTGTGTGCACATTTTACTTTTGCAAACCTTGGCTCCTGGCGAAATTCACGAAAGTTTTGTGCATGCAAAAATGTCTGGTTTTACAGACCAATAGTTGGTTTTACAGACCAGGTATGGACCATGGTGCGAGCTGTGGTTGTGGTACTCATGTGGTATCCATTAGATGATATTCATCACCTTTTGTAATCCTGGGGGGTGTTTCATAAAGCTGTTCGTAAAGTTATGAACGACTTAAGAACAACTGGTGATCAGTTCTAATGTCCTATACTTAATCAAAATTTCAATAATTCAACACAAGAACTGATCAACAGCCGTTCTTAGGTCGTTCGTAACTTTAAGAACAGCTTTATGAAACAGCCCCCTGGTGTGTGAAAGTACATGTAGTTCCATAATGTCATGTACAAAGATCTTGAAGAAAGTGAAATGACAGGCAGTAAAGACCTTCCTGGACGTAGAGATCGTACTAGTGGAGTAGATGTGTAAAGTGCTCACCCTCGTCAGACGTTGCATGGCATCGTATTAAAGATGAGAAAAACACATGCCAGTGACACAAAGCATTTTATTCACACTTGTCTACCACGTTCACCGTCGTCAGGGCAACAAGAAAGGACCGGTAGGGAGGTGGGACTTTGACACGGCAGAAGAGTACAGCGACTACATGAACCAGAAGGAAGCTCTCCCCAAGTAAGCTATGTCTCTACCTTGTTTGTGAAGATTTCCCTCTGACATATGTCTGGTCCCTCAAGAGATAAGCTATGGGTTCCTCCCCACTTTTTTAAAGCTTTTTATGAGTAGAGAATTTGTAGTAGTGTATGGTTATCATGGTACATACATATCTGTGTTCAGGTACGAGTTTCTTCACTTTATCTCCCTCTACAAATTAAATTTGTTAAGATTGCAACGTCTGATCGGTAAATTATCAAACGTGTCAGAAACATGCCGACATTTTTGTTAATTTACCAATCAGCAGTTGAGATCTTCACAAATTTAATTTGTAGAGGGAGACAAAGTGAAGAAACTCACACCTGAACCTTCACCCCTCTAAACAATATCTTTCTTTCATATCTGTGTTGTTGCACTTTCTCTCTGTATGGATTCCAAGGTACTTTTCTTGTGCAAAAGTTTCTTATTGTTTCTGTTTCTTGCATTTTCTTTTTCTTTTTGATCTTTCTCTCTCTCATGTGAGCGAAGATCTGGAGTCAAAAGTAAAAGCAGGTCAATTGTAATCACTCACACGACTCTAGATCAGATCCCCTATCTAGTATGTTTTTACAATGTTACATATGTATTCTTTTCTTTTTTTTTAATTCATGAAATATAAGGGAATTCACTTTTAACATATTTTTTTTTCTTATTTAATCGAGCATGGTTAACGTTAACAGATGTGATTGTTTGTACTCCGGCAGACTTGTTTTTTGTTTTTTTGCCTTCTTAAAGGGGATGGCTAGTAACTGATCAGTGGGAATCAATGGGAATGCTGGAGGGTGATTGTTCCAATCCTTGTGGGATTCATTTAAGAATACATTATATATTTACTGTTGTGTGAAAATTATTTGCTTCAGAACGGTCTCATATTCAAGTAATGTGCAGTTTAATGTTTCCAGGTTAGCATGCCTGGTCAGTGACGGGGCATTAATCTGCACATTACTTGAATATGAGACCGTTCTGAATCAAATTATTTTCACACGACAGTAGATATATAATGTACTCTTAAATGAATCCCACAAGGATTGGAACAATCATCCCTCAGCATTCCCACTGACTACCACTGATCGGTTACTAGCCATCCCCTTTAAGTATATGTGTTCCCTGTGAATTGCTATGTCTTTAGATCTGCAGACGTCATATTCACAAGGAAAAAAAAAAAGAAAGGAAAGAGAAAAAATGTCTTGGTATTTCTCTCCCCGACAGGGCTGCATTCCAGTTTGGTATCAAGATGTCAGAGGGGAGGAAGACACGAAGGGCTCACACAGAGAAGAATGAGAAGGCCGCCCTGGATAGAGAGTGGCAGAAAATTAGCCAGGTTTGACAACATTATTATATTTGTCTGAGAAATTTTATATACAGCTGTATGATTATCTGAGAGTCCCGGTGCTTTAATTTGTTTGTTTATTTGTTTTGTTAGTTTGTTTGTTTGTTGTTTTGTTAATTTGATTTGCTTGTTTTTGTTATTGTTAGTTTGTTTTGCTTTTTTTGCTTATATAGTTTGCTTAATTTGTTTTTTTGTATGTGGTGTTCTTTGTTGTTTGTTTGTTTATTGTTGTTTGCACTGAATAGCATGTATGGGACTGATGGTGTGTTCTGCAGTGGTGATGGTTTGATGGAATTTTACAGAGTAAATTTTTACAGAAATATAGCGACCATGATTACCTACTTCATTGTATCATGTAGCACTACATCAAAGTATTCCAGACCTCTTTGAGAAAATGAAAATTAGTGGATTTTGTTTACCTGTGTAAAGTTCAATGTGTCAGATTGACTTCACAGATTGTTGTGCTTTTTGACCTCTCTTGTAGTTTATTTCTGTGAAAGCAGAAGATGGGATTTCAATGTGTAAAATGGTTCAGCTTTATGTTAAATACACTTTAATGAAAAGACCATCTGAGTTTGATGTCGTATAATGCTTGCAAAATTGCATTTATAGTGTGAATATTCTTATAGCAATATTTAGATTAACACAAGTGCAGAAGAACTTGCTAGATATATACAGATATTTGAAAGTGTACTAGAATTGAATGTGGGCAAGTTATGCATAATGTGGTCGTTGCAATTTTCTTTCGTATTGTTTCATCAAATTATATTTCCTTATATCTGACAGATTATTGCAAAGCGTAAAGCAACTGGAGAAGGAACAAGGTAAGTTTACTTGTGAATTGACTGAAACTCAAAGTAAAGTTTCTGACAATGTATAGGAATATTTCGAGAATCATTTTCAGTCATATCAATTAAATTTAAAGGGGATGGCTAGTAGCTGATCAGTGGGAATGCTGGGGGATGATTGTTCCAATTCTTGTGGGATTCATTTAAGAGTACATTATATATCTATTGTGTGAAAATTATTTGCTCCAGAACGGTCTCATATTCAAGTGATGTGCAGTTTAACCCGTTGAGGACGGTTTGATTTTGCTACAACACGCATTTCCCATAGAGGCTTGCCCGAGTATACTTGGGACTCTTCCTCAATGGGTTAATGCCCCGTCACTGTACAGGCATGCTAGCCTGGAACCATTAACCCGTTGAGGACGATTTGATTTTGCTACAACACGCATTTCCCATAGTCACCTGCTCGAGTATACTCGGGACTCGTCCTCAACGGGTTAAACTGCACATTATTTGAATATGAGACCATTCTGAAGCAAATAATTTTCACACAACAATAGATATACAGTATTCATCGCATAATTGGGCATCTGATAATCGGGAACCTCGCTTAAATGACATACGCTTCCCAGAAACATTTCCAATGCATGTTATTTTCATTGGATAATCGGGCGGGGACCTCTGATAAACGGGACAATTTTTCTTCAAGCGATCTTTGATTTTGTTGATATTTTACACAGAAAATCTACCAAAATACCACAACAATATTTCAAAGATTCCCTATCCGTTGTCGTTTACATCGAACTTACAAAGCAAGCTTCAGACTGGTGTGTTTTGACCTCCGTCCATCCAGTACACGTACATGCGTAGCCACGAAAGCGCCGCGTATAAGTATCCATGCCATTGCGAAACACATGCTTTCGCGAACATTCTTCTCCCCTACATAAGCAAAGCCATGTGCTCGCTTGCAGTTCCTACTCAGAGAATTGACAGAAGAAGAACCCGGTTGCGATTACTCTACAGTACATCATTGCGAGAATGCAGGGAGAGCTAGAGGGTCGCGCCAAGGGGTAGCGTGGTTGTGTATTCATGTACATGTACAGTACGTCAGTATGCATGTGTGTGTGTGTGTGTGCACTACATGTACATGTCGTATGCCGTTAGTGTATGGTGAGTGCTCATCGCGAAATCGGGCACCCCGCTTAAAGGGGCCTTGTTTGCTACTCCCAACCTGTCCCGATTATGCGACGAATACTGTATAATGTACTCATAAATGAATCCCACAAGGGTTGGAACAATCATCCCCCAGCATTCCCACTGATTCCCACTGATCAGTTACTAGCCATCCCCTTTAAGATATGAAATACTTTCCAAGATGTCTGAAACATTTAGATTTCAAATGAGTGGGGTCACAAGAAATTTCATGGTTCTGTGCATTGGGTATTCATTAACAAAGACAAAACAAAAAAGATTCTTGAAGTTTAATGGTTGCCAGGTTGGCACCTGTTTTATGACGAGTGAATTCTCCTCTGCTAATGCTGTTCATTTCTGTTGATGTTCACTGCAGGGACGTCGAATACAAACGACCCAAGTATATGTGAGCTGACTGGGGGCAGGAAACGGTTTCTTCAGCCATGGTTTGACACAGATTTGGTGGACAGCATATCACACTTTGCGCCATGTGTTACTGTATATGGCATATATTTCTCAAGTCTAATTTTTCATGAATCAGGACTTCCTGACATTTTTGTGAGTTGATAAATTCACAATCGGGGCGTGCAGTAGTGAATGCAGCAATGTACGAGCGTGCATGCACTTTACATTCGTGTTGGGATTAGAGTTTGTATTTTTACATGTGTTTAAATTTGCAAATAGCACTGTACTTGCAAAATTCGTAAAAATAAAAACCTCACGAAATATATGGCATAGACAGTAAATAAATCTTGATTGTGGTTCAGTTGATTGTTTATGCAGACACTGCACATGTGTCATAATGTAGACACTTCTATAATTTGTGAAACTCTGCTGAGACATGGGACTTGTTAAGGGTCCACTTTTTTCAGGCTTTTTGTTTGTTTGCTTGTTTGTTAGATTTATAAGTTATTGAAATTAGTCCTCAAAGCAAAGTCAATAAACATGTCCTCAAAGCAAAGTCATCATGATTTTTTAGGTCTGTTCCTCGATTATTGTAGGAAATGAACTTTATTGCAACTGATTGACAAATTGTCCTGACATCAATGTAAATAAACACAGATTATTCGATGTTGTAATTGTAGCCTTGATATTTTTTTTAAAGGTGCATGGTCCCGGTGTTTTAGTCAAATGTGTACGCGGGCGCACGGAGCAAGTTTCCTATAGAGACCTATGCTATCGACTTCTCTTTGGCGCTTCACTGTAGTCAGTGGTCCGATCACAGTTCGGTTCATGATTCGGCTGAGGAGGATGACAGCTTAAGCAAACTTCTTTTGTGATGTCATAATAACAAGCACATATGCACGCACCCTGGCATTACTACAGACTGCACGATGCGCAAAGAAGACAACAAAGGCAACGTTACTTAGCAACACCTACGCACTTTACTCTTGATGACAGCTCAACTTCAGTAATCTTCGTATCAATGCTAACGGTGATCGGCAGTATCATCAACAGCGCCATCTATACTACCGGGACTATGCCCCTTTAAGTGATGGGATTGAGCTTTCCACCCATATCAACCTGACCAAGAATTCTTCCACAAGCCTACTGTTCTGCAGCTTCTCTTTCTGAGTCACATTGTTAGGATTCACTACCATTCATATTCATCCATTTACTTCATATATGGAAGGATGCAATAATCTTTTATCTCATATCCCACTCCTGCCTATGTTATCAACATACTTCAGTCAACATTACAATGTGATAGACAGGGGTGTAGATTGTAGTCATGACATTCTATAACACTCAAGGTATCAATTTTGATAACATAATGATTAACTGTAAATTCATCACATAGAATAAATATGAGGTGTGGTGTGGATACAAAGAAGATATCAGTTAAATGTATCTTTTTCTTATCTTAAACAGACGGCAAGCCTAGTAGACATTAAGAGAGTCCAGTCAAATTTGATAACTCGCATTCCATATCTGTGGGCTTGTTTGATTGTGATAATGTTCATGAAACCAAGATTTACTTGTCAACCAGGCACTGGATATTTTGCCTAGAGTGTACTTGCTTGCAGTCTTGATCTATGGCTTGTGTGCAAACTCCTTGCTTTGGTGTATGTGGTGTCACCCAAGTGACATGTAAACCAAAGAAAATCAGCGGAGGATTTTGAAATTGTTTATATCTTATAGATATGTCAAAAAAAGAAAGAAACTGTAAATATATACAAGCATGGCACTGTACAGAGGGATTAACGTACATGGGAGTGGTTGAAGTCTCAGTGAATTGAAATACATGTAACTGCTTCTGACTTCAATCGACCGTTTTGCTAGTGTATTCAAGTTCTATACGTGTTTTGTTCACAGAAGTTGCGCTTGACAACTCTGAGGCTTGCTTGAGCCTTGCCCTACCTAGCAACAACTAAGTGAATTGCTGCCCAAGGAGCTCAATGGGAGGGAACATGTGAATGAAATGCCGCGTTACTAGGCTCTAAGAAAAGAATCATCCATGATTTGTAATACATTACAGAAACAGTTTATTTTTGCCCAGTTATTTGTGCATTTACATGTACAGGCTATTGACTGCTTATAATATTCTAGGTGTGCAAAAGAGATACAGCTGTATAAACATTTTCTTAAAATTCCATGTTAGCAGATAAAGCATTCATGTATGTGTACGACCTTAAACAGTGAAATTTGAAGAAAGTAAGAATGTTGATTGTCACTTTAGTTTGCACTTGTGCTAGATTTTTTTTTTTTAATGATGATTTTTGTGACATCATCCATAGTATCATCCAGTCTTCAGCTGTATGGCTGCCAAGGCTTCTTTTGGGCCATTTGCCTGTGTGAGATACCACATGTTTGTGTCACAATAGAAAGAACAGACATTTTTCCTGTTTGTACAGTGAAGTGTTATAGAAAGAGAGGCAACTACTGCTCTCCTTTGATGCTTGGCACCACTGAGAAGTTATGCGTTCAACTACAGGTGTGAACTCATGTGCTTTGACAAAAGAGAGCATCAGTGATCAGGACTCCCTCTCTCACATCAGGAAAGACTGCTCCCTGCTGCAGTTCACTCTCTCTTTCAATGTATGATGGCAACAATGAATGTGTGTGCTTTCAATTGGAGCAGCAAATCCAGAATGCAGTGTAATACTGACAATTTTAACAGCAGAAAGTTTGAAAGCACACTGGAATACTTTTTAATGGAGTACGTGTACTTTATTTGAAATATCAGAGATTAAAAGATAGAAAACTGACATGCGCAAGTTTACGCATCATAGAAAAATATCAGGTTCTCTCCTCCCCCTCCCCCCCCCCCTCTCTCTCTCTCTTTCTCAATAGAAGAGAATGATAATAAATCAAACTGACAATGAATAAAAAATGACCCTCTATTGATCTGATAGAATGAATTTGTTCTGTGCTTGTATTATATTTTTATTACCATGAGTTCAATGACCATGAGAGTAATATTGATGGTTGTCATGCAGTCTGTCTGTTTGGCGCTAAGAACAGTCGACTTCACACTACAGTGCACTCCCTTTATAACAAACATGGTTATAACGAAATTTTGGTTACAGTGAAATAAAAATCCAGGTCGCAAAATTATCGGCTCTATGTTTTTCATTGTTTATTTGTTCAGTTATAAGGAAATTTCAATATGACAAATGAAAACTGCCAGTTCCCAGGACTTTGTTATAACGGGAGTCCATGCACTGTAACAGCCTAGTGTATATTCCGCCCTACACTGTCCTCCAAAAAGTGCTGTCTAATACTCAGAAGCAATATACTGTATGACACTTTGCCAATTAGAATCTCTTTCTGCAACCCTGGGTGGTGCCAGGTTGATGGAATGTTTCTCATAAGATACCCACTTATCTTGCTTGAAAGTCTGCTTCAGACCAGAACATTGTTTATCATGCTCTTGAGTAACATACTGTATAAACAAGACTGTGCACTATGTTGGAAGGTATGCAGGTACATAGATAGATATAGGCCCATTTCCAATTTCTTGTTTTTCATCATTGAAACATAACAGGTCATAGTGAAGTCAAATATCTGTAGATACAATCTTCATAATTTTATAATGCTAGCCACTGTGTTTTGCTGCATAAAACTTGGGCTCAAATCTTGCCCTCATTATACGGCTTAGAGTGCTTATACAGTCAACCTTGCTCAAGTCGAATCTATTTGGACTGAAGAAATAGCTTCGACTTCAAGAAAATTCGACTTATGAGGAATTAGAATCAACAGAATATAAAGAGAAGAGGCTTTGAAAAGACCTTTGACTTGTGTGTGTGTGTGTGTGTGTGTGTGTGTGTGTGTGTGTGTGTGTGTGTGTGCGTGTGTAATGTATGCAGATCATTAACAGGCTAAACGAGCACATAAATAAGATAAAAACCGAGCATGGGATTGTGTACAACATGTGTAATATAAAAGATATGATGTTTAATTATATACGTTGGAATAACTGACATAATGAAGAATCTTTCTACCGTCAATTCCTCGCCTTTGTCCTGTACCTCTCTGTGTTGTATACACCTGTAGGGGTGCCTACAACTTGCAGATTCTCGTATCCTCTCAGTGCCATTAAAGTTCCAAATAATTACTTTCAACCACATTGTTCTACGACATTTTCAAACTTCACCAAAAGTTAGGCCGTTAAAACGATTTTCTCGGCGTGATCATAACCCGGGATCATATACTGTCATGGCATATAACGAGGGCTTATATCGTTATAGTTCAAAGTCTGACACGATCGTGTATGTAGCCATGACAACACATGTTGAAAACCGCGGAGTCTGGACTGTGTCTCATAGCGTTGCCCAGCGAATGCATGGTGATGACCGTGTGAAATGAGTGATTCTTCAACACCAGCGTTTCACCTTAATCAATCATTAACTTCTGAAAAAAAAAAAAAAAAAAAAAAAAAACGCAACTGAGCCGCCTTAGCTGTATTAACCAGGGTGTCAACCATGTGTGACGCCGCAGGTAGTTTCTTCAGTGACGCGCAAAAGAAAAAAAACAAAAAACAAAACAAAACAAAACAAAGAGGGAGGGGGACATTAACTTCCGAAGGCTTACCGTTGAAGCCTGCTGTTGTCAACAATACCAAGCATGAGACGAATTATAAATGTATGCGACCTTGTTATGGACGTACATCTACTACTACTGTACAGTGTAGGATCTATAGCTCTTCTCTCTCCCTTTCTTTCTTCTTGTGTTTTTTCCTCCTCCTCCTCCTCCTTCTTCTTCTTCAGGTTTCTATTTCAACCCCCCCCCCAAAAAAAAAAAAAAAAATAAATAAATAAATAAATGTTAAAAATACTTCGCGACTTTCTACTATTCATTTTTTTTTCCTTTTGGCAGTTTTTCAAAGTAAATTTGTTATTAGTTTTATTGGATTGACAATTTTGCCTTATGTGATAATTTTCCTTACCAATGCACTGAAATAAAACTTCTTAACTTGAACACTTCCTGAAGGAAAATTCCCTATCGAATGATGTTTACATCGGGGAATATACATCGGAAAGTGTACTCGTGCATTTCTTTTATTGAAGATAATATCCTGATAGTCAAACGCCATAATTTCCCGTCATAATTATCTTCATTTGCGCCAATCATTTTTATTCTCTTTTATGTTTTACTTCAGTATGACTTCATCTGCTGAAGATCAACAGTTCTCTTCTTAGCCTAATCTATCTTTTTTTTTTTTTTTTTCAAGGGCTTTTAAGGCGTGGCTGCCCCACGCCGTAAAAGCCCTTGAAAAAGGCTGGTGAAACAGCCGAAAGCTTGGGGAACAAAAGGCAAGAGTGAACATCACTGCAACGTCTATACTGCAAGTTTTTCTTCCGTCACACATATACCAATGATGCAGTACCCACCACGTACGATATATATATATATATATATATATATATATATATATATATATATATATATATATATATATATATATATATATATATATATATATATATATATATATATATATATATATATATATATATATATATATATATATATATATATATATATATATATATATATACTTATATATACTTACACGCATTTTTTATGATAATGGTTTCAGGACTATAGCTCTATCGGAACGTCATATCTCGTGCATAATGATTTTGATAAGTGGGCATGCACTTTGATATTAAACACGACACTCGAAGTTCCACCAATCATATTCGCTTTCTCTTCCATTATGATTTTTGGGGTGGGATTGAGGGGATGGAGCGATGACTTTAGCAGTGTTTTAAATATCTCCTGTAGTTTTTGTATTTTTTATTTACTTGATTAAAACTGTGGAGGGTCTGAGGATGGGGCATTTATTGTACCACCGGTTAGGCATTAAAGCACAAAGGTCGGTCCAGTAATGGCCAGCATCGTTCAACAAACAATACCTCAGTTCGGTAACTACTACATCACACTTCACCATGGCTACCCGGCAATACACAAGAGACACGATATAAAACCGCAGGGAGTAGACTCTGGCAGCATTTTCCAAAGTTCTCCACTCATCGCGCCTCGATCATTTCTTTACTCACCTGTGATCACATCAATATCACAATATCACATCCTCAATTTCATCAACCACTCGAGGACCTTAACTATACCCGGATCAATAAATCAAATTTGATCAAAGCAGTGAGGTAAGCTTCTGAATTTCCTTTTAGTTTCTTTTTTCATCAATGAGTATTAAGTCTAATAAGAAACAATGGCTTCCACGTGCCTTATTGTTCCTTTCATTCACCATCATTCTCTGTCTTTGTATCTCGCTTTCTCCACCTTTCTCTCTCTCTCCTAATTTGACAATTTTATAAGAGTTTGTACGATTCGTTTATGTATCAGTTTGCCATCAAATTATTATACACAGACCTTTCGCAGCAGACGAGCGATATGAAGAAACTCGCCTCAGTTAAGCAGGTGAAAATATGTTGCTTAGCCTGAATTGTAGCATAATTCTTCAACCTAAAATGATTGACCGTCCACTGACTGTTACTCATCAAATAAGAACTTGATATTTGGGTGGGGTTTTTTTTAAATAAATGTAACGAAATCAATTACACCTATGCAATGTAGAATTTGGTACTCATATTCCCTGCCTAATCACTTCATTTTGAAATAGAATATTGAATTGTTCCTTTGAAGTTCAGGCAGAAATGCGTCTTTTTTTAATTTCATTTACTGAGATGCAGTATAAACTCATCTGTGCTCTAACGGTCCCTTTTTAAAGAGAAATGATGTTCCTTTCTCCAACTTTGTACTCTATGTACAAAATTATGACAGCTTCAATGAAACATTTTCGCTCCCTATTGCAGAGAAAATGAAATGTTGTCTGTTACCGCACTTTGAAAAGTGTGCTTTCTCAATGCTCTGTTGGCTACTAAGGCTCAAAGTAATAAAACAAAAACAAATTATCGATGATGTCTGTTAAAGACGACAATATTTGTTATCTTCAACAACAAAACAAAAAAACACTACTGCGAAAATGTATAGTAGGCTGATGTTATGATCAATCCGACTATATTTCCTCGAACAACCTTATGGCAATGTTTTCACCATCTGTGTACATACTCACGTCATTTCAATACTCAATTTTGCGTGGACCAGTTCTTGCTATGTCTGACAGGCCTTACGGTTATCAGGAATAACCTTTGTGATTAAAAAGGCATGTGTAAAACAAGTTGGAACAATGAAAATAAACCGGTTCATTCTGGTCAAAGTTGCCGCTTCAGTTTATAACGTCGTTTAGAGGTTTTTTAATCCTTATTATTCCATGATTGATGACGTCTTGTCGAGATATGTATAAAGATGGACATTTTTTGTAGCTTCAGTTGAATAGTTGTGTAGAAAGCAAGATTTTATCAGATACTCGGTTGCAATGATACTTGTCAGTGAGAAGTAAAAGTATATTCCTCGTCAATAATCAAATAAACTAGTCCTTTCTGTCAAATTATATTATCTTCCCGTCGGCCATTTTATCTGTATGTTATACTTTTGCGTAACGTTACATTACAGACAAGTTTTACAAGAATTGCCTATATAGTAAATTCGCCGACTTCGAAAAATTTTGTAGTCATCTTCAGCGAAATCCCGTCGTCTTTTAATCATACACGTTTTAACATAAGTTGTAACTGCATTATTGCAAAATTGAAATGCATTAAGTGGAAACGGTTACTCATACGGTCACCCTTTCATGGCGTAAATCTAAGTCAAATTAGCAAACTTATACTGTTATTTATCTACGGGCATGAATCATTAATTGGTTGTATAATTATTATATAGAGAGGTGCTAGGTATATATTGTTATCAAAATATCTGGACAGAATGTAATGACATGTTGATCGTGAAAAGTATTCGCCAATGTGTCAGAAAAGACAAAGTACAATGGTATCTCGATGTTGTCGAGAGTGTAATCTTGTTGAATAGCTGAAATCTCACTGAAAGGATGATTCTTGTGCAGTCATAAATTTGTCAGACCAGAAACTATATACTATATACTGTAGTTCCTCACAAGTGATAGGAATAAGATACAATAAATGAGTACTAGTATAATGCGACTTGAGTAGCCTATAAAGTGAGAGGTATTGTTTGTAAAAAGATGTTGTCCTTCTCATTAGAAAATAAGATCGACCTTAATTCAAACGCCCACATCTTTTTGATCATGATTATTTTGTTGGTCTTCTTCTTTCATACAGACTGAGCTTGAATATCAAAGGACATGGCATCCCAATCACAGGTTTGCCGGTGGTTGTTGGTAGCAATCATGGCTTTTCTGTCGGTGATCCCCACAGTAACGGCACAAACTGGCACAATGTCAACACTTGTTACGATTGCAACAGTTGACACAACACCTCCCGAAATATCTACATTTACGACAACAGAAACAGCGGAGACCACCGCCGATGGAACGCAGATGACGACAGAACCGGAAGACATATCTCCAGGATCATCAAGTTCTCAGCTGACGACGTTGGAAATGGCTACTGGGGAAGTTGGTGATAATTCAACCTCTGGTGATGTAGGGAGTACAGCAACTCGAGAGAAAACGCGAACGGAGGGTGTGTCAACCACGTCGGGGGAATGCGAGGACTGCACGGACGAGCCTGTAGAGCCGGGACTGTCTCCTGGCGAAATAGCGGGAATCGTCATCGGGTCCATTGCGGGGGTGGCTATCATCGGTGGCGGTATTGGCTACGCCATCTATCACGTCAAGGCCCCAACCAAGGTCACTCCTACCACGGACATCGAAGTCCAAGACATGTCCGACTCCCCAGAAGCCAACTCGGACCGAGCGAAGCTCACAAACGCTAGTGATACACATAAAGATGGAGATGATTAATGTACTTTTCACTAGCGAAAGCATAAAGACTGCGAGCAACACCGTTATGATCTTGGATGATGCGTTTGTATGTGGAGTCTCCTGTGGCCTGTATATTTACTGCGAGATTGAAGGTTTTGGTGAAGAGGCCGTAATCAGATGACCCTGGAATAAGAAGACCTGAAGGGGTGAAGGGCAAAAATGACGAGTCCACCAAGACAAACATCAGTGATTCTGAGAGTTTGCAACTACCACGAGATGGATTTCTACTAGGAACCACCAGTGTTTCTAAGACCTGGTGTTTGTTAGGAGAGATAATGTGCCTTGAGGTGGAATTAGTTTTACCATCAGTAGAACGCATTTCTCGTTACAAGAAATAGAGCATTTGCACAACCTTCGGAAGCGGCCCCACTTTTGGAGACGTAATTTCGCAACAAAATAATGTTTAACTTCTTTAGAATCTCTTCTCATCTTTCCATTTAAGGCACGACGAGATGATAAAAATGAAATATTCGAGAAACCGGCAAAATGGAACATCAATTTCATCGTGTTCCTCTTTCTCGATTCTTTTATCCCTACGACCATTAAATAAGGTGCAGTTTAGTGTAACTTTTGGGACAATATTGACAGGTTGTTTCGCATGACGAACTAGTACGATTTTGTGAAATACTTCCCTCTTTTTAATTGGATCTGGATTTATTGTTCAAGCATTTCTTTTATCATTATTTTGCACTCCGAAATGAGAAAGAAAGAATATTCATCAAAAGACGTAATTCGCATGAAGTAAAAAAAAAGTGTAAATATTTGAAGGAAATGAGACAATTTCTCAAGAAGGCGGGGCAGATTTGAAGTCTCACATCAAGTCGTTTGTTGCATGCCTTCGAACAAATATATATGATTTTTTTTTTTCGACAGAAAACATAAAGAGTACGTCTACTTTGAAGGTTGTGGTGAATAATTTGAATATACGATGACATCAGCATTGTATCCACATTGTTCAATTATCAAAGTGTGTGATGTACACTGCTTCCAAATGGCTGTTAACTGAAGGTAATAACAGTGCATTCACTTTAAGTTTTCTCGAGAAAACATTTCTAGAATGTTAGGCTAACAGAATGTTTGAGACATTACTCCAGTATCAGAGCTATGATGATACATTCCTCACCCTCATGCAGCTGTTTACACAGTACAGATTATGATATACGTGTATATGAGACAAGACTGGATAAGTTGGGTTGTTATTTCACATTAGTTCCTTGGTTGTTGATCCTTCTTTTTTCCACGAGCGAATTCAACATCTATGATGAAATGGAATTCGATTTCCTCTGTTCTCGTGAACAAATAAAAAATAAGCAATGAATAAGACACGGGCTCAATGACATCTGTTATGTTTGAAAGATTGACGCAGGCCCAAATGTTTCTTCCTATAGATGACAAATTACATTTTATGGACCTACAATGACAGTAGTTCTTGTATTAGATGAAAGTATTCAGTTTACTCTGTTCTGAAGGTTTTCCCATAGATACACTGAGGCAATTTGTATTCTTAGGTAAAAATAGATAATAACTTTAGACATGTTAGTTCTCTCAGTTTCTAATTGCTAGATGCATCATTCCCTTCTTTAAACGTGATGACATATTAGTGTAATGATAATACGGGGTGCTGTTCGTTATTCCGAAGGTTCGTTATTCCGAAGGTTCGTTAATCCGAAACACGCAAATTCCCTATACCTAGAGGTTCGTTAATCCGAAAATGAAAAAGGGTTTGTTAATCCGAACATTAATGTGGCGTTTTTCTGAAGGTATGTTATTCCGGAGATTCGTTAATCCAAAAATAAAATTCGGAATAACGAACCTTCGGAACAACGAATCGTCGAACTAAAGAGCCTTCGGAATAACGAACCTTCGGAATAACGAGCTGTAACCGATAATACGTACAATCTAATCACAGCGCTTTTTTTCTTTTTCTATTTTCTTTTGCTGCTTTTTAGAAGGTGGTCGTCTTAACATGCTTAAGCTTCGAATTCTGTCGACACGAAGTACGATGGTCGTTACGGGCTTACGTCAACAATACGTTACTTGCTATAACATTGCCAAAGTATAGCTGTATAGTGTAGTCCAATATAGTCTATACTAAGTAACTTGCCTTGTCTTTATTTGTGTTTGTGTGTGTGTATGTGCGTGTGTGTGTGTGCGCGTGCGTGCGTGTTGTATGTTCTCATCTTTTACAGTATAACACTTAGACTTCAAAAGCACCTGCTCTTCTTGGTCGGTAAACTGTTGCCGATTCTTTTGTTGTTGTTGTTGTTGATTTTTGTTTTTGTTTAGTTAACATCCTACTAACATAATCCCATGGAGATAATCTTTAATATTGGTCGTAATTTCATACAGAGAATACATATTTACGTTTATTATATATGTATATGTAATATATACATATATATATATATATATATATATATATATATATATATTAGTGTGTGTATGTGTGTGTGTGCGTGTGTGTGTTACGGGTTCATTAAAACCCAAAGGTTGATAGACCGACGGTGGGCGTAATCAGTCTGACAATTTGATTTATCAAGAATTCACCGAGAGAAGTATGTAAACAATGATTTGCCATTGCACCGTACATAGCCATTTCATTGATGGATTATTCATTGCATTTTACCCTTCTGCGGGATCAAACTTCAACAGGTATCATATTTTAAGACATGCAGTAAAAGTTGGCGTAATACAATTCAAAATTATACCGCTTTGCCTGCATATTGTACATTGCGAGGTATAGTTTTTAGAGTATTAGTTTCGGTGTCCTTGGCAGATATTGAATTTTCACCTTTCCACAAAATAATGTTTTTTTTTCTTTCTTTCTTTCTTTCTTTGGTTTGAAAATACGATATCTGCATGGCACGTGATTTACGAGATTTTAAAAGTTAGAAAAAGACATTGCATGGTGTTGCATTAGTATGCAAATAGATAAAACGCGCATCATCAGTATCTCCGTCCCATGTACCTTGCAAAAATTATGCTTACATGTTTGTACCTGTATAATATTGTACATAGGTAATCATATCGTATATATGTTTATTTCTTGTAAGGTGTACGTCACACTTTAGGCGTTGATGATCATCAGTAATTGGAAATGGAGTACATAGTTGGACATCCAATGGCAAGAGTGCCTCTGTTCTTGACTCTGATGAAAATTACTCTATATGTGTATATAAAAAGGTTTGTTGCGTTTATAAAGGCATCATTTCCTGCACCATGTAGGATCATAGCAATTTTCATACTTTTACCAAGTTTTCTTGCTGTCTTTCGTCACATTGGCAAATTGAATTGTTCGCAACATAATTGTTATAGTAGTAATTATTGCTTCATGATTGATTGAGGTTTTACTCCGAACATGCATTTCGACATTGATTGTCTGATTTTATGATTTCAGCAAATCGTCCACAGTTGATTGGCTTTATCTTTTACCTCGACAATTCAGATAGAGCAAAATATCTTTGCATAGTGGTCTGTATAGGGGTATTATTATGATAATAACACTATGTTTTCAAGAATATGTGCCTAGAAATCGTCATGTTTATCGATATTCAATAAAATATTCTTGAAATAAAAACCATCTATACCATTCTACAATGTGCCTATATGGTCTGTTCCTTCATCATTACGACTGCATGATTATTGCTAACAAGAAAAATAAATAAAGAAAGAAAGAAAGAAAGAAACTCTATTCCACATACGTAGAAAGAGCTGAAATGATAATGAAACTAGAGAACAGTGTAGGCATTTAATGCTATAATGCCGGTGCTAATGAGAAACCTTGTACGCCGTAATAGAACGGGATGAACGCAACTTAAAGCGCGACAGCACATAACAGCTGGCCGAAAAAAAAAACAAACAAACAAGGCGGTCCGTTGTGAGACGCGACGGAAAATATTGTATACAAATTAGTCTAGCCTGACCAGATTCCGTAAGAACTGCGTCTGATAGCTACATGTTCACCGGAGCGAGGACTGAAACGAATAAGAATACCCGCGGACACTACATTTTGGACAATGTTAACGGCATGAACGGGGCTGCCGTGGCCGCCGGGAACATGGTGTAAACGTCACGGAGATATAAACTTGGAGCTCGATCGCATTCCGGCTCATTGAGCAAATTCTTCTGTTGTTGACATGATATATTATTGACATTGTCTGCCCTCCTATAATATTATGGTCGTAAGTCCCTTTGTATTTGTGCTAATTTGTTGGTTTTGTCTGTGTGACTTATAATAGGCAATTGTCATGACTTGGAATATCAAACTTGCTTAATTTCAAGGGGCGTACGTGACACCCGGGATAATCTCCTTGCTCTGTTCTCGTATATATGATTATATAATATGTACAGTGTATATATATATATATATATATATATATATATATATATATATATATATATATATAAGTGATCAGAAGGCATATGACATGTGTCAAGAGTGTTTACAACTATTGACATTTTTATACCGGGTAAACGTTTGTTCAAGTCAAAACTTAAGATGCTTCCACTACTTCCAATACTTGCATGACTTAATTCCTATGATTAAAGAGCAGCATTCATTTCAACTTCATACCCTGATGAATCCAATATGGCATGCGCATTTGTATTCATCAAAGTATAAAGGTTATGATGATAGATTCTATCAATGAGACTTGTTTAACGTGGCCATAACTATTTGCACAATAAATGTTTTCTTTCTTCTTCTTTTTTTTTTAAAAACCCCACATAATGAATTGCAGTTTTTAATCTTCTCTTCCGCCAGTCATCGACGATGATGTATAAATCTACACCATGATAATGTTGACGAATTCATTTGTAGCTATTTTTCATATCTATTCAATAATGTTTAAACATATCAGAAGTATACCCTGCAGCTGTTTCTCGCCATGAAAGATATGAAGGTTTGCTCTCCGACAAGATCGAATTGGTTCTATTCTCATATTTTGACATTTCGGGCGAGCCTTGGTGCTATACGTTTGCTTTATAATTATGTTTGCCATGCATGTGCCTCTGCATGACACAATAACGATACCCTTAATTTCTTGTGAGATAAGTAGCTTCATTAATTACCATTAGCAACATTAATCGTAATGTAATAACAAATCGTAATGTAATAACAAAATGCCTCACAGGGAGTGTTATCAATATCTCAAGGGTCTCATTAAACATTATCGTTTATCATCAAACCAAAGTCTAATCGAATGGCACCTAGAAGTGCCTCCTCCCCCCCCCCCCCAAAAAAAAAAAAGAACAGGAGAGCAAAGACGCAAAAAGAATAGAGAGATAATATTAGTGATTAGTAATTCACCAAAAACCAAAACCCAAAACCAGAACTTTTGAAATGATTATTCAAATATTCTGAACTCTTCATTAAGTGTTCTTTAAGTCAGTAGGTACTCCTTTACATTCTTTTATTTTTAATGCACCGAATACACCCACAATATCATTTTCAGGGAGAATTGTCCTTTTAAATACAACAGTTTGGACTGATATATATATATATATATATATATATATATATATATATATATATATATATATATATATATATATAATATAAAGGCGATGAAGACAAACAAGTTGACATAATGCATTAGAGTCCAACTTCATTTATTTGTAAACCAAATTTTCGACCCTTGCACGGATCTTCCTCAGGGTAACAGACTGTTACCCTGTTACTGTCGAAAATTTGGTTTACAAATAAATGAAGTTGGATTCTAATGCATTATGTCAACTTGTTTGTCTTCATCGCCTTCATGCTCTTATTCCAACACGCGGATAATAATACCATTATATATAATATGTATATATATATATATATATATATATATATATATATATATATTTATTATTGTTGTTATTATTGTTAGTATCACCATTATTATTATTTTTTTTAATCATTATCATTATCATTATTGTAATTATATTCTTATTATTATCATTATTATTATTATTATCATTATTATTATTAATATTATTATTATTATTATTATTATTATTATTATTATTATTATTATCATCATTATTATGTAATATACTGAATATCCCTGACTTGTTGCCTCTGTAATCTTCACTTTTATAGGTTGTATCCCTTTGTGTCACCACTTCGGTCGTACGTATACTGTCATGTTGTCAAAGCGGTACTTGTGAATTGCCATAAATGATTAGTTGCTGCGCAATTCTGGAATTTTTTCGGCCAGACAAGCACTCCGGAAATGATTGTCTCGTGATGATAATGTTGGCTAATATTAATAATTAACAGGCTTTATTTGATGAAGAAGCACGGCATTTGATGTAAAAAAAAATGATATTGCACATGACTACATGATGTTTTTAAGGCGTAATCAGTGATTCGTCAAATTTCAAGACAAATGAATATTTTGATCATTATGTTTTGCATTGCACAATTTTATGATGCAATCAGACAAGAAGAAAATAAATGAGACAGTATACGATCGTGCAATTCATTGTATAAAGATGTTCCACATTCATGGGGATATAAC
Source organism: Diadema setosum (assembly GCF_964275005.1). NCBI lineage: Eukaryota > Metazoa > Echinodermata > Echinoidea > Diadematoida > Diadematidae > Diadema > Diadema setosum. The sequence goes on from NC_092695.1 coordinate 34,697,674, forward strand.
TATTAAGCGTGGAATCTGAATGAAGTCAGTCTATTTCATCTTTGCATAGATATTCAGTAAAAAAAAAAAAAAAAAAAGTTTATGCACAGAAGATTGCCATTCATTAAAAACACAAAAATAGCAATTAACGAAAGATTATCATATGACTGTGTTGAAAGAGTGACTTATCCCGAATCATTCGTTATCATATTTTGTGTGGAATGTGTTTATGTCTAGATGACGAGGAGGTATTGTTTGCGATCGATCGAGAGTGCAAAAATCAACTAATATTGATGAGACTAGAAAGATAATAAGAGTCCTTAATTTCTATTAAACACCGTGTTTTATACCATTTCTAGACATAGTGGTAAACGCATTTAATGTGGACAGACCAAAATGCGACAAGTTGGTCTGTCCATGTTACATGCGTTCACCACTAAGTCTAGAAATGGTGTAAAACATAATGTTTAGTAGAATTTTAGAGCTGTTATCATCATCTCTTTTAGATATTCGGCTATTCAACTGAAAAACAACACCACAGTTTCAATGAGCATTCATGAAATGACCTTCATAATGTTAGTAGGGTCTACATAGATTATACACTATCTAGCGTTACAGCGTTCACCCAATTTTTTCATTCTGGCATAAATTCTAATAGATTGCCAATTGTTTACAGCAATTCTAGTGCAAAGTTATCTGTCATTAAAGTGTTCTAGAAGATCATATTATTGTATTGGAGGGGGGGGGGTAATGCACATTGGAAACAGAAAATAAAGCAACATCCCTGAATAATACCCTTTTACTGTGGAAATGCTCATGTGGACCTACTAATACAATAACAATAATATTATACACATGAGAGCAGGGAGGGGTGAAAACTGCTTGAGACCAAAGACATATCTAGTCAGTGTAATCCGAAATGCACATTTCTCCCAATGCTCGTCCAGCTTATTGCATCAACAGAGCTCGCCGAGACCACAACTTCTGGAAGAGAATTCCACATATCGACCAATCTGTTGGCAAATATGAAAATAAAAATAAAGTAAAATAAATCAATAAATAAAAAAAATAAGAGAGTAGGACCTACTTCCTCACATCCAACTTTGCACAAGTGTTGCTCGGTATATCATGGTACATTGTATTTGAAATATTGCATTTATTAATACTGTGGTATAAGAAGGATTTGCCGTTGGAAATATTGACTCATTCTCTTTCCTTCTTTTTTCTTACTTCTTCTTCCTATTTCTCTTCGATCTCAATACTTCTTACTTCTTCCTCTCTCTTTTTTATTTTCTTCTTCTTCTTCTTTTGTGTGTGTTTGTCTAATGATATTTCAATGCACCATTTGAAATGTCAAAGTCTTCTTCTCCAATCTCTTAGATCCTTCCCCAGGATCCTTCTTCCCGAAAGACAGCAAACCAAAGCTTCAGTGACTCATTGAGAGGAAGAGCGCTACAGCTTCTACATGGATTACTGTATACTAGTTCTCTTTGATCACGACACCTTCCGCTCTAGCATTCAAATTTACGGACGACCGTAGAGGGTGTCTTTCTTGATTTTCTGAAAGTTACAGAAACCATACCACTCCGCTGAGTTTGTGTCCGCTCTCGGTGCATGGGGTCCGCTGTCCTGTGTCAGTGAAACTCTCGGACTTGTGGAATTGCTCATTTGACATCGAAATGTGAGTCGATTTCTCATCAGTTTTATTTGATTACATGGTAGGCATCCGTACAGATGTTCTGCTTGGTTGATAGCTGGTCGCAACTGGTAGATCTCCCATGTAAATGTTATGGGATAATGCTCCTTCGATGGTCACTTGTAATTTACATTGTCCCACATGCTTAAATATGTGTAAGTTGGATTTGGCGTTTCTATCTTTTGAGAACTTGTTCGGACGATTGTGTTGTTCGGGGGTCGTGCAAGCATGGAGCTACTAACAGAGAAAGTGTAATGAGAATTCATTGATTGAAAATTTGCCGCTTATCTAGAGCTCTAGAGTAGGTAGAGAGATCTAGACCAGTCTGAGAAGGAAGGAATTTCTAGATTTTAGTTGTATAGATCTCTAGATCTAACCTGTTAGAGTACAATTTTAGTTTATCGGCACCCGCACCAAAATTCGACCTCCTGGACGCCTGCCTGTGTCAAAGCCTCTTAAAAGGTTTGACTGTGCGCAAAAGCACATAGGTTTCTACATGTAGGGTTGTGGTTGAATTATGCAATTTATGGGCGGCTTGCGTTTATCTAGACTAGATCAGTCTAACTATACACAGCCCAGTCGCCGCTGTACATACGTAGCGCGACAGGGCTGTACCAACGAAGCTCCAAACACGAAGAGGGTCCAACGATAGCATGCGATCGGATTGAATTTTGATACTTTAGATCATTTTTTTGTCACTTCAAACTCATCTGACGAACAAAATGATAATGAGACTTCATATCTATGCTATGAATATTGAAATTTAGATTTGATAACTTACCTAAAATGATGGTTATATGCAGCATGTGTGAACGGTTCACGAACGGTACATCGTCTTTCACGCCAGGCCATTTCCAATATCCGGGAGGTCACATGATCTGAATGCCCTTTCAAAAGGTCGCGCTGTCGACCGTGCTGCTACACCAACACTCAAGCAGCGCATCGCACGCACGCAAAAGATTTCCGCAGAGATCAAGGCGCCATTTTGAATTCTGCAACGATGAACCCTGACGGTGTTAGGGAATCCGCCAGAAAGTATCATTTTTTGGTTCCACGGACTTATCACGAGGGCTCTCAATGGACTTACGAACCTTCTGTAATACAAGCATGCACTTAAGGTGAGTAACGTTTGGTAACGTGTACATTGTTTATAAAGAACGTATAAATTTTCATAAGTTTTGTAGTTGTGTTGTGGTTCCCCACTTTGTAGGTGCCCGCTCGTTGGTCAGACGCTGTATTCGCGTAGCGTATTAACAGCGTCTGGTCGGGCTAAGATCAGTCTAGTATAAATTTACATACACTTTTAAAGCTTTGAAATTTAACTTTGATCCCCTTGCACGGTCATTTCTGAATTTGACTTCAAGTTCTAGGTTTAATCACCAATGACTGATTGGTAGCACTGCAGTTTCATATCATGCTTATGGTTATGTTACTAGAGAGAGAAAAGAAAACCATAGGAAAACCAGGCAAAAGGGAGGTAACAAATAAACCACTGGCTTGAGCAAACGTTTATTTGCTGCACTGCTCAGTCATTGGCCCATTTCCGTGAGATATGGATTGTACCAATGCATAAAGGTGTTCAGTGTGATCTAATTCTGATCCAGAAAAGTTTGGGCATTTGCTATTAAAGCAGCAATGTTTGTTTTTGATGACTGGATTGTTCATTGTGTTTACTTTGTGTTTTGTTTCATTTTGTTTTTTCTTTTTGTCACAGGGCTGATTATTGGAAATCTAATCCAAGGAAATTTTGTGACTTTTGTCAGTGCTGGTTTGCTGATAACAAGTCTGTAAGTAAAAGGATTTCCTTCTCACACATTTTCAGCTGGTCATTTTATGTGTGTCAGAGATGATAATAAAATCAGAAATATCAGGAATGTCCCTGACAAAAGGTGTGGCAAACCGTTATATGAACTAAACTCCCTCAAAATGTTGCAGCCGTGATGCAATAACTCGTCAGGACTGTTTTTGTCACTGAGCCATATTGCATCATAGAATTCAGCCCAGATGCAATAGACAATTTAATGTGATGTTACAAAAGCGTGCAATAAGAATACTCTGTAATGTAGATCCGTTTGCACACACTGCAGTACTGTTTAAGAAATTGAACATTTTGAAAATTGATCAAATTGTGCAATTACAAGTGGCTACATTTATGTTTTTATACTTTAAAGGTGTCTTACCTGTCACGTTCCATAATTCGTTTACCCCAAATAGTGCAATCCATGCCTACAACACTAGATGTGCCAACGAGATATGTTTACCTTTTTACAGATATAAGTTCTCTAAGACTACAATTAGATACACTGGAGCAAAATGCTGGAATGAGTTGCCAACTTTTATTAAAGAAAGTCCAACACTCATCTTTTAAACGTAAATATAAGATGTTATTAATACAAAGTGCAATTGAGTAATTATTGTAATAATTTTGCCACTTTTTTTTTTCTGTGATGTTTCTTTGTTGTTTTTGTTCCTTGATGTATATTTGATGGAAATTGCGCACTATTTATTGTTTGTAAGGGAATCGGCCTCGATAGGCTTCATACGGCCTTTACTGATCCCTCACGTGCTATATTGATTGTATATTTTTCTCTTCTGTTTGATTGTGAACGTGATGTTTTCTTTTTAGCATGTGAAATAAATTTGAATTTGAATTTGAATTTGAATTTGAATTTGAATAAGTTACTAGTACTCTACTGTACTACCTGATTAAAGAGATAGCTTTATATGCTATTGAAGCTTATGTCTTGAGTGGTTTTATGTGGTGTTTGCTTATTATGCACCTATTGATCATTATATTTCTTGCTGATAGTGTTGTCTACAGGTATCTCTCCTTGAATATCAATGATATTTGTTTTTATCTTTCATGGAAATATGAATATAGTCCTTTATTCTTTTATCTTATTGTCCCAGTTGCTATGCCCTGCTATATATTCCATACAGCAACGCTGATGCTGTGATATTTTTATTTAATGCATCTCCTGCAATTAGAGTATCGAGTTCCATGAGAGAGGTAAACGTCACCAGGAAAATGTAGCCAAGAAGATTGCTGAGTTGAGGAAGAAGGGCCAAAAGCAGCATGAGACCCAGCAAGAGCTCAGCAGCTTCCTCAAGCAGATGGAAGAGGTGGGTATGGTGCTCGCTGATCTACAATCAACATTTCAATTTCAGCAGAGAATGACAAGTAGGAACTAGTGGTTAATGATTTATCTGTTCTTCGGTTGTAAGTACAAGTATCCATAACTTTGATCAAAACCATGATATTTGACTGAGTGACTAAATGGGCTGGCATTGCATTGCAAGTATTCAAATCTCCATCACAAACTCTCCCTCCATTTTCACCAATTGCTTTGTTTTGGTTTGTTTTTGTTTTTCCTTGGTCTCTCTCTGTAGCTCTCTGGGTAGCAATTGAGCATTACCACTCTACATCTGCAAATCATAACAATGATATGTGTGCCGAGACATAAGGCAGAAACACCGATATGACACTAGATGGTATTCATCACCACCAGTTGATATGATGTAGGGAATTTAGTGAAAAACAACACAAAATCAGAACAAGCTAGCTGACTATGAAATCTTGTTCAAATTTTTTGTGGTTTGTGAAAGCAATAATAGGAAATTTATAGAGGGTTTTCATTTAACTTTTTCCTCTTTCGTCATTGTTATTTTTTTTTTTTCTCTTTCCTACTGACAGGGGGCCATGAAAGCTTTCAAGAAGGATGTTGCCCAAAACCCTGACTTAGTCCCAGAGTACAAGGTGGCTCTTGTTCAAAAGAAAGTACGCGAAGCTCAAAGTAAGTTACAGGTTGTCTCAATCACACCTCTAGCAGCAGAGGTGTTAAGTCCTCATTTTCACTCTTAGTTGTTGATGCTCTTTTTTTCACTGTGTTGCAAGACATTTAAGGGCTGAAATGGATATTCATAATTGGCATGTTCAATTAAAATCTTGCAGAAAGTAAATGAGATCTGACCAAAGTAATAGGCTGATTCTATAAGATGTAAATCTGTCCACACAACTACATGTACTATCTTTATCTTAACACTGGCTGCGCCAACATTCTGGCCCGATTTGGGGTGTCCTCCTTTTTCAATCTCACCTTCCCGAGCTCCTCTTCCACCCATCTCTTCCACGTCTTCTTTGGTTGTCCTCACTTTTGTGGCTCATTCACTTTAATCTCTAGCACTTACTCAGAACATGGTCATCATCCTTCCGTAACACATGCCCATACATCCGCATTCCATTTGCCCTTTGCCAGCTTTCAAGAAAGCTTTCAAGTAGGATTTTGCATTTTGTATCAAATTATTGTTCAATTGAAAAAAAACAAACTCCAGAAATTGTGGCTTTTATGGAAGGGGCTTGAAGTTGATGATTTATGAACCCAGGGACGTGATTTCTATGCATTTCCCTATGCACAAAGCAACAAGTATTACTCTATTTGTTCCAGTCACGTGGAACATAATGCTAGTGGCATATAAAATAAAAGCAAGAGACTATTAAGCAAAGGGATGAAGATATGGGGTAAGCTGGAAAGCAGTAGATGACAGAATTGATTCCCCCTGGTTCCTTTTTTCACCATGGCCGGCAGAACCAGGGGGGCCGCCCCCCCCCCCCCACTTTTTGTGCAACATACAAAGGAATATACATAAAGTGTCATCACTTTGGGCACCCCCCCCCCCCCACACTTTTTTGAACCCGGAAGTACGTAAGTGGCACTAAATAGAAATAGATAGAGATCTTGAAGTGTGAGCGCAGTAAGGTTATGTTTTTCCACTGTAGACACTTCCTTTTCTTTTCTTTTATTGCCTCGTCAGCTGAAGAAACCCAAAAATGGAAGGAGAAAAATGAGCTGAAGACCTTTTTTGTTGATTGGTTGGTTGTTTTTGTTTTTGTTTTTGTTTTGCTTGTCAGCTGAAAAAAAAACCTGGAAATGGAAGGGGAGAGATGAGCTGAGGACCTTTTTTTTTTTTTTTTTTGGCTTGTCAGCTGAAGAAACCCAGAAATGGAAGGGGAGAGATGAGCTGAGGACCTATTTTTTTTTTTTCCTTGTTAGCTCATGAAACCCGGAAGTGCCCTCCCCACTTTTGAAAACGCTCCGCTGGCCCTATTCACGACATGTTTATTAAACTTCAGATCAGCAGTTGCAATCTTACAAATTTCATTCATACAGACACAGACAATTCAAGAAAACTCATACCCCATATCTTCAATCCTCTGTTTAATAATCTCTTGCTTTCAAGCCGTATTTTATCTAAAGTGGACGAAATGTCGATTTTCAGATGCGCCCTCAGCCCTGCCCGGTAGTCGCACCCAGCCAGCGGGGGATGGAGTTGCTACGGAACAAGCAGCAACATCGGCGGCAGCAACGGCAGCCACCTCCACCACTGCCTCCTCTTCGTTGGGGCAGAGCCAGACAGAATGGGTAGAAGCAGTGAGTCCAGATGGACACACCTACTACTGGAACACGGTGACAGGAGGTGTGTGGGTTTCTTTTCCTTGTTTGGTTTCTAAATCTCTGACTTTATGCTTGCTTTTTTGTTGTTGTTATTGTTCCTCATGTTATTTCTCATGTGTTGAGATTTTAGCTGTGAAGTGCATTCATTTTAATTTTTCTAGCTCATTCAACTTTTTCCTCAGTGAGTTATATTTTTTGTCTTGACAGAGTAAAGTGTTCATTTTCCTTGACCTTTTTTTCTTGCCCCTCAGGACTGCTATCTTATACTTCCCTTTTATTATGCAGCTTTTTACTTTGTATTCTGTGTTATACAACACCTAAAAAGAATGTAGCTATCCAGTTGGTTGATTACTCATCGCACAACATGCAGTTAAAAGTTCCATTACATGCTGTCGCTTATAGCCGTGCAATATTGTTTTAGCAAAAATGGACACTGCACGGCTGATGCCACCAACTTCCATTAACTCCTGTGTTAAACTCATGACTGACTTGAAGTTTTTGTTCCACTGCACGATTCTGATGTAACAGTAAACAAACTTTGCCATGCGCACTCAGTGGTTACAAGCATGCATTCAAGCTTGCATTTTGTCATTCTTTTTACTGTAAATAAGTACAGCCAACATTGCCTAAGTCAAATCTATTTGAACTGAAGAAATAGCTTTGACTTAGAGAAAATTCAACTTATGGGGGATTAGAATTGATAGAATATAAAGAGAAGAGGACTTCAAAAGATTTTCAACATAGGCGATTATTAGACTTATTAGATGGACCTATGCACGAGGTCAAGGATTTCTGCATATACAGTAGTGATTTTTTTTTTTAGATTATGAAAACAAACACATGACAATCATTTACATTATCTTTTTTATGCCTCCACCACGAAGTGGTGCCGGAGGCATTATGTTTTCGAGTTGCCCATCCTTCTGTCCTTCCCTCTGTCCGTCTGTCCGTCTTTCCGTTCGTCCGTAATGAATCTTGTGGACAGCATAACTAAATAACCTTTTGAGGTATCCTGATGGAACTTGGCATGTATGTGTATTAGGGGGTGAAGTTGTGCCTATCAACTTTTGGGTGCACATGCTCAAGGTCAAAAGTCAAAAGGTCAAGGTCAAATGCTCAAAATTTCACTATTTCCCCATATCTATGCAATGCCTGAAGATATTTTCTTGAAACTTAGTGTATACATGTATTACCTAATCAAGATTCTCTGGTGAAAGTTTGAGGTCATGAGGTCAAAGGGCAAAATGTCAAGTAAAATGTTAACTTTTCACTTTTTGTCCATATCTTGGAAATGTTTCAAGGTACCTTCATGGAACATGTATATGCATGTACTGACTGGCAGTGATCATTAAGGGAATTTTGGATTCATGGGGTCAAAGGTCAAGGGCAGCACTTCAAAATTTTACTATTTCCCTCATATTTATGCAATGCCTGCAGGATTTTTTTTTTCAAACTTGGTGTTTGCATGTATAAACCATTAGATATTCTCTTGGAAGGTTTTTTCCTTCTTTTTTTTTTTTTTTGCCAAAAAGGTCAAAAGGTTAAAGATCAAGTGAAAGTGCTGAACTTTACTACTTTTTCCATATCTCGCAGGTGGCTCAAGTGATCTTGAAACTTAGTACATATTTATGCATGTTCTGCCTGACAGTGAGTCTCTTATGAATTTTAGGGTCAAAGGTCAAGGGTCAAAGGCCAGATGAAAATGGTAACAATTTACTATTCAATACAGAAATTGCACTTTTTCTCCGTACCTTGAAAATTATTCAATGCATAAACTTACAAAAGGGTCAAAGTCATGTAAAAGTCCTAAAATCCCCAAATACATGCTTTCCCATTCATCCAATTAAAGCTAGGTCAAGGAAGGTGAACATTTAACACATTTGTGACAAACATGTCATTTTAATATTCTGCCAATTTTATGAGAATGTAATCACACATTGTCCACATGTACCATAGACCTAGTAGAAGAAACATGCATTATGGTGGAGGCATACCACTAGTTTTTTCATGATATCGTTTTAAAGTTCTGAAAGTTTTAGATCTTGTGACTCTTTCTGTTTTTGTATACCACAGTCTGATTTTTATCAAACATGTTTGTCTTATGCCAGGTGGTAATGCTTACATCTCTGCTATCTACATTTTCCTTTCATTTCCATGTTATCAGAATCCCAGTGGGAGAGACCTGAGAATTTCACTCCAGTCACAGGTGGTTCATCAACAGAAAATGAGGCTCCTGCCAACAAGGTAGTTATCATACTGTTAAAAGTTCGTTCAATTGCAACAACTTGGATTATTGTCAAGTATGCTTATTACAAATCATGTTTTTGCTAATATCTAAATCACGTAAAAAAAAAAAAAAAAAAAAAAAAAAAGAAATGGAAGAAGAACAGGTGCCCAATGTTCATTGCAGAATTTAGAAGTTTGCAAAGATACAGACTTAAAGGGTGTGTACAGTTCTGGTCAAGGTGAGGATTTAGCTTTTAACGTTTTGCGAGATATTCAGAAACCACTCTATGAGATGTTAAAGAGCATGTAATTCTAATGGGTATCAGAAGTTTATTTGATGAAAATTGGTTTTGAAATGGCTGAGATATCCAAAAACAAGGTGAAACAAAGAGATCCTAATAAAAGGCGTGGCCTGTCCCCTTTTATTATTATTACTTTTTTGGATATCTCAGCCATTTGAAAACCAATTTTCATCAAATAAACATTGAATCCTTCTTAAAATTACATGCTCTTTCATATTTCATAAGAGGTTTCTCATTATATTAGGAATGTTCAAAACATGAATCCCCACCTCAGCCAGTACTGTACAGTCCCTTTAAGTTATCTCTCCCTCTTATAGACAATTTCATGTTCACTGGGATGAAATGACAGATTCCTGACACAGCCAGTTCGGTAAAATTGTATGCTTTCAGAAAACGGACCACACAAGGGAGCACAATGCACAAAAGAATGTAGTTGCATTTTATAAACGAGATATGAAACTCGTCACACTGAAGACGAGTTAGGTGATACGCTTGGGGTCATCAGATGTCGGTCATCCGTGATCGACAAAGAAAAGAATGTAATACAGAACCTTGAAGTTCTAATGAGATACTTAGTTGAACTTTTTTGGGCCTACATTATTCAGATCACATTTGTTTTTCTGTCACACAAACTAAGTGGAAATTCTGTGCGTGTGCGACTAAGTCGATTTACGGACTTTTTGAGTACTTACAGTGCATAAACTTAGACCCCGTTTACGGTGCGGGGCTGGGCCGAGCCGCGGCCGAGCTGCAATCAAGGACAACCTCAATTGCGAGGCCGAGCCCCGCAATTTAGTCCGTTTACACTGCCGGGCTCGGCCGCGCTTTTGATTCGAACCTTTCAATATTTTGTCGTAGTGGCGCTCTACCCTTTTAAACAAACGCAATTTGGTATTGTCTGGTTTTCAGATCCTTTGCCAACTGAATTCCGTGGCGACGAAGTCGCCGTTCGGGCAAAGGCCTTTGTCGAAGGAGAAAATCCTTTGCAGGACAAAACCACCTTAAACTATACTAGTTTTCGACGTTGAAGTGGTTAATATCCTGAATAGCGAAATAGTACAGGCGAGGGTTTGGAAGCCAGACTAAAATTGGCCGCGCATTTAGCCCAGTTTGCGCTTACACTGAGAAAAAGGCCGGGCGCGACCGCGGCTCGGCCGCGGCCGAGACCACCTCCAGAGCGTGGCCTAATGCGAGGCCAATTTTGGCCCCGCATTTGGCCTTTTGCGCGTTTACACCGAACGCGGCCGAGCCTCGCACTGTAAACGGGGTCCAAGTGATCCTCGGCACGTACAAATAAAACATGACAATTAAGTGTTTATAACCATCCTGGCTTTAACAGTGGCCTTTTAAAACATGACCTTTGACCATTATTTACATAACCAATATGACTCCCTCTATAATCTTGCTATCACAATGATCAGTTCAGAGAGCTCTTACAACTATATACAAGCCTGTGAGATTTACCAGCAGTAAAACCAATGAAGCCTCCGATACAAAACAGGGGATATAGAGCAAGTGAGTCTGTTTACATGAGAATGTGATTTATCCTGGACGAAAGTGATACCTCAATTAAAGAGAAAAGGGCAAAAGAAAAACGGGCCAAACGTACGGCTCTAGCGAAAGAGACATCACCTTTAACCATGTAACTATAGGTCTCCTCCAACTAAGAGTACACTTTGAACGTAAGCTTATACGTGAATGATAATTTATGATGATCTCACGTGATCGACACACATTCAAAGGGGACAGTTAGAAGTGGAAGGAGTGCTTAATCGTGTCATTAATTCCTAATCAATGACACCACTACTATAGGCATATCATAATTTCTCATCTAAAATCAATGGCCTATAGGACTCATGCACCATTACTTGTATCGTGCATAAACTTTGTTTTTTAAGCTTTGAGTGAAACGTGTCATAACATAATTCTGTAATTCCATCAGCAGTGATTGATATAATGAAGAAAGATATATCACCGTATTGAACGCTTAGAACCTAACGGGGGGGGGGGGGGGGGTATTATAGCATGATACTCGGTTCTTTACTGCCCAGATGCCAACAACACCCATCACCCACGGCTACGCATAGAGAAACAGCCATGGCGAAAATAAAACTTTGCTTTCTCGTAGGCAGAATGACACAGAACCCCGTCAAACACACTTTTATTGGCAGGGATGGGCATGAAAAAGTGTATTACTAATACTAAACAGCGTATGCATTCCATTCATGTGGCGCGAGATACCTCTATAGCAACATAAAGCCTGTCTTCAACTCCGTTGGTCGAACAATGACAACCTGAAATTTCAAAGATATGAGCGAGACGCTATATACACCTGGCCCAGAGTTAATTTATTCAGTTCTCATTCCTACTTCAAGTTGGGTTATGCTATTGTAATCATTCCCATCTGCAGTATAACAAAACCAAAGTGAGGGAAAAGGGGAGAGAAAAACGAGAGGTGGCAAAAGGAAAACTGCATGCACAACTGCAATCCATGTCATTGCGTGTGACAGGTGAAGCAAATGTATTAGTTGTTATAGCAGTGGTTTATGAGCATAAACTGGCAAATAGACAGACAATGTCAAATATAAAAACCATCAATTTAATGTCAGAGAAGATGGTAAACAAGATGCATTGAAACTGTAACTAAATCGCTGCTCTTCTACTCGATCACGGAACGTCTAACTTTATATTCAACAAAAAAACAAATGTTAGGGGAAAGAAACAAATTTAGATATAACATTCTTAAATTAAAAACAAGAAAAAGAAAATGTCCACGTCAGGATTAAAAAAAAAAAACGCCGCACGAACATGCATTATATTCTAGATGGGAATACGGTCTTGATGCAAAGGTCCAATGATTGTCTCATTACTTTAAAAGCAATCTATGGTTCCCTTACCATCACCAGTACCACACCACAATGACGTCTCTAAAATCAATGGTAGCACATTTATCATTGCATCATGCATTAACTCCCTTTGCCTAAACTACCAGTGGAACGTGTCATATTATATTGCGTATTTCGATCAGTAGTGATTGACTTTAAAGAAGAAAGATGATACAAAAAATTGAACGCTTACCACATTGCTTATAGGGCTATTCCAGTTTGGTACTGATCTGTTCTTTTCTCCCAGATGCCAGCAACATATGAAGGGTTTGTTTGCAAAAACCGATAAGTCCATTTTTGAAGATTTTGAAGTACGATTTCTGTTATAAAGTACAAAATAATACCTTTTAAATGATATACTGGTCACTACATATAAAGGTACATTTTTGTAGTTGTGGTCAAAAGAAGCAAAAATTTTCTTATTATTTTCTTTATTTTTCTTGACCTTTAATCGCAAATATCTCCATTTGGCAAATATGGACTTATCGGTTTTTGCAAACAAACTCTTCATATATCACCTATGGCTAACTAGTGAAACAGCCATGACGAAAATAAACGACAGAGAACCCCGTCATAATCACTACACTTGGAAAGGTGTTGCCCGAAATTCCTCATTATGAAGCAATATCAAGTCACTTCCTTCCCTGCCTGTCTTTAACTCCGTTATTTGGTCAAACAATAACCTGGAATTCCAAAGAGATAAGCGAGACGCCATGCACCTGGACTAGAGTTAATTAATTCAGTTCCCATTCATGTTAGTTATGTAAACGTACACGTTCCTAAATATCCTGCTACAGTATAACAAGAACAAATGAAGAGAAAAGGAAAGAGAAAACGAATGGTGGCAAGCGGGACACTGTAACAAGGGGCAATTTACAACATTAAGTGTGACAAAATTATTGAAGCAAACCCAATCTCCAAACTCCAATACAAAGCAAGGGAAATAGAGCAGCCGTGTTCACGGGTTACGTACACTTGATAAAATAATACGATAAATGACATCGGAGTAAAGCTGAACTGCCGAAAAAAAAGAGAAAAAAAGAAAGAACGGATAAAAGTCCTGCGGGGGTCGAACCTCTCACCTTCCGGTATGGCGTTATGAAGAACCAGCGCGCTAACCGATTATGCCACATGGCTGTCCTGAAGATCGAGTGCGAAACTTAAATCTAAATACTATTGTGACAGTGTCGACTTGTGATGGCGCTATTCAACTTCTCACAAGTGGCAGCGTGGATTCGATCAATATACAGTTGCAAAGAAAAATTGGGAATCGTTCCGTAGAGATTGCATTCTCATTTTCAGTTTTAAATTGCAAAATTGTCAACCTGATGAGGAGATTTGAAAACATAAAATGCATGATTACTAAAGCTTATTGTCTCAGCTACAACATATTTATGTTTCAGAGGAAATGGAGCAAAATCAGATGAGGTAAAGGTGCTTAAACGTTGTCAAGTCAATGCATGGTTTAAAAAAAAATCACCTCCCATAGACATAACACGTAAACTTGTCTGATTTTGAGTCTTTACCTTTAATCACAATTTCTAGTGTGATGACGTCATCATATTTCAAAACCATTACATGGACTTGAAAGGCAAATGTTCAAACTGCAACATATCTGAATTTGGGATAATATTGAGCTTAAACAACAGAGATACGAGCAAATGAATGTCAGAAACAGTACCTCAAAAAAATCAATTCCACTCTTTTCATCTAAAATGACGATATGATGACGTCATCGCGTTTTCCTGGCAATATTGATACCAGGAATGTTATTTACAATTCATATACTTTTGTAATATGCAATAGAAATATAGGGTCAACGGACGATTTAAAGAGCTATGGCGAAATAAACAAAGACATGTTTTTTCACTATATTTGCAGAAAGACGCGCACGTGGAATTTCAACTTTGACGCCAGTGCATTCCTTTGTTATAGGTCGAAATCGATCAGAAATCAATGGATATTGTTACTCAAAGTATCAGGAATCCAAATCAGTCAAAAAAATTGCATTTTCATGTTGCTTACGGGCTCTGCGCGCGAAATTGCGCGGACGGACGCGCACGCGAGAAAATGTTTGAAACGCTTAAAATTGTCTGAAACTTCGAGATTTCCCATTGGGAAGTCGTTTTGAGCCTTTTGAAATTTTGACGCGCGCTTACGCGCGCGTAATGATGACCTGTGTAACTAGCGTTAAAAAGTAAGATAGAGCGTGACCTGAACTTGATGTCCACCGAAAATGATACAGAAATGACATCTAGTTATGAAGTTATGATCGATCATGTGACAAGGTCCGAAAATCACAAAATGGCGCCTAGATGACGTCATAGATATGTTACTGTCATGAAAACCTTATTGTGGCTAGATTTTGTCATGAGACATGTTGACTGAAAATGTCATGTTATTTCGTAATGTCATTCTTGAGATATTGACGACACAAAATTGTCCAGAAAGAAAGAAGAATAAAAAAAAATAAAGAGAGATTTTGACAATCACAATAGGTGATACGCTGATAGCGTATCACCTAATTAGTCTAATCGGGGTATAAGAAATACGCTTGATTTTCCCAGAGATATTGCCATGATAGAAGTTTCTATCTACAGTTTGATGGATTCTCTTGTCAATTTGACTCTCTACCCCAATGTTCTTCAATTTTTTTTTTCTCTTTCCCTTTTATTTATTTTTGTGTTGATTTATTTATTTATTTACTTACTTAATTATTTATTTTATTTTATTTTATTTTGTTTTTTTAATATGCTTATTTTCAGGGAGGAAAGGATGATGGTGATAAGAAAGAGAGCGTAGAGGGTCAGGAGGGTAAAGGAAAGAATGAGGAATCTTCAAGAGGCACAAAGAGAAGACACGATGCCTATGGGGGATGGTCAACAGTGTCCAACGAAACGGAGGAGTAAGCTATCGTCAAGCTCTTTTGTGTGTGTGTGTGTTTGTATGTATGTATGTTTGTTGTTGTTTGTTTGTTTGTTTTCATTTTACATCTGAGAAGATTTCTGGATAGCCCACATTCAGCTGCACACGCTGATCTTTGTCGTGGTCCAGTTGTATGGTACTTGGGGAGGACCCCTGCACCACAATATGCACCCTGCTCCTTGCGATGAATGAATGAAGTGGGATCTACAAATTAAAATACATAGGTTGTGACTCTCTCACACATGGGACTTCCATTTATTGTCATGTCCGAGGGACAGATTGTTTTTGCCTTTACTCGGGGGACTGCGTTGGAACCCGAGCCATTCAATTGAAAGGGAGATTAGTCCCGACTGACCCACCTTGCTGCCCTTTATAAACACATGAACTCACTCATTGAACACTTCCATTTTTATAGTCATTCAATGTGAGATTGTGAAATCCCCATAATCTTTTAAAAGGACCTCACAGATTACTTGTAGGTATTGGATAAATGTAGTGCAAAATAAACATGATGAAAAATGGGTGAGAATATTTACCCTTAGCCATCTTAAAGCAAGACTAGAAGAAAGCAAAGCTAAGTTGTTGGGTTTCGTTATTTTGATAGTCTTGCCTCCAGGTGTTTGCTTTTATGTTTCAGACAGAGTTTTCTATGTAAATAGCATGCCATCATTGTCTCTTCATATTAATCATGGTGGATGTTTCATATGCGAGACAGATTCCGTTATTTCGGTGATTACCTTGACATGCCAGTTTTTCTCATACATATGTTTATTCTTTCAGGACTACCATTTCAAAACACCACTTATTATGCATACAGCTAGAGTGCCATGGTAATAAGTTAATGCGGCAGTCAACTTCTGTTAATAAGGTCAACTCCCTTGATTGAATTAATCTGGCACTGGAATTTTGATGCATTGACACTAAACTGGAAACAAATGAAAATTGTCCCACAAAGAGTGAATGTCCCACGTGAGAGCTCTTAACAGATGTATCTACAACATTGTATGTACAGAGAAACATGTACCACTACTTATCGGCCATTCTACTCGTCCTCAGTTTGTTTGAATAGGAACAGTGTTAGAGGTTGCTATGTGTATTCTCTGTTGTGTGTGTGTGTGTGTGTGTGTGTGTGCGTCTTTTTTTTTTCCGGGGGGATGGTTAAACCATAACGGACTATCAGTCCTTATCGTGTGCTTATCTTCGGTTCCTAGCCAGCCAAGTAACTTCCCAACTGTGTTTGCCAGGGGTAAACACGGTTATGTGCCCTTCCCTGTTCCTGAGTACATGTATATCTGCGTGATTGTGCTGCAGATACATTACCACAAATTTGTTTTCTGTGTGTGTCACTGAAAGAGAATGCCCACTTTTGCGAGGTAAAGAACCAGGCAAGGCACCCTGAGTCTGGATGCCATCATAGCTTACCTTTAACCAGGGCTCGACACTACATTTTGCTCAGTTGGCCCATTTGGGCAACTGAAATCATTGAATTTGATGTTTTGGTGACCCCAAAAAGAAATGTAGGTAAGGAAATACAGCATTTCAATTTGAATTTTAGCTGCGATATTGGGCCACCAAAAAATAACCTTTTTAGAAATTTGGTGGCCAAACATCAATTTTTCGTGACCCCACGGCACCAGGTCACTGCTAATGTCAAGCCCTGCGTTAACCCTCGCAGAATTCAACATACATGTATTCCCTTTTTTTTTAAAGCATAATAAAGGAGCACTTGACTAACCTCTTTTAGAAAGGCAGGGGGAATGATACTACCCTTAACATAGCATCTGCACAAGTCAAGGGTATTTGCTTTTCATTGAAAAAATGTATTACCTTGTGAAATGTTCTTTACATCGTATTTTGTTCCTCCACAAATTTTTATAGTCTTATTATCAAGCATTGATGGCACTCAGATGTAACCACAATTTTAAACATTCATAACTTTTGAACCGATGTCAATTTTCTTCCACCTTAACTAATTTACACTTCTAGTATTTCTTCATTCACTGTATCAACAAGTATATTTGAAGTAAATTCTCCTCTAAGTGCCAAAATATTCTCTCCAACATTCTTCAGGACGCCAGACTTGCAGCTGCCGGAGGCCAACCCGGCTTACATGAGCTCCTACGTCCCCCAGGCAGCCCAGTATGAGCCACGAGAAAAGCTCGCCTTCAAGGAGAAGACAGTGGGAAGTATCGGTACCAGCAACGACAATGTCGCCTTCAAGAAGCGGAAAGCAGGCGGCCGACAGATTCGGTCGCGTGACACCACGTCTTGACCAATTGTGCTTGACAAAAACATTAAAAAACCAGCCCCGAACTGTTTATGACTGTAAGGCAGTTTTTTGTATAAAAAAAATTCTACAGTATTTATTTTAGAGTGTGGTTCTATATTTGCCACAGCTCAATGCAAGAAGCTGGAACTCTGGAAGAAGACGTCACTACAACTTTATCGCGACAGATGGTGAGGAGTGTAACTGCCGTTTGTGTGTGGATGAGTGTCTATGCATCAAAAGCTGTCTCAGTAATGGTTAGGCATCACTGAGGCTAAAAATGCTTTAGTATTTTACCCGCATCATTCTTGTGAGTGACTATCTCATTCATTGGCGGGTATGCCAAGTTCAAACTTTAGAAAAGAAGAAAAAAAAAATCTCAGTAGCGAACATGTCAAGAAAACACAGTGGTGAACATGTCGATTTGATGCCAAATAGCTTAGGGCTTCAACTTCCAAGCAAGATACGATAACCTAATAATCCCCATTGATGGTGCTTGTGATGTCTGGCCCAATTTTGAGCAGGCCTACAGAGTGGAGACGCATGGAAATAGATGGAGTGCATCTCTTCATATCCTCCTTTTATGTTTTGTGGCTCCAACAGGGTTTCGTGCACGACATGCAGAGCATTCCATTACTGCCATCCTGTTTCTCATTTGTTTACTAAAATCCTGTGGAGGTCAGTGAATAGTATATGCACATGCGTACATACATTCATACATACATACACATACACAAACATTCATACATTCATACATACAGTGATGTGGTTGTATCATAGGTACATGAATGTAGATGTACATTGAATGGAATTTGCTTGCAATTTAGGAAACAGACCAAGCCATTTCGTGGCAAGGTGTCGAAAAGGCATAGAATATAGACTGAACCCTGAACTATCAGTGTGTTGATATTGCTTGAAACGTACGTTATGACTAATAATGAATTTTAATAATTTGTATCTTTATTTCCTAGCCATTACTTCAGCTATAGGTGTGTCCACTGGTGATACAAGTTGCTGCACGGTGTTAGGAAATATCAGCAATATTTGCAAATATATGGTGGTGATTAGATGTCACTGCACTTTGGTTTAAATTGTTTCCAGCCTCATCTTCAGGTGGGGGTTTCTACAGGTAATGTCATCTTGTTGTAAGATTAGAAATAGATAATGAATTAGTCACCTAAAATAACAGAGGTTAAAAGCTCATCAAGTAAAAGTCAAAGGCCACCAAAATGAAATTAAATTGCCATCTGGCCTCACAGTCCATTATGTACGTCCAATAATACTGTTAATACAGTGCAATGGATTTAAATAGATGGGAAAGTATGTTTTTATTTGTGTAGGGAGAGTTGAAGGTCAATCTGTGGTAAGTGATCAAAATCAATGGATCACATTAAAAAATAAATGGAAGGCCATGTGCGTGGGAAGCATAGGCATAATAAAATTCACTGTGCAGCAGTTGACTTGCTCTAGCTTTCTTGTTACACAAGTTTGCAGGTCCGAGGTAATATTAGATGAGATTCAGATGGCCATGCGGTTGCAGAAGGGCAAGTCAGCCTTTCTGTTTGTGTTGATAACATACTACAATATGCAGTCAGAGAGACTCCAACACCCAAGCACCTTCTGATCTGGAGATTCTCCCACCTGAAACCCCTAGCAAACTGGAGACTCCAACTTGATGGCGAAGTTCCTTGTGGCAGTGGACCAGGGCCCTTAAGCGGGCCCTGGAAGCTCTAGGGTTCTAGATGCTCTCTTGTGCTATCTCAGGCTTATTTTTCAACATACGGTGAAACTAAGTGAGAGATCATTTCAAGCGGGAGAACAGAGCCAGAGCGGGAGAACAGGAGATTTTTGCAAAAATTGGATTTCAGCAGGAGATCTCCCATCGATAGCGGGAGAGTTGGAGTCTCTGCAGTCAACCTTGCCTATGTGTATGAAATAGCTTCGACGTGGAGAAAATTTGAGTTAAATGAGGGATTAAAATCAATAGAATATAAAGAGAAGAGAATTTGAAAAGACATTTGACATAGGCGATTATACAGTTTATGTGAGGTCAACTCAACAAAAGTTCCTTCCCCCCTCTTTTTCTTGTGCTTGCCTGTCTTTCTTATCTCTGACTGTCTCCATGGAAACATAATATTGAATCTTTTACGCATTGCAGCAGACTGAGCAAATACCAAGACCAGATAAAAATGATCACTTCGTTCTTTGGACATGAGTTTTTATATTCAAGTACAAAGATTTGAAATCAAAAAGGGTTGTCCTTAGATACAATTGTTCTTTTTGATAGCAAATTTGCTGTTTTGTTGTTAACGGTATTTACATGAAGAGTTTGTTTGCAAAAACCGATAAGTCCATATTTGCCAAATGGAGATATTTGCGATTAAAGGTCAAGAAAAATAAAGAGAATAATAAGAAAATTGTTGCTTCTTTTGACCATAACTTAAAAAATATACCTTTATATGTAGTGACCAATATATCATGTAAAAGGTATTATTTTGTACTTTATGACAGAGATCGTACTTCAAAATCTTCAAAAATGGACTTATCGGTTTTTGCAAACAAACCCTTCATATTTTGTGGAATTGGACTCTGTTCTTTATCAATGAAAGGCTGCAACAAAGTGTATGTGGCAGTGCCAGATAATGAATACATTGTAAAATGCAGGAATGAAATGCCATGCAAATATTTTCTTGTCTCGAGTACTGATGTACGAAAATGATTTGTGACTGCCAGAATTAAGACAAATCCAGAATTGTGCGGAAGTGGTGGTGATACCCTGTGGGTCGTTTCTCTGGCCAATCAGTACAATCGGCCAGCTGTGAATTGACTTGTAAAAGTATGAATATGCAATGACATTTAAAGGTACCTTGTGCTGCACTACATGAAAAATGAATTGACTGAATGCAACCACTGTATCAATTTACTGTACCAGAAAAAGGACATTGTGTTCTGACAAGTTTGAAAAGTTGAGGCTGCACTATTTGGTTTTGATTTTGATAGATTTGTGCAATGTTCTCAAGTAAAATTGTTACCTTCCGCATCAAGGAAAACTTACTGCATACAGTTTTGTGAGGCAATCATGGTACAAGTAAGTGTATTTGAATGCTTTGTTACTGCTGCTACACTATTCCACAAGGAAGAAATACATTGTACATCGTGGTAACAGTGCCCTTTGATAGTCTTCTTGCAAAATCAACTCGACAGGCTTCAATACATATTTTTATTCCCTTGAAAACACACTCACACACACACGCACACACGCACACACACACACACACAACATACAGTATAACCATTGTAGATATACAAATTACACACATACACATGCATTATCATACATACACATTGTTGTATGTGCATGTCTACTCTAAAAACAGAATGTACACTTTCAACAGCTAGTGCTTCGTGTGCATGAATGTCAGGGAGCAGCATACGTGTACGTGTATGTGTACTGTATACCCATCCATGTGTAAATGAGTTTGGATCGCCAGGTGTCCTCAATGGACTGGTAGAGATAATAAACTTGATAAAATGCAAACAGATTGTGTTGAGTGGGGGGTGTGAGTTTGTTTTTTTGAAGAAATAGTCCTCCTTCCCCCATACAATGGGAACAAAGGAGTGGTTGACTTGTGCATGTATAATTAGTGACGTAATGCCATACGTACCTGAAAGGGTTGACTATTGAGATCACTGTGAGATATGCTTGTTTACTGCTACTCTAGGGATTCGTTTCATGACGACTCTTTTAATTGCAAAATGATTACATTTGCCATTGCAACAACCGAAATGCTCATAATTGACTGGGATTCCCTAGGGGCTACCTTGTATATTTCATCAAGCCCTCTGTGAATTAATGGTATCTCCATCTTCAAAACATACAGTTAGGCGAGGGTATGTGTCTGTGTGTGAGTGTATGTGAGCTGGTATGTTAATAAGACCTCTGAATCATTAATTTAAATAAAGACCTGTGATTTGTCCTCATATTGTTACTATTGTATGTTCATATCATTCCCCTAATGAACATTTTCTTTGTTGCTGTGTATAATCAAAAACACACAAACAGAATTCACAGCACGGCCCTTCAAATCTGTTGCACCATGTACCCCAAAAATGGTACATTTTATTTTCCATCAATGATGAAACAAGAGTCAATATAATATCTATGTACATACAAAATCAAGAATGTAAGTGAGTAACTGAGATGTCAAGAGTAGTAATGACTTCACAGATCTGATTCAATACTTCTTTGTACATGAAGACACAAGCTCTTGCATTGTGTGTATAAATAAGAACAAACAATGTAACACATATTTCACTTTGCATCACGCTTATCAAAATTCAGACATTAATAACACAGTGGAAACAAGAAATTTCCATACTGATCATCAAACCAGGGAATTGTTATCAAATCTCAAACAGCTTTCACTGCCATATGTAGCATAGTAACACAAACCAGAGTTAAATGCAACATCTTCACTGTCCCACTCCTTATGCATACAGAAAATTAACATGGAGTAAATATACTCCTCCGTCTCAATTCGTAGAAACTTACAATAAAATGACGGTTTTACCAGATTGCAAGGTTAAAAAAAGAGAAACCACTGTAAACTATTCATGAACACATCATAAAAAGATTGCTCAATGAGAGTTACAGACATAGACATCAACCAAAGACTTGATTCATATCCTGCATAAATATATAACATACAAAAGACAAGGTTACATCAAGACAGTAGAAAAAAAAATGTATACAGACCTTCAACAAAAGAGGGTACCATAATTATACAACACAACAAATCAACCCTTCAATCATTGTGAATAGTTCACTCCATGACAATCATAGGGGTGTACCAAAGTCTACTAAAGAGAAGCAACATCCTTTTTCTTATAAACAAAGCATGCAAAAGTAGGAGCAAAATGGTTAAAAAATGAACACTTCAAATAATGAGCATAATAACACTGTTTTACTGACAAATAATGAACAAAAGTAATGCAAACTATGTACTGACCATATACATTTTGTTATTTTTTGCCGTCTGCGTATCATTCAATAAAATGCATGTCAAATTTCAATTATTTTTTTGTACATTCTGTTGAAAAAAAAAAGTGAAAATAAAATTTGAATTGAAACTGTCACTGTGACCCGTTTCATTGTGACTACTGCAAGAATGCGTGATCACCATGGTAACACAAAACAAATGAAGTGCCTCCTGTACCTTTAATGGGCAGAGATAGAGAGGAGCCTCCTATACGCTGATCATGCTCCAACGGGGGAACAGTCAAAGCCTGCTCATTCTCAACAGTTCTATCTCAAAATTACTATTTCCTCACAAATGAAAATTTATAGCACACATTCAATTACAGAAGAGCATCAAGATCTTCTTCCGGTAGGAAGGGGGGCTGAGAGTGGATACCAAGTCATAATGGCTCCCTAGTAGTGCTGCTAAGTAGTGCCTCCCGGTAGCTAATAACGAGCAATCCTCCGGTTCATCAGCTATCATATACTTTAGTTCTCCATAGTAGTTTTGTTGGGTTTTGCTCACAGTATTAGCACACATACCAACTTACCAACAGTGGACTGTCCAAACGGGAATCTTCATTAGTCCTTTATTTCTCAAGTACTCACTTTTTAACAACACATCCTACACCACTGCTGAAAGTTACTTCTGATAGGCCCCGCATTTTCCCCATATGCAATCCTTAACATTCACATTGATGTTCACAAACAATTGAATGCCCTACACTTTTAGCTATCAGTCACAAAAAAAATACCCACAAAAAAACAAATACAACATCTTAATGAATTTATACTGTATATTATGAAACATTTTTTTTGTAAAGAATCTGTACATGTTCTTAAATTCCATGTGAAAACTTAACTGTTTTGGCAAACAGGTGAGGACATGGGCAATACATTTACAAAGACAACAAACTCAAAAAATAAAAATAAAAAAGAGAGGAAAATACAGTAACAGCCTTTTCAGTGACTGCAATCAAACATCATGAAAAGAAGAAACAGCAATGTATACTCTCAATCGATGGTGTGAAAAGAATTGTGCGTCTTAAAAGAGATGAAAACCAAAATTACTTTTAAACCTCACAGAATAAACTTATGATTACATAATACACAACCAAAAGCTAACAACAAAACCTGAAAAAAAAAAATTGCATACAGACTGCATCATTGTCAAGTCAGACATGGAGACTTACAAAACGCAAAGAAGCTATAGTTCTCTTTTTGGCATTAAGTTTAATGCAATCTTCAGCAACAATGTACCTACAGTCTCACAGCTGGTGACACAAGGCAAGTTCATCACACTGACCTTTAGGGCTATCAATCTTCAAAATACACAAAACTATCGCACATGATACCCAAGTGTGCGTGATAATACTAGTGCAGTACAAAATCAATATAGAAAATCGCGCATCTGGATAATTACTGCAGTTTGTTGCAGCCATTCTGCTCTTCATGTTATTGTTTTTACACTAAGACACTAAAGGCATAATATGCACAAACCAGATACAATGTAAATCTGTAATTCATACACCTTTAAATCAACTCCATAAATAGTAACAACCTACAACAACTGCCAAAATAAATGAAAGAATAAACAAAGACATATCTAACTTCAGAAATTCAGACAGAAACATCACAATCTAAATGACATTCACATTTGATTTCTTTCATCTGAAATGCAAATAAGTTACAAATACACTTGCATGCCAACACAATGAGCAGTCAGGCATCGTAAACTGCTGGAGTAGCTCTGTATTGAACATGCTTTATCATATTCCTTGAATATATACTAATTTCTAGCCTGCATAAAATATATTAATTATCACCATGAAGGTCTATCAATTACCTGGTAAATCAAACTTTGCAAGCAAAGAATGGTAAATCTTGTGACTGGTAATCTCAATCATCATTTGGCACTTTGCAAGCTATGAGGACAATTTCCAATAAATACACAATGTATACTTGGAGCAAATTGGAGCAAAAAGTAGAATAAGATGTACAGTGTCAGTGCTTGGGAATTTAATGCATTCATTATCAGTTAATAAGTGTGCTGTCCCTGCTAGTGATTTGTGTAGATTTATGATTTATTCAATTAACATGAAGACTGCACCCATGTATCTTGTATCCATTGTTCAGATCAATTCGGGTCTCAGAGTATTATGTCCTTTTTTTATTCTTTTCTTTTTTGAAAAACACAAAAATCAAGTGCAATACATGTACTACTACATCAGTTTTCCTATATTAGGGATATCTTCTCCGAAGTGGTATAGAATGAAAAAGGCAAACAAGAGTGATTTTTTTTTTTTTTTTTATTGATTTGAATACCCATAACTAAAAAGCGGATCAAAGAAGTCAGGCATCTCCTGCAGATGATCCAGCTGGAGGATTTGTTCCTTCTGAGGTAGAAGAGGGTGAAGGGGCTCCCTTCGCTGCTCCCTCGGCTGCAGGATCTCCATTCCCTGGCTCCGGTGTCTCTTTGGTCATTGGCACTTCAGGCGGCTGGGTGGGACTGGTTTCTTTCACAGGATCTTTGGCCATCTCAGAGCCACTGCCCTCCATATTCGAAAGGGCAGGCGGAGGTGTCAGCTTCTCAAAGATGCCCGTAGAGGTGGATTGGCCAGAGTCCGTCCCCCGGCCTGGGCTGGAACTGGCCAGGGGCACCTCTGCCTCCAGCATCGGCGGCTGGCAGGCCTCTTTGGACTCTCGCAGGGATGCGACAGCTTCTGCTAGCGGCGGAGGCAGCTTTTTGGAGTCTGGTTGGGGAAACGACTTGCCGGCACCTATTACCTCAATAGGCTGGGCCATGCTGGCGAAGTCTGACACAGAGGGCGGGGTCTCTGTTTTGACCAGGTTGTCAGCTGGAACCTCGCCATGGGACGTTTGTGTTGATGGTGCAGCACCAGGTTCATCCTGAACATTACCCTCTACACTCGATGCACCCTGCTCCGCAGTCACTGCAGTTGTTTCACTCTTCACTTCTGGCAATTCAGCTTTTATGGGTGGCACCTGTATATGAGCCTCCTGCGTCTCCTCTGGCTCTGATTTCACCTGGGGCATCTCCTTGATGCTTGCTCCTTGCACATCTGGGCCAACCTCCATTGGCTCCTCAGGTTCAACCTTCACTTTCACCTTCACATCCGTGTCCACTGCTGACCCACCTTCGGTGCTCTGGGTACCTTCAATCTTGCCCGCCTGCTCTGTCTCCATAGGAGTGGCACCTGCATCAGGTTCTGTGATGGTGCTAGTGCCTCCCGCAATTGTTGGGAAGGGCAGGGTGTCTGTGGCTGCACCCAAGGGACCTGGGAAGAGGGGCTGCTGGGAGCTAAAACTGGCACCAGGACTGATGGGTACTCCACTGAAGGAGATGTTCCTGGTTCTCACAAACGGTGGACTGTGAAGGTCATCCGTTGGTGTCTCCAAGAAACCAGAAGTCTAGATATGATCAGAGGAAGGAGATCAGAAAGTCGGAATCAATACCTGTCCAGCATCAGTTTCACACAATTTAGTTGTAGAATGGTTTGAAACAATGAGAATTCATTAATTAACTGGCTTGGTACTAGCTACTTTTCTCATAATCAAATAACAAATCACAGGAGCATCTCTTAAAATCTTTCAAATCTACTGTGACCATCAAAACATCCACAGTATTGTACATCAACATTTCAACCTCATATAAGGGAAGTAACAGTCATAGTTTACAGTAGCATCTATTAACTTCAAACACAAATTTATCATTTTTTTTTCTAACAATCCCTTCATAGATTCACATATTTTCGAGTAGCACAGAAATGTGAATATGATTCTAAAAACAAGTCAATCTATTGACCACAATGGATAATGATGATTTCACGTGGATTTACAGTTTCCATTATTACATTACAAGAGACTAATCAATGGAGAAAGTTATTTTACAGTGCATGTACATGACGGTACTCACATCTTTGACATCATCATAGCAGGATGGATGGAAGGTCTGCACAAAAATATAAATGAAGGAGAAATATATTGGTACATGAAAGAGTCGAGAAATGGAACTCGTATTAATGGGGAAAAGCAGAGCATGTTGCAACACTGTAAGAGGATCAGAGTCATTGCAAGATGAGTGTAGAGTTCTGAAGGATACGAATGAATGTACCAAAGATTGCACATTGTTCCATGGTGGTTGACTGTTCAGACAGCAGAGTTTGGTAATAACACACATTCCTGTTGCAAAATCAACATACAGAATGAACAGAATCCATGCGATGTTGACTGATTGCAGTATCAAACAAAAAAGGATCAGTATAACTGCAAAATACTTCAAACATGTTTAAGACTTAAAAGAAACTTTCAACCCCTTAAAATTGGCACCACTCCTGGGCCCTGCTTCATAAAGCTGTTCGTACAGTTACACATGACCTTACGAAACAACTGGAATATGAAGTGCCAATAAGTGTGCCCATTTTTTTTCTTATATTTAAAAAAGTACGACTGTATGTAAATATTTCATCTACATTGGGGTAAAAATACACTTTCAACTAAAAATGTGAGGATAATCATCATCAGCAAATTTCAACTTTAGCTACTGAAATTAACAATGATTAGGAAATCCACTTGGCTTGCCATATTTGAGTCATTCATTAAGTCGTGCATAACTTTACGAACAGCTTTATGACTCTATATGCAGGGACTCTTAAATGCACGACAAGCCCTGGCAACTCCTCGCAGGGAGTCTAGTGAACAACCCATGCGAAAAACTCACCCGGCCTTCCACACGAACAGCATCCCGAAGATGCCACTCCTCCGTCTCTTCGTCAAAGAACTGCTCAAACTGTTCGCGACATATCTTGCAGTACTGGAAGGGAAAGACATGGGTAACATCGTGAAGAATACTGTGTTCCTTTGTAGTATGCTATCTCTGATAACGTAAATAAATTCACCGACACTGAAAAAGTTCTGTGACCCCGACAGTCATCAGACAACAATTATTACATTAATATGTATCATCTCTCCCTCAACATAAAAGTCAAATTCAACCTGTCAAGGATGAGCTGTTTTTGCTAGTGTATATACACAAATTTCCCACATTCACTTGCCTGAGTATTGACCGATTCGGGTTCGTTGAGGGCAGCAGACATTTTATGGCACTGGGCGCAGCCATGAGCTCAAATTGCGGTGTCTCAGCCGACCCCCCCTGCTCTCCCCCACCCCACGGGCAACATGTTTATCGCGCACTTGTAACAAAGGTTCGCGCACTAAGCAAGCATTCGCGCACTCAGTACGAGATGCCCATTGGCTAAAACAACCATGCATCAGTTTTTCATTCTGCGCGCGTGAGAGGGGTGGGGAGAGAGGAGGGGGGGTCGGCTGAGACACCGCAGTAATGGCGCTGCCCATGCCAAAAATACACATAGCGCGTCACAGAATCGGTCAATACTCAGAGTAGTCTTCAAATGATTAAGAGGGTTTCATGAACTTAACTGAATACCTGGATACTCTAAAACTGACACAATACACTGCACAAAGATTGTGCAAGTCTATAGGATATATTCAATTCTGTCATCTTCATTGTCGCCTGGTAATCATTTCACTTGTGTTGTTTGAGTATTCACACCGGTGTTCAAGCAAACTACAGCTTCGACACCAGGATCTACACAGAACAGATTTGTTCTTCTCAGACACAAACCAACATACTGTCAACTTCTATCTCTAAATTTCATGACTGTTCTCACCTCATCAGTAGGGTCACTGGTAATGGGAACGCTAGCAGCACCTTGCCCTCTCTCCGCCAGCTCCTGGGCCTGTTCATCGAAAAAGGTGCTCCTTGCTGTTGGGAGTAATCAACATGGTAAATAAATTGCATATGGAATTATTTCCACCAACATTCTTGATTATCATGAGTTCTATAATCTGGGTTCATAATGATGCTTTACTTATTTTAAACAAATTCTTGATCTCTTCACCTGTTTTTGCAGAAAAAGACAATTTTGCATAAATTTCCTCACACTCAATTCAACACATCTATCCCCCTTTTTGAAATCATTAACACACCACACATATCTAAACAATGAGATTGCTCATTTATGCCCAGTTGTACTGATGATACCAAGTGCATGCAAAATGAAAAAAAAAAGAACAAAAGATTATTGCATCAACTGAAATTAATACTGAGTCACATGAATGAGAAGGCACCTGATATATGCAAACATAAATTTTGATATCACAAAGACCCTGAAACCATGCATATTGACATTATCAATGAAAGATAACATCAAATCGGTGTCATTAATGGTAACAATGATGATGAAAATAGTATTGATAATCACAACAATTGTAACATATCACAGAAATCATTTCCTGCCCTGGCAGAGAGGGTGCCCCACTCACCGTCTTCCATGTCATTGATCTCCTCGTAGTCCAGCCACTCATCCACCTCGTAGAACCACTTTCTGGATGTGGTGGCCTTGTTGCCGTCCTGCTTCTTGCGGTTCTGGCGGAAGTGCCAGTCCAAGTGTTTGCGGTATCGGTCCATCTGGGCGATGACAAAGCGCTGGCCACATGACGTGCACTGCATCCCGCTGTACATGCGTTTGACCACACCAGGATACCGCCTGACCAAATGGGGGGGGGGGGGGAATTTATCACATCACAATTAGGAGACCAATACTGTTTGTGTTAAATAAAGATATATATATCAGATGCATCTGCAACTTCATTTATCTATTAACCATAGCAGTATGTCCTCCATGCAACATACTCAAAACTTTAGTAATTTACACTTTCCACTTCAGATATTATCCATCTGCTTGCAGAAAATTCAACTTGCTCAACAAGGATACAATGTACTTTGATAAGATATTTCTTTACATGCTTGATAGTTTTTATTGAAAAACAAACAATGAATTACAAAAAAGGTGAGTATAATGTGGGCAAGTTAGAAAAATGATACTAAAAACTAGTGATCTTTGCACTCTTTGCAGCAAAGACAATTGTGTGTTATGAAATCTTTAATGTTTCCAAAACAACCATTCACATGAACCAAATACATGTAATGTTACTTGGATGCTTTATTTGGTGTAAGTCACTTATCGTGGTAACCTGTGTATTCATACTCTACCGTTCATTGGTACATACAGTTCCTAAGTGAGAAATTAAATACATAAACCCTTGATCATCAACACCAACATTTCTTTTATATTTTTCGACCAAGTATACCACAACTGTTGATACCAGCTATGTTCAGAAAAAGAAACAAATCTGCATAACATCCCATAGTTGCTCCAGGCATTCCATGGCTGATGATCCATGCATTGTAACATGGTGAAATGTGATTGCAGAGAAACAGGGTACTGTAAAACATGATATATTCGCGGCATGAAATTTTTGCGAATTGGAGCTGACAGCCTTTTTTGTGGCATGAAATTTTCGCGAATTGCCACTGGCGTTCAATGCATATAGTGTAGACAAGAAATTTTGTGTACATTTTGATTTCATGAATCTTGGCGCTCGCGAAATTTGCGAAATTAAAATGCATGTGAACATTCCTCGTTTTACAGTAGAGAAGGAAGGAGAGAGAGGGGAGAGTGAGAGAGAGAGTGGGTGAGAGATAACTGCTTACGGTTTCAGGTCCTCCAGAGTGAGGTTGATCTCAGGAATATCGTAGGAGCCTTGGTCCTCTGCATCAGGAATTTCCTCGGCATCTTCCTTGTCATGACTCTCCTTCTCCTTGTCACTACCCTCTTTGCTCGGCTGCACGCTTGTCGGTGGAGGAGTACCAGTTTCTTCCGGATGCGGGGAGTCGGACTTGGTTGGCCCCTTGATGATGCCTGTGGCGATCAGCTTGGAGAAGAGTGAGTTGATGTCGACCTGGGAGGTGACCGAAGCTGGTGGCGCTATGTTGTAAAAGGATGAGCAAGGGGACAAAATGATAATAATGATAATATCATATATCACTATACATACATCACAATGCCTGTCAGGAACACAAACAGAGCAAAACATGCAAAAAGTTTGAATAATTTCATCTCACTTTTTTAAAACATGTAAGATTTGTCTTTCAGGAAGTAACCCTTTTTTTTGCAAGCTCTACTCACATTCAGGAGTGTGTGTAAAGCTCGCAAAAAAAGGGCTAATACCTGACTAAAATTTTCTTTGCATGTTAAAAAAAAAAAAAAAAAAAATTGCTGAATGACAGTCAAATATCAATGTAGGACATAACATTTGTCTTTATAGATGTCACAGGATAAAATGGCATACCCTAAAAGTTTCAACTGTTTCATAGTAATGACATTAATGACATATTGCTTTTTTTTTTTATTTAAAAAATCTGCTGAATGACAGTCAAATATCAATGTAGGACATTACATTTGTCTTTATAGATGTCACAGGATAAAATGGCATACCCTAAAAGTTTGAACTGTTTCGTATTATCTCAAACATCCCATCCCAAACATCTTGGTCACTTAAACATTATTTTGTGTGTGTGTGTGTGGGGGGGGGGGGATGGGTTACAGTATGGCTTTCATTATGGAATGTAACATCAGTTTGTTCTTCTATCCTTGCCAACCATTCTTTGCCTACAAATTTGTCACATACTGTAAAAGTGGAAATTTTCGCGGTGTTGAAATTTTCGCGCATTTCGCGCAACCAGAAACTAGCGCGAAAATAAAAACACGCGAATATTTTTGCTTGCCACACGTTCCTGTACGTGATGTCTTGATTCCGCGGAATTAAAAACACGCGAAACTCTTTTGACCCGGCCTAGCGCGAAAAATTAGTCGCGCGAAAATATCCACTTTTACAGTAGGTGTTACCTTTGGGCTTTTTCTGTACACCAATAACTTGCAAATTTATTTGCATCTGTTCTTCAAGAATTGTGTCACCATAAACACTTGGGGTTTACTACCAAATTTTCAACCTCATGGAAGTGACAACAAAAATGGGAAGAAATCATATCTACAAATGTGCTTTCTACAATCAAAATCTCACCGAGAGGCTGTGTTCCTTCTTGGGGTGGATGGAATCCCTGTTCCATAGTTGGTGCAGCATTCATGATTGGTTGCGGTCCACCTGGCCTCATCCCCATGGGCCCACCTGGATGCATGCCTGGCGGCCCCTGGGGTACTCCATGCGGGGCAGCCATCATTACTGGTGGGGGTATCCCCGGGCCACCTGGCATCATGGCCAAATTAGGGCCTCGAGGACCTTGTGGGCCAGGTATCATTCCCATTGGTGGTGGTGGCATCATCCCTAGGTTTGGTCTCTGCATGTCAGGTGGACCTAGGGGGGCCACAGCTCCCTGTGGCATGCTATGTGGAGGCATCCCTTGTGGTGGTAGCACCTCTGGCTGGAGTGGGGGGCCCATATTTCCTGGTGGCATACTGTTTGGAATCACTCCCGATGGTCGTATGCCTGGCGGCACTCCAGGGGGTACTCCAGGGGGTACTCCAGGGGGTACTCCAGGGGGCAAACCTTGGGGCATGTCAGGTGGAACCCCACCTTGTTGTGTGGGATCAGATGAGATTATCCCTGGAGGAAATGGTGGTCTCGGAGGCATACCTGAGGGACCACCCTGCTGGTCAAACATCTCTTGCTGAGGCTGCATTGGTCCTTGTGGTTGTGGTTGTCTTTCAATACCCCCTTGATTAGGGAAATTGGGAGCCCCAGGTCTGAGCCTGTTCATCATGTTAATGCCTGGCATGGATTGTATCTTCTGTAATAAGCTCTGTTGTGCAGCCTGGAGGATATTGCTGGGAACATTACCTCTCACTCCTAAATTGTGCAATGCAGCTTGGAGAAGGTTAGGGGAGTTCAAATGTGTCATCAACTGTGGATTTGAAGATAACATTTGCTGCTGCATTTGTTTCACCACTTGCTGACTAACATTTTGTACAATTTGTTGTAGGTTACCCAAATTGGGTACAATTTGTGGGGGCATACCTCCTCCAGATCCATTTGTTGGACCCTGTGCAGAAGACGTTGGCGGGTTGATAGAAGTTGGAACAGGTTGGTTTGGCATTCCACGTATAGTCCCATCAGGACCTTGAAATCCTTGGTGTCTGGGACCATCTGGTCCTCCTGGACCTACATGCCTTGGACCATCAGGGCCGTGTGGACCCACGTGCCTTGGGCCATCTGGTCCTCCTGGACCCATATGTCTTGGGCCATCTGGTCCTCCTGGAACCATGAGTCTTGGACCATCTGGTCCTCCTGGACCTCCATGCCTTGGACCCATCTGTCTTGGGCCACTTGGTCCTCCTGGACCCATATGCCTTGGACCATCAGGTCTGCCTGGACCCATGAAGCGAGAACTGTCTGGTCCACCTGGACCCATAAATCGTGGGAAATCTGGTCCTCCTGGACCCATATGCCTTGGCGGCTCTGGACCCATATGCCTTGGAGGCTCAGGACCCATAAATCTAGGTCCATCTTGTCCTCCTGGACCTAGGTGCCTTGGACCCTCTGACCCCACAGGACCCATGAATGGTGGGCTATCTGGTCCTCCAGGACCCATAAAGCGTGGACCATCTGGTCCTTCTCGATGAATGTGTCTATGATTATCTGGTCTCCCTGGACCCATAAATCTAGGATCATCGGGTCCCTCTGGGCCAATGCGTCCATGATTATCAGGTCCTCCTGGGCCCCTGTGTCTTTGTTCGTCTTGTCCATCTGGTCTCATATGCCTCCGCTCCCGAAGCCTTTCACGCCTTTGTGATTCTGGATCTATGGGCCCTCTGTAATCCGGTCTATCTCCTGGCTGGAAAGGTGGTCCATCTGGACGATGGAACTGAGGGCCTCCTTCCCTGCAAATTTTGGAAATAAAAATGATGTTATTACTTAGCAACATTTAGAAATGTTTTAATCTAATACAGTTTCAAAAGCCTATGCTCGCTTTGTGGCACCCACTCCCTATACACTGTAAAGTTTCCCTCTTCTCTGAAAAACTTCCTCAGAAGGCAATAAAAACTAGCACACAGGTGATGCTTGAATGGCATTGAATTAAGACATAAAGTACCCATAATATATGATTAAAGTTTGACAATTATAGACTTCAAAAAAGAGTTCAGTCAACTTGTTATCACATCCAATGAATCCGATGACACTTAATACAATCTGAATAATAAGACTCAAGAGTTTTCATTCAAATACATGTACGTTACCATTCTTTCGCATTTAAATGAGGATATTATACCCCCATCTCACTAGACGGCGATTCCGCTACCATCATCAAAAATCGACAAAGCGTGGCGGATCGTGGCTTGATTGCTTTAAATCTTCTCCGTCGTATCTTGAGCGGTTCAGAAGCGCGGAGGGTCGCCACCATCGCCATGGTCGGCGACCTCGCTGCGGAAGTTTTGAACACGTCCAAAACTTCCGTAGCGAGGTTGCCGTGGTTTTAGAGCATATCACAATCGCCTCACAAACGCATTAAAAGCGCCACATTCGAAACTCTGACGGGGTAACAACATGTTAGGTGTCTTGAGTCTTGACGAAGTAATCCCTATAGCAGCTGCAAGTACAGCTAGACTGGGATGCAAGTTGGTGCAGTGGCAGTATGTGATGGTGCACGTGATTATATCAGGATATGTACAATTAAAACGTGATACATGTGCAAGTAAAAGATGCTCTTGAATTACAGCATCCTGTCACCAATGGGAGGCTTCATCCTTCTAATAGCTGGAATGGCAGTCTCTTGGAAAGCAGCAAGGGTTTGTGCTGTTACTGCTTGATATGGAAGACAGTTCCATATATGGATGGCTCGAGGATAGAAGGAAAACTTGTAGGGATCTACAACTCAATCGCATTGAAAGCGGCCCCCATCGTCCATGAAAATTACCACTTTTACAGTACTACGTAACAAGAACCAACCATGAAAGAAAGAAAGTGATGCACAGACCAGGAAGGTGGACATGGAGAAAAGTGTATAAAATTCATTTTTCCACGTACACTTACTACGAATCTACTTTTGTTTGTCATACTGTAAAACGAGGAATGTTTGCGTGCATTTTAATTTCGCGAATTTCGCGAGCGCCAAGATTCGCGAAATTAAAATGTGCGCGAAAGTTCTTGTCTACACTGTATGCATTGAATGCCAGTGGCAGTTCGCGAAAATTTCATGCCACAAAAAAGGCCGTCGCCGCCAATTTGCGAAAAATTCATGCCGCGAATATATCATGTTTTACAGTATACCATTGCAAGTCAATGAAAGTCAATTTAATTGTAATCTTTTCAAATATATCTTCATGAAATTGTCTCATTGTAGGATACGATTTGAAGTTTGCTTGTAAGCCGGTTCTTTAATAGTTTACACACATTTTACCCTTTTAATTGAATGGATGACTTAACTAATAGTGCAATTTCACATTAGGCTCTAACTGGTGTGTTCTAGAATGCTAAGATGTAAGAGTAAAACCATATTCTGCATATCCATGTTGGTTTGACACTGACATCTGCCTGAAGAAATTCAATCATGAAACCCATTTTATACCCCGATCGCTTGAGATAGCAGCATGAGCTCGGTGTAAACGTATCACTGTCGCTCCGATCGTACCACTGTTGTACCGAGGTCTTGATAAGCGTACGCATATCGCAATACGATCGCTTTGATCGCAGAAGCAGCATGTCTCGTCGGCTTGGAAAAGTGGCAAAAACGTGGCAGCCTCGTAGCATTATCGTGGCACTATTACCTACAGCGCAGGTTGAGCGTAGAGAAACCGTAGTGCAATCGCCTTGGAGGCCAAATATGGAGACGGACGGTGATCGCGCCACGATTTGCTAAATCGCCACAGATCGCCATGGTCGCCTTCCTAGTGAGATGGGGGCCTTATCAATTTGCCACCCAAATACCATCAAACAAGATGAGTAATTATATTTCATAGTCTAGGCTCTTTGCATAAACATATGAATTCTAACTATCCAACTCCCCCTTCTGTGACAAGCAGTCCAACTTACCATCAAAATGTTTCAGAAATAGTAACTATAGGTCGGGTGTAATCTGAATGATATGAGATATAAAACATACCAGAACCTGAAATGCACACTATATCATACTTCTATAATAATCATACACTTCCTACCTGTTGCTAAAACCTGGTGGTCCATGTTGCTCCACATCCAAGTCTTCATGAAGTCTATTCCCCCTCAAATACATGGGTTCATCTCTCATCTCTGGTGGGCCTTCTTGTTCTCTTTCCTGATTTTCCATACTTGGGGAATGAGGGGCATCTGGGTGTCTGTTTCTGGGCCCCCTTTCAGGTAAGAACTCTGGACGATTTCCTCTCCTTGAGGACCACCTATCTCTTCTCTGAAACTCCTCAAACTTTAGATTCTCGGAATCAGCATGTGGGGGGAAGTCGTCTCTGCGATCCATCATTTGTCCTTCATCTGGATTGTGTGGAGTTTCTAATAAAGGATCACCCCTTTGTTTTAATCGCATGTGCATAGGTGGATGACCCCGCGTCTTTCTTGGCTCATTTCTTGATTGGTCCCTGGGTTGAATGGCTATGTCGTCGTGTTGACGATAAAGGGGCCCACTGAAATGTTCATCTTTCCAAGGTAGATCACGGTGCTCAAATGGTGGCATATTTTCCTGTCTGCCAGGAGGGTGTTCAAGCAGGTGTCTCTCACCTTCCCTAGAGGATACTCTATGGTCCCTCCTGCGTCTAGCATACCTTGGATCACGGGGGTCCATGCCTTCACCTTCTCCTTCATTGTGAGGAGCACACACTTCATCAGGATGATCTTTCTTCCACTGCTGCCAGCGGTTTGACATGCCACCTGAAAACTGTCTCAGCAAAGGCCTATGCCCACAGACGGGCCCATTTCTTGGAATTTGTTCTCTTGCTGGAATGTCTTCCTGAAGATGGGGCTGGAAAGGGCCTGACAATTGTGGAATATCTTGAGATTCTGGAGGTGCTGCTCTCTGCTCCATATTTTGTCTCTCACTTTTGTCAAATCTTTCGTGACCTTCAACAGGATGCCGCAGGTCAACATCTCCAGCTGGTAATTCTACATCTGGATTGCTGCTCTCATTCAGACCAGTCAACAGTTTCCTGTCATCAGTGTCTCTTTTTGGTTCTTCATTTTCAGCAGGGATTTCCCCTGCCTTGGGCCTCTCATCTTTGTCGCTAGTTTGTTCCTTCAATTCACTGAAAGCAGTACTCTTCTCTTTTACCTGGTTCAGGTCTGGCATTTGCTTCAATTCTTCTGTAAAGGTTGCACTATTAGAACCAACTGTCTCTGATTTACTCTCTTTCTTGCATTCAGATATTTGCCGCATGTCAACATCTTGTTCTAATTTGGAGTCTGTCTGGTTACTGGCTTTAAATGTGTCCCCAGCATTAGCCTCATTCTCATTACTCCTCCTTTCATCTTTCACATCTTTCCTTAGTGACTCTGATGGCATGCCAACATCTGAGCTTTCATTTTTAACTGTATCCATCTTTGTGCTCGCCTCGGTAGTGCTCTTTGCGAGTTTCTCAGAGACAGTGGCAGAATCATCAAGCGCCCTACTGCTGTTACTGTCACCCGACTGGAGGCTCTTGCGTTCATCTGTGTCGGACAATATGGCTTCTTTCTTGGAGTCAGCATGAAAGACAGAGGGTAGCAACCTGTCATCCGTATCAAAATTTCTTCCAGGGGGCAATTTTCGCATGTCCAAGTCCCCATGATCAGAACGCATTGTGAAGAGGTGCACATCCCTCTCATCTGTATCACTTGGTGCGAATGGATGCCCATGCTTTATGGGTCCATTGTACGGCTTAAACACTCCAGTCTTCCTCTCATCTACATCTTGTCCGACTTCCTCTGAAGTGCTCCTGAAATCGCCCTGGCTGAGAGAGTCTCCTTTGTCCACATCTCCAAGCTTTCTTACGTCCATCCCAGAATCTCCTTGGATACGTCGCTCAGATGGGAATGAACGCATCCGGGGATCTTCTAAGAGCGTCCTCCTTTTTGGATACTCATCTTTCCTGTAAGCATCTGTGTCAGGGTGTTCTCTTATATCATGAAAATCTCTGGAATCCATTTTATCTCTGGGATCACGCTGATTAAAATTCCTCATATCTGGGGGACCTCTGTGATCCTGGATGTCTGGGTGACTGTGCATCTCACGAAAGGCCCTTGGGTCTCTCGGATCTCTAGGACCCCTGGGATCTTGCGGTGCTCTGGTGATACGGGGATCTTGAGCTGGCAAGGCTCGCCTTGGGTAGTGTGGCGGGTGCTGATGCCTGTGCTGCTCTTCTTCACGTTTCCGGTGATGGATCTTGTAAATTTCATTGAGCTCTCGTAGAAGTTGCTGATGTTGGTCATGGCTCAGGGCTCCAGAATGCAGTTGTTTATCAGCCTGTTGAAATAATACAATGGCATACACATCAGAGAATCTTTCTTGAACAGCAAGAATATAAATTTGTTACATTTTACATGTAGGTTAAGCATGTGTATACTTATTGAAGATAGTTGAATTGAAATGATAAAATACAATGTTGACTGAAAAATGAACGTACAGTGTTTACCACCAAGACATAAAAACTACCCTTAAACCAAGTCCAGACGATCTGTTGTGGCTCAGTGAATAAGATCACAGACTGTCAATCATGAGGTTCCTGGTTCAAGTCCCTTACAGCAGTTTTGCCCCCAACCAAGGCACCTTATCCTTGTTGAGGATTAGACATTGTTGGTACCATGGTTGCTTGCTTCCTTAGCAGCAAAATAAAACAAGCCAATTCAATTCATTTCATTTCAATCTTAGCACCAATTGATAAGCCATTTATCCTTGCATCACAATGGGAGCACATCTGCCATTCTGTATGTCATGTAGAAAATCACGTTTTACATTTCAATCACAATTGATTAGGAGTTGTTACCTGCTTGAGCACCTCAGCCAGTTTGTTCAGGGACAGCTCTTGGGGGATGGTGACATTGGGATCGACAAGACTGGGCCTTCGGTGGGGTGGACGTTGCCCATATGGGTACTGGCCATGGTGACCCTCATACTCCCTAGAACTGCTTCGCTCCCAGCCTGCTGCCCTTTCACGTGCACTCCTGTCCCTAGTGTTATCACAGTAAGGCATTAAGGTACTTAAAATTAGGCACTGTGTCACACAAACTAATGCATATGGAAATTATAATGAACTTGTTCAGCACAGACAATGCTGTTTTTCTTTACTAGCTTCACACAGAATGATGTTGCAGTTAAAATTACACATGGCCAAGCATCCCTCAGGCAAGCACTATGAACTAAATCATAACTAAAATAGAAATCAAAGTCTATCTGCATTGATGTCTATCATTTATTCCAAGATTTTAAATTCAATTGCAGAATGAAAATATAGGGACATTAATATTTCTGAAAAATTCTGCAGACATGATAAACAATATCAGATTTCTCAGTGGTATCACTTGGATAATACAAAAGGATTTAATGAGTTAATACACATGTGGAATGATAACCAATAGTCCAAACATAGTGCGGTGAGAGACTCATGTGATATACCAAGGGATGGAGGCCTTGTATTGAAGGGTTTAACATTGAATAACACTGTTCTTACAGAGCAACCTCACTTTGCCAAACATTATAACACCATGAGAGAACATTTGAACACCTGTATTACAAAATAACAAAAGGAATTTGTTACAACATTTGTTCTCAGTAAAATGAACTCTTGAATCTTGAAGGAGTATTGAGTGATTCATGTGTGATAATCCATATCGCAAAGACTCACCTCTGAATTTGATTTTCTCTGTCTCTCTCAGCTTTCTGTTGTTCTCTCTCTATAAGACGAGCCCTTTTCTTTGGTGGCAATTGATCTGGTTTTGAATATTTCTTCAGCAATGATTTATCCTCATCGAGCCTCTCTGGTGATGGTGATTTCCGCTTCTCAGTCTTGATTTCAGGCTTGTTCTCTTTGCTGTCCTTTCTTCTGCTGTCTTCTTTGGTCATTGACTTCCCACTGCGCCTCTCGCGATCACTCCTCTCACGATCACCCCTCTCTGACGAGCGTGGCGATCTTGATCCGGAGTGAGGGGATCGTGACCGAGACCTGGGCTGGGATTCAGAGCCAGATGCCGACTCAGAAGAGGGAAGTCGCTTTGATGTGCGCGAGTCGCTCCTCCCTTTCTCCTCCTTTTCATTATGCAAAGTCTTGCGGTAGTTCCTTGTTGAAGACCTCAGTCCTCTCTTTGTAGTATCCCTTTCAGTTGCCTTTTCAACTACCTTGTCCTTCTTAGTTGACTGCTTTTTGGTCTCCTTTGTCTCCTTCTCGTGTAGGCTCTCCTCCTTCGATTTTTCCTTGCTAGAGAGATCAAGGTGCTCCAACTTGACAGCAGTCTTCGATGATTTGGGAGCAGGTGCTTTTCCCTTGATGGGTGATTTTTTCTTTGGTGCTCCGCTGTCTGAAGATTTCTGCACACCACTTGGACCACTTGGCTTTTTGGGCTCTGCACTTGGTGGTTTCTGCCTATCTGATGATTTAGATGAAGCAGTGGACTTGACAGGGAGCGGTGTCACTGATGCTGATGGTTGCACTCCTTGGGTGGGAGCAGCAGTGGTAGTGCTGTCTCTGGCACTAGATGTCATCACCTCCGCTGTGGTATTCCCTGATGTCACAACCGAAGTGACTTGGGGTTCTGCCCCAAATGCCTGGGGTGAGCTGAATGGTGCGGCTGGGTCACTGAACGCTTGCTGCTGCTCCTGTTGCTGCTGCTCCTGCTGTTTCATTTGTTGTTTCCTCTGTTGCAAGATCATGAGCTGCTCTTGCTGCTGTTTCTGCTGTTGTTGCTGCTCCATGGCTTGGCGGAGCCTGGGATCTCTAGCCAATCTTGGGTCACGCGAGGCAGCAGCAGCGCGCCGTGGGTCACGAGACTGGGGTGTTGGCATGCTAACATGAGACATCTGCACATATTACAGACAAAGAACAAACACAGAGGATGAGAAGAGTTCAAATCATTTTTAACATCTTTTGTCTTGGTGTCCAAACAGACACTTAAATAAAATGATATAAAGACCATGCTTCATTACAGTTTTCCTAAAATCAAATCTTGATTAATATTGTTTGAATGAATGATACGATTACGCATTTCTCCCAAACCTTACATAGTACCAACAAACGGTGTGATTATTATTAGAGTTTTGCAAAATCACTGCACTGCTCATAGAGGTAAAGGCATAAAAGTCTTGAGTTGGGCATCTGAAAGATAGGACAAATCAAGCCCAACCTCAAACAATAAGAATGATAATCATTTAACACAGACTCTATTGCACAAACAACTAAGGCTAACATGTACTTGGGTCAGAATGTAAAGGTCTGGCATCAAATTGGTTTAGAACTGCAAAACCAGTAAACACTGACATTCTCAAGCCCTATCATTTTTTGGATAGATATATGTGACAGACATAACACATTGGATGGATTTTACTGGAGAGCAGCTTGCTACAAGATTGCTCACCTGGGTGTCACTGGTAGCAGCATTGCTGGCTTCCTGCATGGAGGACACAGAATCGGAGGGAACAGGCTGCATCACCGATGGTATTCCAGTGGGAGGGCCCCCACTTGCAGGGATGAGAACAGGAGGAGCAGAGGGCCGGATGTGGGGGGATACTCCCAGGAGGCCTGTCTGAGGACCAGGAGCTGGCTGCTGATGCTGCGTGGGCATAGCTCCAAGGATGCCTGGACCAGCTGGTACCATCCCCTGGATACCCCCCTGTTTGAGCAGCAAGGCGGCAAATGCCAAGTTGCTGGTTGGGTCTGCAATGGAGGTTGGCAGGGGCCCAGGAGGCAGGGTCCCGGGGGGAATTGCCCCAGGAGGCAGGGTCCCAGGGGGAATTGCCCCAGGAGGCAGGGCCACAGAGGGCGGGGCCACAGAGGGCGGGGCCCCAACCGGTGGGGCCACAGAAGGCAGGATAGGAGGTGCTTCTGAGCTGGTTGCTGGGGTCTTTTGTGCACTCATCTGACTTAGCTGTAGCTGCTGCTGAGCAATAGCTTCATTCTTCACTGCCAATTCTTTGGTCTGTAAGGAGAGGAAAATATCCATAAGAAAATACACGTACATTGTATGTGAATGTATGTGTAATGTGAATACTCTACATGTGTCTCATATATATATGGGTGTTAAACCTTTTGTTATATCTTGTTTTATCTTCTTTATAGCTTTAGCCTTTCATTATAAGTATTTCAAAAAGCTGTTAGAGCCCTATTTGTTATTAGATATTCCTTCATAACTTGGTACTTTACATCAGACTAGTACAAGTGAAATTGCATCCAGTTGTTGTGTTTAAAAGAAAAGAGAGAAAAAATGGGGCCCTATAGTATAAAACAAATA
Source organism: Diadema setosum (assembly GCF_964275005.1). Taxonomy (NCBI): domain Eukaryota; kingdom Metazoa; phylum Echinodermata; class Echinoidea; order Diadematoida; family Diadematidae; genus Diadema; species Diadema setosum. The sequence goes on from NC_092695.1 coordinate 34,739,719, forward strand.
ATTTGCCCCAGACAATAAGGACATAAATCAAAACATAATAGACCTTGATGATATCAAACATGAATATTAGATATACCATATGTAATGTCTCAGCAAGGGAGCTCATAAAGTCTCCACAAGGGAGCTCATACAAAATATCTCCACAAAGGAGCTTATATGAATTTTAATTATTACGGTAATAATATTCAGTACCAATAATAATAGTCATGTCTCAAAAAAGAGCTCATACTAAAAGAATACAAATTGTGTCCAGCATTCACGAGATTTGTCAGCAACTAGGGAAGGAAAGGGAAGTAACTAATTGTACAACTACTGTAAATCATACCCAAATTGTATCATAATGCATGGCCCAGATATGCTTACACAGCTGGCCAGCTATGTCAAGTACAAGTTAAATGGACCCATGAATTAGAATACAACAATCAGTTCTGATTCCAAAGTCCCCATTTCAAAATCAAACCCATCTTACATCCAGCGAACTAGACACAACTCCAGCTAAAGCACAAATTTGTGGTGGGTGTGGCTTATTACCTGGGCTTCCAGTTTGGCCTTGGTCTGCTGCAGCTCCAGCTCCAGACGCTGCTGCTGGATCTGAAGTAGCTCCTGTTGCTTGGAGATCAGGCTCTGACGCATCTCTTGCTCAAGACGCTCCTTCTCCGTCAGCTGGGCGCTGGATGCTGAATCAGTTGTTGGGGGCACGCTGGTGGTGGTGGTAGTAGTAGTAGACTCCATAGGCGCAGGCTGATGAAATTTAAAGGACAATGACTTAAGACAGTCCCTTCCATGAGTTCGTGTTACTTTACAAGTCTTCCAAACTGCTTGAAAATGCTTGTGACGGAATGCATGTACCAAGTCAAATCAAATTGAAGGTACTGTATTCCGTATTTTCCTCACATAGCAAAGTAAGTAGTTGGAAAAGACTACAATTTTTATTCATCTACTTAATTACAATGGCACTGTAGTCACATTAACCTTTAATTCACATATATCATACCACTTACAAAAGTGGTCAACTTGAATAAAAGTACTGTATTTATTAAATGACTGCCGTCCTTATTTATTAGGATTCAGATTGATTAAATGCTCTTTCTTTCAGATGCCCACACAATCTGTCATATAAGCCTTTAAGATGCATGTTGACTGGACCCATTGGATACAACAATAAACACTAATTTTACATTCCCTCATATCAAACACATAACCATCCTATGCCTCCTTACCCCTCTGTTGAATTACACTCACACTGAAAGCAAATAAAACTGTGATTCACATGAATTGTACCACTTTTTCAACAGCCACATAAACTGGCATTTTCAGTGTATGCCGCCTAAGAGGTTAAATTTCAATACATCATCTCTCATTCTGCTCTGGTTGTGATTTGATATTTTTTTTTATGAAGCCAACACTGAGGAAAAAATGGTGTACAGCTGTCCCTGTTCACAGTGCTACAATATCCCTTCACTCTTCTTGGAGCTGGTTGCTGATTGCACTTGAAACTCGCGTCGATGATTCAGGGTGAAAATACAAACCAAACCAGCTTACCAACCAATCACTCAAACACAAACAAAACCAACCTAGGAAAGGCACCCCCCCCCCCCCCCCCAATGTCATCAGACTTTCCTAACCTTCCTTCCTTTTATCGTTAAAGGGATGGTACAGTATTGGTGGAGATGAGAATTGGGCTTTTAACTTTTTGCGAGATACCAAGAAAACACTTATGATATATGGCAGAGCATGCCATTTTAAGAGGAATTCAAAGTTTATTTGTTGAAAATCGGGTTTGGAATGACTGAAACATCCAAAAACAAAGTAAAACAAAGCGATCGTAATAAAGTATGGGTCCCCACACTTTATCAAAATCACTCTTTTTTTTTATATCTCAGCCATTTCGAAACCAATTTTCATCAAATAAACGTTGAATTCCTCATAGAATTACATGCTCTTTCATATTTCATAAGAGGTTTCTCATTATCTCACCAAAAAATGTTAGAAACCTGAAATTAGGTCTCAACCAAAACTATACGATCCCTTTAAAATTGGACAGGGAACTTCAAAATATCTAACCACACTGTTTCTCCTTTCTTTGCTTCCTCTACTATTCTACAGTTGAAAGACATGGTGAAGACTACAGTCACGAAGCTGGCACGAAAATAACAGCACCATACAAATATTTTTGCATGCCATACAATGTGCATGTACATTCCAGTAGTTACTAGTAATGTCCCGATTCCACAAAATTAAAAATATGTGAAATTAATCTTACGAGCCAAGCACAAAAAATAAACTCGTGCCAAAATATCCACTGTAGACCTCATCACTGTAGCGTCATAGCTACTGTATATTGTAAGCTCTCTCTCTATGCAATATTACAATAGTGTTGGGCCGAAACTTTGTTTGCATGCATCAAGACCATAGACAGGATATAGAAGACTGGACCCTCATAGGTCTTTACAATCAGGTCCAATTCTGTGAGAGGCCTCTCTACAAATAGTCATGTGGTCTGTGTCCACACTTAATCTTTCAGCACTGAGAAGTTATACATGTAATAACCAAATTTGGTGGTACGTACATTGTTGCATACCAAGGGTAATTGATAAGATTTTGAGTGGCAGATCAAAGGATTATTACCTTTTTAATAAATTCAATTGTTATTTGATAAATTTTATTATGTTATATCTTATGTTATTGCATAATTGATGAGATTTTGACTTGCAGATCAAAGGATTATTACCTTTTTTATAAATTTTGGATTGATGTGGATGGAGGCTGATGGGGCGGCTGCAGAGGCCATGATGGGCCAGGCGGGGTCAATCTTCTGCACCCGGACATCGAGACCATGCAGGATACCACTGGCAAAATATTGATTCCATGTTGACCGCAGCTTGAAGAGCGATGCTCTTGTCTTCTCGTCAACCTGCCAATGGAAATTGACCAATATTATTGAAATAAGCACTAAAATATCTGCCAAATATTTCAATGAAGGCCCTTACAGCAGGCTCCATTGCAAGTAAAAAGACTTTTATAAATGAAGTATGCTATACAGTTGAGAGCCATCATACTTACAATGGCATGAAGTAAGTGTGACATTGTGCCTGTGTGTGCATTTGAGTGGATTCACAACTGTCTTATTCTCTTTGAACCCAAGGATGAAACTGCACAAAAAATTGATGACATAAAATCAAAATTTCTCCCCTGGGCTTGTCCACGCTCTAATCAAACGTTTGAAAAAAAAATATATATATATACTTGAAGATTATATCATATAAGTTTTCGGTCAGGATAAAGTAGAAAAGTGATTAACTACAGTATGCCTTCCAGGAGGGCACAGTACAGGACTGGTTGAGGTGGGGATTCATGTTTTGAACATTCCTAAGTGAGATAATGAGAAACCTCTTATGAAATATGAAAGAGCATGTAATTTTAAGAAGGATTCAACGTTTATTTGATGAAAATTGGTTTACAAATGGCTGAGATATCCAAAAAAGTGATAATAATAAAAGGCGACAGGCCACGCCTTTTATTGGGATCTCTTTGTTTCACTTTGTTTTTGGATATCTCAGCCATTTCGAAACCGATTTTCGTCAATTAAACTTTTGTTACCCCTTAGAATTGCATGCCCTTTGACATCTCATAGAGTGGTTTCTGAATATCTCACAAAACATTAGAAGCTAAATCCTCACCTCGACCAGAACTGTACACACCCTTTAAGCCTTTTTACATGTTTTAGCTCTTATTACTCTTTCGCACATGATTCAGGACAGGATTGACTTTTGTTTTATTCTATCATTGGGTGAAATTTTATTTCATTTAAATAATGATAAAACAAGCAAAATATTTCCGAACATTATGTTATACGAGTTCTAAATGAATCTTCAGATTACTCAGAAAGATAGCAGCGTCAATTCCCTATCATCAAAGGCACAAATGCGAGAAAATTTTTTTGTCCATCCTTAGATAACCGACTGTTGTTTGAATGATTGTATGAAACTCCAGCTCTTGAACCTCCAATGGTTATGTGTACCATAATATCCATGAATTCAAAGCATAAATTTAAAGTGAAGTTGAGAGGCGAGTTCTCACGGTGCAGCATGCATGTACTATGAACTTATCCCGATAGCAATGAAAAGGTCCGGGTGGGGCCCACAGCTTTCCATTGCCTTAAACTCCTCTATTCCAAGTTGAATTTTCTTCTTTTTTTTTTTTACTGTGCACAGCAGCTCATAGTAAATGTATGAAAGTTGAACCATTTACAAGACGTGCACATTCAGAGGTCCTTAATATTCAATTAGTTGGCCATAACAAAGCAAAAGCACACGTACAAGTATTTCTGGATCATAAAAAAAAAAAACAATTTCTATAATTCATATTTGCTTGGGTTTCTTCCTATTTCTCATGACCTAATCCCCCCCCCAAAAAAAAAAAAAAAAAAAAAAATCCCGAAAGGGGGGGGGGGGGGGGGGGAGGGGATATAACAGAAATAAATACTGTCAGTTTCATATTTTCATAAATTAGAGCTGGAAAAACATTACAAAATATGTCATGCATTTATCAACCTTTCATTTTTTACAACAACAAAAAAGAAGAAAAAAGCTAGGTTACCTAAAGATAAGAGGGCAGATATGCACCATTTAAAGAGGAAATCCACATCAAAAATAAAAAGAAACTCTAAAAGGAAGAAAAAATCCTAACAAATCTTCCAAAAATGACAACCAAATAATCAGCCAAGGACTAAGAAAGATATGACATCTTGAAATTTCACATTTTGGGAGAAAACATTTCTTGACCAATCCTCATTAATAATATTCAAACACCTGATTGATGATGATGTCCATGCACTCACAAATTTCATGAATGTTAATACATGTAAATTCATATTCTCAAACCAAAATAAATCAATTACCGTTTGTTCCTTTTTATTTTGGGTGGTTTTAAGACAAGCTCTGAATTCATTCAGTTGAAATAGATTTTCATCATTTCTACATAATTATGAAATGAATAAGTTGTGAGAGCATGAAATCATCAACTTGCTGATTTGAACATTTATAACGACTGGTCAAGAAGTATTTTCTGAAAAATTTTGCAATTTCAGAATGTCATAACTTCCTTATTTCTTATCCACTTTTGCACTATTCTGCAGGTATTTTTTTCTCTTTCTTATGAAATTGGAAAAAAAATTGAGTGGATTTCCTCTGTAACGGTTCTATGACAGACAACTCAATGCCATTCCCTTAAGCAAATAAAATGAACCATTTTGGTAGAAATGAGAAGTGCTAGAGTCTCACATACATCTCTAATAACTTTCCTAGAGTATTTCCTATAAAAAGCAATTCTTATTCCCTTTTTCAAATTCTAGAAAAGCAGGGTTTTCAGCTCTGTTCTTTTTGTCTCATGAACACAAAACAAGAAAATATAATGGCATATCATTCACAAAAAAAAAAAAAAAATGACATGTGTCCATTTCCAGGCACATCTAACTTAAATGCTGTGAATTCATACATTGATCATTATTCCCTAGGATTTTTCTTTCACTACATTTGAGCAGCATGTTATTTCTGACAGATGTATATATTATATTGCCTCTTTCTTTAAATGTCTTTTCCTTTTCTTTTTTTTTTTTTTGGGGGGGGGGGGTGGTATTTGAGTCCACTGGAGGATTTAATTTCCATGAACTGAAAGAAAAAAAAAAGAAAAAAAAAATCCAGGTGGCTTCAGTGCAATTTTCTAGCGCGCCCTTGCTTTTCTTTTTATTTCTTTTATCTTAAAAAATGAAAGTATAAGAGAGGGGCATGCATTCCCCCCACCCCCTCTGCCACTGATCTGGAACTTGTGATTTTAATCTTTTTAATAACTGATATTCCCTCTCCTTATCAATTCAAGATTCAGAGCAACATCTTCACAAAGTGCAATTTTTGCCTTTTAAGATTAAAAAAAAAAAAAAAAAATCCCTTTCTTAATTCTAAAATTGCCCCAATGACAGTTATGGTAATTCCCAAGAACCACTGCAGTAGAGCAACCCGTAACCTAAGCAGATCATCTACCCATCAAAGACGTTACACCTTAGTGTGTTCCTTGGGACAATTGCATTTCACTTCTTGCTTTTGCATAGAATTTGGAGGTCTCGAGAGCTATTCAACACAAAATGTTTACCAAGACTAGTGTTGAGGGGAAAATTACATGTAGCTTTCCTCAAAAAGCTCCTTTTCACAGGCATGTTAACTAGTCGGCATTGAACGCTGTATACTTACCTTAGCAAATACCCCACAAAAATTGTTGGTGAGATTTTTCGCAAAAAGCTGTTGGTAGGGACCCTTCTTCACATTCTTGACAATCGAGTCCATCAGATACATTACTGGCAACTTCTCCGTCGCAGGGGCCTAGGTGAAATAGAACAAGATACCTTGGAAAATTACACATTATTCATTATAACGAAAACTTATCTGTAAAATAGGACGATGACAAATTTGCCATTCAGATTGTATGAGTATGTAGAAGTCTTTTGAAATGACTTGCTGAAAGAAGATTCTATACACTGTTATTGTTTTGAACAATATCTCAGGCAGCGTTTTGTGTACACTTTAGTAATCAAACAGGATTTCGTATCATGTGTCTTAAGTGTTGTGTGAAGTGTTGTGAGCTGTTGTCCTTGCCGTGTGAATGTTGATCATCACTGTATAGCTGTACAAAATTTTTTAAGAATGGGGAAAAAATGTCACTTGGCTTTTGTAAGTCAAACTCGTTATGCTCCACAAATCTCTCCTTTATCACACACTCCTACATACACACATATATACAGCAGACACAATGACAAGAATAGTTTGGTTCATACAGTTCTCTTTTAACCATCTTGCCTTTCACACTCACCACCACACATTCTTTCATTTTCACTTGTCACATTCACTCTCGCAACAAAATTCCATATCTATTCACGACAAACAAAATGCTGGTCATATTTCTTATACATGTATATACATGTAGAGTTACACAGAGCTACATTTCAGACACAAGTACAGGCACTACAGTACATCGCGCCCTCCTATTGTACAAACTTGAAATATCACATATTCAGCTGTTATGCACACCATATGCTGCCCATACATCGTATATTATTACAAAGATTGGGGGGGGGGGGGGGGGGGAGCGGCACAGTCAACAAATAGGCACTTCCTGAAGATATCGCTGTGTAACACAAAACCAGCGATGTCAATCAACTGGCTCGGGCAATATCAGAACCATCCAGGCTTATCACAATGGTTGGCTGCCCAGATCACAAGTTTCAATGGGCAAAGGTCACTTGGCAATAAGCTACACTGTGTGGCGCAAACACAAATACATATGTACATGTACTGTATCATTTTGCAACAGACACAGTGTAAACACACTGGCAATGTCAAAATGTGCAATCTCGTTAACCAGCCATTTTTACAGTGTATGAATTTTAGCATCTTCTTACTGCCTGCCATAAAAGGATTCTCATTTTTCACAGCGGAAAAAACAAAGCTTCATATTTTCTCAATAAAAATTTGCACTGATAATATACATGCAGTTTTAAAACATACATGTAGGAGCCACACTGCCTTTGTAAAGTATATGCCTTTCAATAAGGTGCATTGGTATTAAGCCATATAAAATGAGTCTGCACAAAATACTGAACAGCTGTTAGATGAAACACCATTTGCATTGCAACCTTGTTGCATCATATATATGGCTGCAATTATATTTAGTTAACATATACTGCCATTATCTTTTGCACTGCTGAACACATGCATAATACAATTAACATTCCCACATTTTATAGAATTTCAGAATGTCAGGGATTTTATCCACAAAAAAAAAAAAAAATATTTGGTGACAGTAATTTCTAATTTACTGTATAAAAATTCTCAACAAATATTTTCTGTATTTTGTGCATCAAATTTCAGAGTGGGAAATATGTAACTCTTTTTCTCTTTACATTTAGTTTCCAAATTGCTCATAATTTAACTCAAATCACAACAACCAGACAAATTGCCAGGGCTTCCAAAAAAGAAGAAGTTACATGACCAACTCACTTCAATTTCCTCTTATATATAAATATATTTTTTCTCTACACAAATTTTCTCAATGGCTTGCCAACATATATAGATTGAGCCCAGCTGCAGACCACAGAGTTGAGACGCAGGCATTGAAATCGTTGCCAGGATACAAATTGATCTACCATGGTATCCATTCAGGCCTCTGCACTCGCACGGCGACAATACTCTATTCACGATCTTCCCCCAATGCGCAGTGCTTTTTTTAAAGAGACTTGGCAATCTGAGAATGTTGTATTAAAAAAAAATAATAACAACAAAAATCAAACTTGCCTATTACTGCCAATGCCTCATATCCTCTATGACAGCACGATTGAATACATCCCCCCCCCTTTCAGCCTACATTTCTCATACAGTGTACGATAAGAGTAATCTTTCAAGAGGCTATGATAATATCATTGAAATTTTAGTCATTTTTTCAGACCCCTCCCCCTCCCCCCTTTTATTTTATTTTTCTTTTCCTTGAGCTGGGGACTAAGTGCAAAATCATGTACTTTCAAGGTCTGCAAAGAATTACAGAGCTCACATAAAAACAGCTGGAGACCTTCAGTATTCTTTGCTGTGCTAAACGGATGAATTGTGTGCAACCTCAGTGAAACATGAACAGCTGTTGGACTTGCATAAGCCACAGGATACACACTAAAGCTCCCCGTAGGCCTACAGCTTCAGAAGCGATGCAGCACAGAAATGAATTTCTTCGATCAAATTTGAGTCTTTATGTTGCTTTGACGGTGGGAATATGCACATTGCATAAAATTAATGTCGACTTTATCAGTGTGTATTACACCTAAACAGCAATAAAGGGGGAACCCCACAGCTACAATCCAAAAAAAAAAAAAAAAAAAAGAGGAAAATTTGGCTGCATAAATGATGTGACTAATTCAAGCAGCAAAATACATTTCTGCCAACTCTATAGCCTTGGCTGCTATCATTTAATTGTTTTTTGTTTTAACAATTACCATACCATGGAATCATCTTTTCCCCTCAGACTGGTCATTTCCGCAAACTACACTGAAGCTTTAGTTTAAACACAATGCATTTGCATGTGAAAGAACGATACTGACATTCAAAGCAAACTAGAAGCATGCTGCTTACAGATGCCTGTTAAGAAGAAAGAATCCCCCTAAACAGCAAATTACCCCAAATATTTGGCTGCTTCCTATACACTATGTTCTGCAGTTACCCAACTTTGACACAGCACAATATTCTAATGCCTTTTACAAAAAAAAAAAAAAAAAAAAAAAAAACTGATTTAAAGATTTAGTAATTTGTAGGAATAAACATTGATAACAGAGAGCTAAAACATCAGTGATTACATAAGATACTGAATTCTACCTTAAAGGTAGGGGATACCTTTGACAGACCTCCCAAAATGCAGCAAAACATTAAATATGAACCTCAGGGGACTTGTTTAGGCCACTGCTGAGAAATTTGGAAATCAACAGTTATCTACAATTTGAATAATGCACTAAACTCAACTACTCAGTAGTTCTGTGTGTCAGCCACACTTAAGCCTTTGTTGCAGTCTTCTGTATGTTTTATCTATAAACACAAATCTTAAAGTATAAGAGCTGATGTAATAACATATACAGTGTGTGGCAAGAATGTATATAGAAATGTTTGTAAGTTTTGATGAACTTTCTTCACAAAATATACATGATGGACACACATGCAGTACATGGGTCTGCAAAGGTAGCCTAGTAATGTACTGGAATTTACGGTGAGCCCCGAAAAGAATTCAATTCAAAATCTAACGGTCAATAAAAATGTACTAAATGTTACCTTCCACTTTCAATACTTTATGGGAGTTTCTAAAATGACACTCTCTTCAACATACCACTGTATTTATACAACTCTTCATTTAAGGCATGCAAATGGGATTCCCTACCTTTAAAAGTTTGTTTTTCCCTTTGGCAACCCTGAAAATCAAATTCCTTTCATAAGTTGGTACAGTGTATATTGTAGAATAGGCAATTCATGGCTTTGACTATCAATACTAAATAGTTGGTGAAATTGACGCTCATCAGTAACAAGGCCCTTGTCCACATGGCAATAATACTAGTATGCAATACAACACAGAGTCTTCCAACATCATACTCCTCTTGGTTATATGTATCAAGATACATTATACTGAAGACCTGACAATACTTAGTAGCATATCTTCACATTACCTCACCGTTACACATATTATGTACATGTACTTCAAAAACACTCATTGAAGTTACAGCATGTACATTCTTTTTTTAAAGTCAACATCTCCATATTTGCAGTCACTGAAGTTATTTATTGATTGAAATCTGCACAGAGCAGAATTTGTATGATTGTTGCTCACCATTTTTTTTTTTGTGTAATCTCTACGAACAGCTGTTGCTGCTAATGCTGCTAAACAAACAATAACCCATTGTGACAATGTTCAATTAGACTGCAGCTTTGCAAGCATTGTCAAAATTACAATTTGAAGAAAACAAATTACAATTTCCAATACATGATATGTAAACACTTCTGCCAATCGTGTCTCTGCGATGCTCAAATTTGTTCGACAAATTGGAATAAAATATTATATAGACATTCTCCTTGATAAAAGTATGCGATAATCCTCTCTTGAAAACCCAGTCAAGGCAGAAGGGATATTACATGTATGTCACATTAGAGGAATAACCAAATGGTCTAATGGTAGCATACATGTACCTACACAATCCTTCTCAACAGATATAATATTTTCTCTGAGTTTACCAAGAACAGTTTGACAGGGATGGTATAATTTGGTCAAGATGGGGATTCACTTTTTATGGGTCCTAATAAAAGACCACTTCAATTTATTTTATTTTTCATCAAGTACATTTTCAATTCCTCTTGAATAGTATTTTTTTTATATTACATTTGAGTGGTTTCTAATTATCTCACAAAAAGTTAAAACCTTAAATTCTCATCTCAGTCAAAACTACACTATCCCATTACATGTAATACGAATCAAATCACAAGTGTAAAAAAAAAGAAAAAAGTCCAAGGAAAAGTTGCTTCCTTGCTCAGGATTCGCTTTTTGCTAAAAAAAAAAAATAAATAAATAAATAAATAACATGTCCCTTAAATGTATCCCTCAGGGAAAAATTAAATCCTGCAATTTTGACACTAAGAAAAGACCATAACAGGCAACTCTGATAAGAGGAAACTTTTACACAATTCTTTGTGCAGGGGCAGTTGTTTTTAGTGACCTGCATTTGCCCATCTTGAAAACCTTTGGTCTTTTTCTCTCTTCCCCTTTTTTTTTTACATACCCACCAACCCATCTTTGTTTATTTCTGTTCTTAGTTCAATGGAGCACAATATTACGGGAAAACAAATCACAAGACACATATCACTTTGATGGAAACAGAATTGTGATAGCAACCACTCTTTTGCTCATGAATTCACTGTGAATTTCTTTGGCCGTTAACTGCCAGAAAGATGTTCTGCTTCGGGTTGTCACAGATCAATTGTAATTTATTGGATACTCTGTTGAATATTTGGAAAACTGTCATCTAAGTGAATTTAGTGATATGGATATTGCTCTCTGATCAGGTGAGTTGGTGCCACATTTTTTTTTTCATTTGGCATCCATTCTTGCCAACCAAATTCTTAAATTTTGTAGTCACAAGGGGTGGAGCAAAGGTTTTCCTCTCCTTTGTGTACTGCCTACAACATCACCTCCCTGGTTAAACACAACATGCGTTGAGTGGATCGGAAAGGACAGATGGACATGCAAAAAACAATGAAGCAGCAGCAAGAGCGTTTTACTGGGACAAAGGTGACTTCTCTGCGTAATGCAATCTTACACAACCTGGCACTGCGAGGCCGCGCAGTTTAAGGTATTCCCATCATCGATGTGCAATCCTGCACTTGCATCCTTATAGGCCCCAAGGAAAATGGTTCGATGAAGTTCTCATGGCCGACGCGGTGCAGCATGTTCCACGACATGGCATGACACAGATTCAACACTGCTACTAGTACTCCTCCCCACTCGATGGCTCCGGAGTCTTCGTCATCCCAGCAACTGTGAATGGTGGCACGTCAAATGCAGTCTGTCCAGTTCCATTATCAGGAAGAAACCGAATGCACATTTCCCCCACTTTCCGACATCACTTGACTCGGGAAGATTAATTCACGAACAAGGTGGCAACTTGGATGAAGTGGCACTTTAAAATGTACACCCCCCCCCCCCCCCAAATTGATGGGCAATAAAACAAAATCAAACAACAAAACTAAAACTCATTAAACTCATGACCATCTCTTCAGGCAACACTGAAAGCAGACCATACATTACGACCATTCCTCCTCATCAAGTCCCAGACATGGGCAATTTTATGATCATGTAATTTCAGAAAACACACAATCCACATACAAGGGCAATAAAACAAGATAAAAATGAAAAATCATTAAACTTACAGCCTTCTCTTTAGGCAACACCGAAAGTATACATTATGACCACATCACCTCGTTAATTCCCAGACATGGACAATATTACGATCGTGTAAAGTCAACACTGTTAAGTTTTTTAAGACATTAAATTTTACTACCAAGTTACTAACTTAGCAATTGATATCACACTTCTCCAGATGCGCATCTGCTGAAGAAAGATACATCAACATCAGCAGAAATACTAGTACTGTAATGCAAATTTCCAGAACTGCAGTCTTTGTGTACTGTAAAAGCTCTTATTTTCGCACAGATAATTTTACGGACAAGTTCGCAATCATTTTCGCCACATTGTTCTTGTGATTTTGACGCTGGGGCTACTAAGTGCACCAATACCCTAGTACGTGGTAATATTTTTGCATGTTGTTAAATTCGAACACATCTGAGATGCACTTAGTTTGCAATTTTAACCCTTGCAAAAACAATAGCTTTTATAATGTTATACTCCTAATCATTCCCACGAAATGCCAAGTTGCTTTCTTTGCCAACTCTTCGACACCATTCTGATAATTCATATCCACATTCACATCAAGACAGTCCAGCCTATCAGAATTGCCACATCATATTCATAATTCAACCAGCACAACAGTACAGCTGTACAAGACATTTCCCAGTGTACACTCTTACATCTGAAAGTCAAATTGCAGCATTCTGATTGGTCATGTATCAAGGTACAGAGGACTCCCATTGACTGTTCTCATTGGGACCAGTGATTTTTTTTTTTTTAATAATCTCATTATTTTGTATGAACAGGGTAAAAAACAAACAAAAAAACAAGGAAATTCAGTCAACTTTGGGGCAAGATAATTAAAGTTCTTTAAACAAGTTTGATGCTGTTTTCTTTGCAACAAGAGTCCACTGTACTGGATTCAAATGCGACTCTGCATGAGGGCCATTCTCCTTCACACAACACCGCTTTGCCTCTCAGTCAGTCAGATTGCACATAAGTTCTCTTGCTCTCTTGAACACTCACCATCTACTACTGCTCACAATCTCTAAGCACATATGAAACAGCTCGACACATTCACTCACACAACCAATCAACCACTCTTGAACCTTTTCCTCACGCTCAAATACGTAGTACGCTCACATGCAAGAAACGTTATATGTAACAAAGGTATATCTCAGTTATGGAACATTCATGTGGCTACACAAAAGGCTCAAAACCATCTTCAGTGTTTGCGAGACATTTTTTTTCTTCCTTTGTTCGTTGTTGTATCATGTATTCAAGTTGTGTGTACTCGATAGTGATTTATCCAGTTTTCCAATTTTGTGCCATAACACCATTGCTGCCCTGTGCTGCACAATGAATTTTAACTACTAAATGGGCACGTCAATTACATAAAATACATGTAAAGTGAAAGATCATGTCAACTAGTGCAAGTGAATCCACCCCCCCCCCCCAAAAAAAAAGAGAGAAAGATAGCAAATTGCTACATGTGAGCAAAATTTACATTCCCCATGAACACAAATTGCTCAATGTAAATTTCCAGTGTAGTCACGCGCAGAGCAGACAATTTACGAAGAGCACTTCCCCATTAGGGAATGAAGTTATACGAGTGTGGAGTGTGTTTTTAGTAACCACTGGCCGTCTGTTGCAGTGGCACAGACAGGCCATCCTGTGAAAATGATAAAATAGAAGCATCATATAAGTGTCGATGGGACAATGTCAGAATCTTTCTGGTAGCCAGTCATCTCGCAGCATCATCATCTGGGCAGCCTGATGGCAGAGGTACATCAAACAGGAGCACAGTCTGCCCAGTCTCTCCTCAATTTCAGCAGCCGCCAATGCATGCAAGCAGTGAGTCACTTCTCAGACTTGATGCGGCAAATAGGCAGCCTCCATGAGCTGGCTGACGAGTTGGCAGGACCGCTTTCATTGCACCGACTTGTGGGAGGAAATTGTAGTTACCATGTAATCTAAATGTACATGTCCTTCGCAAAAAGAAAGCACTGTTTGCATTCTGTAAACCCACTGCAGCCACACAACGCAAGGCTAACGCACCACACTAGCCACATCCACATAAATCTGACTTCCTCTTTTGACCAAAAAACAATACACCGAGAACACCACTCACACAACACCAATGCTAACAAAATCCTTCAATGCTCTGCATTGAAACAGCTTGTCTGCATTGGTCATTGCTCATCACAACACAGTGCATTCAACAAACTCTCACTGCTTTGTAGACTCAATCACATAACCATGTTTATGGGAAAAAATATTTCACATTAAACATGATGCAAATCATTCTAAGCCTGTAAATGTTGAGCATGAAGAATTAATCACTAACACCTGTGTATAGAGTGATGTACCAATATACAATGGGCATACTACTTGAACTACACACATCACCATACAAATGTAAATGGATACCGCTACTAAAACGAGTATCAAAGCTCACACAACCAGACACACTTACACATGCCAAAATTCAACGCACACAAACATCAAGCATACTAAATACATGTAACATAGCCTTCATCCATTTACCGAAGAATAAAAAAGCCAAGGCAAAAGTTGCGCCAAGACTGAAAATTTTGTGGGAAACAAAGATGAAAAGATCCTGATACATAGAAGCATTTCCAAATATATAAAGTTTTTGAGTATGCTTCAGTGCCACTACTCTCTCTCTCTCTCTCTCTTAGTTGTGTAAGAGTGTGTCCCTCCATAACCCACAACAGTTTGCAAAGGAACTAAAAAATTTCGCATAATGGCATATGATTGTCATTGTGACAAAGTTTGGTAAGAAAAAAAAACAAAGTTTGCAGTACACTATGCGTTGTACACACCTTAAAATAGACCATTGTTTTCACAATATCATTACAAATTTGAAGGTTTGTAAGTACATATACTGTATTAATCCCACTACTTTGTTCTATACACAATTACACTGTACAGTCATCATTTGCCTGCTGAGAAATTTTATTAATTCCACGATATAGAACAAAGTGACATTCATGTAGATAAGTGAGATAGAAGTGGGACAACCATCATTTACTTCTGTGTAATCATGGTTATATACTACACGCTATGTTAAGAAGAATTAATTCTGAACCAGATGTGGAATGCTCAGACACCAAAATTAAAGACAAAGTTAACGTCACAAGCTTGAAGCCAGAAAAGTGTAAAATTTCAGAAACATTTTTTGTTTGTTTTTCTTTAAAAATATATATAATACATGATATGCAAAGCCTTTCTCTTTAGACAGCAAAGAACTTACAATATTCCATTATTTGTTCTCAAATTTTTGAATACACTCTGTCATTTGGTAGATAACACAGCAAAGTTATCATTATTCATCTCCCCAGATATAGTTTCACTCATGAAAAGCAAGCCATCGTGATTTCCGCAAGTCCAGTGAGTAGTTTTCTCTCAAAGCAGCTGTTCATCTTTCATCTTGGTGCCTGAGCAAAAAATTTATCGAGCATAGAATTTACTTTAATTACAGTTGTAAATAATCTCAATCTTAAAAAATTATGTTGTGGTCCTCCTCTCATGTTACTGTAATTGTTAAATAAAATCCATTTCAGAACAAACACAGTCTCCATTTACCCTATCCGGTGCATCCCTTCTTATCCAAACAAATTAAGCAAATGAGAACTGCATTAGACTGGGATTCATATATCAGCTGTGTATTGTCTAGCACAGAGCTTACAATAAAGAGGCAAACATATGAAATAAGGCTGTGTGTCTAGCTCTGTGATCAGATCTGCAGATAAATTAGTGTTGTAGTGTGCTCGAAAATAACTAATTTGATGAACACCTGTGCTGGCCTGGCACTTTTTTGTTTTGTAACAACAGTTTAACATTTGTTAAGTTTCTTAGTAATTAAAATGGGAGATTTTTTACTTTAAAAAAAAAGAAAGAGGAAAAACATCAAAATCAAATACAGGTTACCGCTTCCAGGACCAGTTTTAAATGGCAGAGGGGAATAAAAAATCACAGGAAAATATTGGAATACCCAATGTATGATTGGTAAGAAGTCTGATCACAAATATACACGTCATGTCAATAAGTAACTATACACAGCCCAGTCGCTGTACATGGTACGTCGCGACAGGGCTGTACAATCTTTCACGCCAGACCTAACTATACACAGCCCAGTCGCTGTACGTCGCGACGTACCATGTACAGCGACTGGGCTGTGTGTGTATAGTTAGGCCTGGCGTGAAAGATTGTGTACCGTGTGGACATGCTGGATATGATGATCAATTTCGGTAAGTTTCATTGCGTACATTTGAATACTGATAGCATCAGATGTAGAGTAAATATTGAAAAGTATACTCGTTAAGTTTGAGGTGACAAAAATGATGTTAAGTATCAAAATTCAAAGCTATCGTAATACGATTACGTCGCTCTCCTAGTGGTTGTTGGTCACGCGCGTACAGCCCTGTCGCGACGTACCATGTACAGCGACTGGGCTGTGTATAGTTAGTCAATAAGCATCATCTCCAGAAAATGCCACATAAGCTGTCAACTTCTCAACTGCTCATTTTTATGTTTGCTTTTTTTTTTGGGGGGGGGGGGAAGGGGGGGGGTGTTCAAGCAGATAAACTGATACCCAATACATCATTAACATGTCTCATTACATAGAATTAGTGGGCATTTTTTTTTTTTTCTGATTAAATCTGTCATTATCAGTAAACCCTCCGGCCTTCTATAGCTCTTTGGCCTCAAGCACAACTTGCAATCAGAAAAAAAAAAAAAAAGGTTCTGCAACCACCTGCTTGCTACAGACGGACCACATATTTTGTCAAATAGAATAATCTGTATAATTCCAAAATTGAACCTGATCGTGAAAAAAAAATAAAATAAATTTGTCCCTATCTAAATCAAAGTTTGATATATCTTTATCAGCTTTTGATCTAGTTAAAGTCCAGTGATTGGTTTTACAAATGTCTATCATCGCCATGGCAATGGGAAACAATTTTCCCAAAACTTGTAACTCCAGCTGGACATTGAAGTGATGCTCAATAATGAAACACTATTTTGTACCAGGTCATGGTCACCAGCAAAAAAAGCTACGTCTTCTCAAAATAAACAGATTTGCATCATTTTCATCTATCATCTCATCAACTGAGTTGTAAATTATCTGGTTTGTGGTATTTGTATTTAATTGTGTGGCAATCTGATAAAAGCAAGATGTGGATGCAAAACACTTCGACAAAACATGCTAGGCCCTACCTGGCTTAACGAGAGAGTTTGCACCATCTGGCATCTGGACTTGTAAAATTGTATCGTTTTGTGTCTAGTAAGCTGGGTGATGACGCAAAAATGATCAGGATAGGTCATGTTATATTTACTTGAAACACCAATTTTGATGCCAAGCCCATGAAATCTCAACCATGCTTGACATCATCCAAAATTTTCCGCCTTGTTAGGAAAACCTAGTGTCGTATCATACACATACAGGACACTGCGTAATCGCCGTAAATAGGCGCTACCGATCACGTGACACGACAGCAGCCATACATCCCGATACGTACGATAACCGAAATTTTTTAACGAAACAGGCATGAGGTAACAGCATAACCGAAACTTCACTCTACCACTCTTAACAACCACTACATACCCTGAATTACGAATCAAAATCTACTTCACAAATTGAAAAGCATGATGCAAATAACCTTTACACAATATTAAATCTATGAATGCGGGTAATCTCGAGAGAAATGAACCTTCTGCAAACGGGCTTCGATGAGTCGCACAATGTGCGATGCATGCTCGACGTTCTCCTCCGCTAGCATGGTGAGCATGTTGATGTGCGGTTTGCTGTTGATCTTCAAATCGGAGAGAGACGAGCCATATTCTCGGCAAATTGCCGCATCCATGGCGATGACTGATGCTTGTTTCGACCAGCAGATGTTGCGTTGGGATGTCAGCGTTGTCACCGTACGAGAAAGGTGTGATTTGACCAAGACATGACGGTGAAATTAGCGGCGATCGCCTCACTGTTACCTCTCTGCCACACTCGACGTTATGCTAGCTAGAGTTCTGTGGTCGGGCGTACTGTACTGTACCACACACAACAAGCGTAGCGTCAACGTCGCACTGCACATTGTATGCAATGCATGAAGGTTTACCTAACTACCTGCGCAATGCAAGAGCGAGGAATACCCACAGTGCGCATACATGATGCGCATGTTCAAAAATACACCTGCTCATGTGACCGAAAGATGGTAATACACACCATTTCATTGGCTGATTATCGCACAATCGCGGCGTAATGCCCACTAACACGATCCGAAAGAAACTCACCATGAATGCAGGACAATGCGCAATCGGGGAAGTTGGCCACCTCCCTGTGAAGAAATTTTACGTTGTTGATGTTGTTCACCAGAGAATCAACAGGCTACGTGATCACAATTTTAAGGCAATGTTTACTACATTGCCTTCTTTCCACCTATCTGGTTTTATGAAGCAGTACTTGTAGAATTGATTGCCTTCTCAAAATACAATGTAACAGTTATGTGTTTGTTGTTGTTCTTATGTACAGAAAAGTAACACAGAAGTTGTAGTTTTCCGATTTAGTTTTCTTGTGAATGTGAAGTGGCTTGTTACTGCAATGATAAACAGTGACACATGTTAGAAAGAGGTTCTGGAAGAGGGGAGGAAAACAAGTTTTCGGAAACAAAAAACGTAAGGAAATAACATATCAGATGAGAAAATGAAAAAATGAAAAGAAAAAAAAAAAACTTCAGGCAAACTATATAGCGGGGATGCACTCGGAAATGACTTATCGGAGAGCCAGAAAAATGTAGTGATGTAGTAGGCTACAATGTATTTTTGACTTTTTTTTTATCAATAATATGTTCTATTTGCTAGATTTCTTATCTGTATTCTATTGATTGCACTCTAATTTTTGTACGCAGTCAAAACTACCCATGCTAACATGATGGCTACTATGAAGAAACAAAAGAAATAAAAACAGACTTTTCATGTGTGTTTTTCCAGGTGTTTGGAACAATTACCGAAAAATAGACAATAGGATTTCAAATGTAGAGAGTGTAGTGTGGCAGTAAGACGTCAAATGATATCCCATTCCACTACACCGGTGCATAGGCCTGTCAGCACGAAAACGATAGGGAGTGGTGAACAAGAGTTATCTGGCACACCTTTGGGTTATTTTTTGTTTTCGTAAATGATGACAGATTTGATGAACACACCACTTTGTCTTTTTTTTTTTATCGAATCGAATTACTTGGACATTACAGAATATAAATTTATTATAACTTGACTCAAGTAGAAGTTTGAATGTTATAGACGATGTATATGGATCGTCTAAAACATGCAACAGATTATTCATAGGTCCAGTAGCACTTCGACATGGGCTGCTGTGGGCCGCGGACATGGGAAGGGTGGCTTGGCTCAAAAAGATAAAACAAAAAACTACAACTCCCCACTTGATTTTCCGGATTTTTACATTAATCAACTCTAGTTTGCATTTATTTGTTTTAAGTGGAAACAGTGAATGTTCAAAAGCAAGTAACCACGTGACCGACGCGACGGCTTCTCCAATGGACCAGGCAATCAAAATAAAGTGTCTTGCCCATAAGGGCACGACTACTGCTGGCTGCAGCAACGAGACTCGAACGAAGGACTTCGTGATTCATATTCTGTGGTCTATACATTTAATCACAAGTCGATTGATAGTGTTATGTCTGTTAACATTATAGTGGATTTACCTTATTTGGATTTTTTTTTTGCAGCAACACGTAACAGAAATAACACATTGTGACTCCGTGTAATATCCAATAACACTTTATTGCAATAAAACCATTTACAGGGAATTCATCTCCTTCATTGATTGAATAAATCATGAATATTCTATCCCAATATTTTTACTTGGGATACAACGATAGGCTCATATCATCAGTTTGTGTAGTAGAGTGCAGCTGAGTAATAAATTGACATGCAAAATATTGTATACAGTGAACTCCCATTATAACGAAGTCATCGGGACCGGCAGTTTTCTTTCGTTGTATCGAAATTAACCGAATTAACAACTAAACAATAAAACCACATGGAACTGATAATGTTGCGGCCTGATTTTTTTTTTTTTTTTTTTACTTCGTTGTAACCGGAATTTCGTTAAAACCGTGTTCATTATAACGGTCGTGCACTGTATTCCATTTCTTCACCCTCCGATTTCGCTTTAAGCAATACGCTGGTCTAACAGGATTGCCTTCTGGTTTCCATCTCTTTCTGAATCACTGTAACGTTACGCTCAACTACTCGTTCTTTACTTCACAATCGTGGTAATAATAATGTCATACCAATTTGATAAAGCATATAGGCCTACTGAATATGATATACATCTGTGTCAGGCCCGTAACTAGGATTTTTATGGGAGGGTTCAGAATTAGAAAAAAAATGGACCACTTCCGGGTTTAATCAGCTCACAAGCCAAAAAAAAAAAAATGTCATCTCGGAAAATACCAGTATTATACATATTCCAGTAATACTCTGCTGCCTCTGCCCATGATGACTGTATTGCCACTGAATTTGAAAAAAAAAAAGAAAAAAGCAAACAGGAATATTATAAAGAGTTAATTTACAAATATAATACATGTATAGGCCCTATATTTTTTTTTATTAATTTGATATATCTGAGATTAAAGCTGTTGAAAAAAAAATATTATAATGCATGTGATTATATTATAAACATCTTTAAAATTATTTCTTGTTATGAAACAATTGTAGTATCATTGATATGTTTCACTTCCGGTTCTTTTTTCCTGTTTTATGACTACCTTACTTTAGAATACGTGAAAATGGCGTTTATTCATCTTTTTGCATTTAAACTCTTCGTTGATACTACATGAAATACACGCTACAAATATCAACGATGAATGCAGCAAGCCCGACTCACGGGGTAAAACTCATCGAACGCTTATCACCAGGCTCGCAAATGTCATACATAATATTAACAAAACTAAAACAATAAAGCTATAATGTATGAGTAGAAAAAGAAGATCATGATGCTTTATGATAACTTTCTGATAAAAATTAAGATAAGTAGGCATACATGAGAATAGTAGCAGAAGTAAAAGCGGCATGTGATAACATTAATGGTAATGATGATGATGATAATGACGGTAATGATTATACGTAATCATCATCATTAATATCATCATACTAAAAAGTGAAAGCAACGTGGCAGGATTGGGCCACATACACTAGTTATGCTGTTAGTTTCATGATACTTCGAAACAAGAGATATGACATCGTGTTGACAAACATACGTTCGCTTCTAAATCTTGTTCAGGTATCTCTCTTTCCGGAAAATGGAAAAATAGTGCATGTTTTTTTTTTCTTCTTCTTCTTCTTCACTTCTTTCTTTCTTGAAAACGGAGAAGAAATGTTGATGGTGCCATGAGCAATAGCTGTCATGGAGATATAGTTGTGGAGCTTTATATCAACTTAGCACACAACAATCTAAAAATCCACTGGATTATAGTATCGATGCGAGTCCGTGCCTCTTATCGGGTTGTATGACGTACTCAGCATGCTGGCTCTCAATTCCGGCGGGTACAGGTCATAATAATCCTGTCTCGTTGGGTCCGCCCTACCGACAACCACTACGCCATCGTCGGACACAACAAGTGGGTAGTGCGCCCTCTCCCATTCTGCGTCGTGCAACTGCGCCTCCCACGCGGAGGCCCTGCTCAAGTCCCAGTCTGGAAACCTTGAGAAGTCGCTCACGTTGTTTGGTCCTACGATCCTCTCGTTCTAAAAATCATTGGGGAAAAAAAAACACAACAAGTTTTGACAAAAACGAAACTCATTTCCAAAGAGAGAAAGGTATATATAAAAAAAAAAATTTAAAAAAATGGTGACGCTCCACTGGCGTCGAAAATGTCACTGACGTAGACGATACGTGCATGTCTCTCTGCATGAAAGGTCTTTTATACTGTATTTCATTGTTGCTCAATGTGTTTGAATATCACATTTCTTTTATATGGTATATCAGACGAATCTTTGAGAGAAAGGTGCTATAGACACTAAACGCACTCCCTTTAAAAAAAGAACGGGATCGCGACTTCAAGTTATTAAAGTGGATCGTTTACTTCCAATGTAGCGATGTAAAGTGCGGCTTTGAATTTTCCCTTGTAAACAATATTTCAATAAATAATATAACTATAACATCTCGGTTTATGTTGTTAGTAATCCAACTAAGTATCCTTCACAGTTCCTGGGCCAGATTTATGAAAACATCCGTTATTTTGTATACATTGTGTAATCTCACCAAAAGGTCTAATGTTTCTAGACCCGAGAGCTTGCCTATAAAATGAGCATTCTCATATACGAGTGCCGATTGCATGGCTCAGAAAGCCCCATTGCGTGGTACACATTATTGCTAAAAGTCCCGGCAGAGAAAAGATCAATTATTGATTCACGGTGTAGAGCCATACGAACGGAATGGTATGAATATATTTGGAATCGGATCTAAGATGAGAAAATTATGTTTAATACAGTATGTCTTCACCGAGGTAAAGTGGCATTGGTTGCAACCACATACTAGTACGCTAGTTGGCAGAGGTGATAACGTCATCATGTAACAATCTAAAACTCCCACTGGCTTCGGTACGCAAAGGTATTGAATGAAATTATGTTTTTTTGTCTATTCACCAGCAACTACTACAACTTGCCCGTAAAATTCGTCGTGGGTATAGCTCAATACGAGACTACAGTGTTTTGATGCGCAGGATACAACTTGTTCTCACTGAGTTAATAAAAATATAGGTTTTCCCGACCAATTTCGCACTTTTGTCAGTCTATTTGATAAAAGGTTCATTCAATATAGCGAAAATCCTCGTCACTGCACATTCTGTCATTCAAAATTGCAACTTGTTCGTTCAATTTAGCGTTTCGATCAATGAAATTCGCACATGTGTCTTTCGAATTCGTAAAACGGGCATTCAAATTGGCACGTGCTCTTCAGTCATTCAAATTCGCCAGCACTGGCGGAAAATGGTATTTCAGTCATTCAATTTCGCGTATGGGCAGTCAAATTCCAAACATGTTCATTCAAATTGGCGTAATGTTATTTCTATTTTGAAAAGGTGAGAACCGTGATTTATACGTATTTAAATGTGAATTTTTGTTTCATCCACACACTGTTAAGCATATAGTAAAGGTATCTTTGACCATAAATAACTCAAGTTTGTTGTTCTGTAGCGCCCCTCT
Organism: Diadema setosum; assembly: GCF_964275005.1. Lineage (NCBI taxonomy): Eukaryota > Metazoa > Echinodermata > Echinoidea > Diadematoida > Diadematidae > Diadema > Diadema setosum. The sequence continues at coordinate 34,763,434 of NC_092695.1, forward strand.
TCTTTCATACATGTTATCAGAACTATACATGCACCAGTACCAAGATTCACTTCACTTTCTTATGTTCAGTCATGGCAGCACGAGTTAGACACAGGCGTATCTCTCAAGAAGACAGGGAAAGAATCATAGAGGCATTTGAGGGTAATGACCTTGACAAATTGATGGCTAGAGCTGATCCAAGAACTTTATTCCTAATGATGATTAACGCAATATAGCACCCACCAAATGAAAATAATGAAACCTGTAGATGAAAAAAATAATCACGATGTAAATTGAAACCTCCTTCTCCCAATTAATGTCAAAACAAACTTAAGCCCTAAGATTAATGCATTTGTGAATGAAATAATGCTATCGAACATTATAAACACAGACACTTATTTTGAAAGTACTGTTGCAAAGATGATATCAGAATAAAGAATGAATACGAAAATATGAAATGTTACGATGTTTGCCAACAATACCTGTGATGAATGAAAATGAAAAAAAAAAGGAATAAAAGCATAATCGTGTCTGCTAAATTGACTGATGTAAATGCGAAATTGGATGCCCCAAAATGAATTCGAATGAACGAGCGCAGCGTATACGTGATCACGTGACTACATCATGCTAAATTGAATGAACGATTTTCGAAATGGTGCTTGTCTTACGAATTTTAACTGAAAAAGTGCTGATTCGAATGATGTTAAAGGTAATTTGAATGCTCCAAAATGAATTTGAATGAAAAGATTAGAAAATTGAAATACCGAACATGCCATCTATATAGGCTAAATTGTGCTAAATTGAATGCAGCAATTAGGAATTGGACTGAAAAAAGTGCGAAATTCAATGGCCGGGAAAACGTACATTATGTAGGCCCTATTTTTGTTGAGATTCATTTACAGACAAATCAGATTGTCATGAGGTGATGACATAATCAATTCCTCAAGTATATTACATTCGAGCAACCATAAATTTTGTTTACTCCTCATAAGTTTAATTCCATAACTTTCCAATTTTATTTCTTATAATTATCATGATATAATGAAACTTCCACCATTTTGTTGGCGCGATTTTAGTCATTTGTTTACGATAAGTTGAACACGGTGTGAGCGTGTTTCTTCAGGAAGTCACCTCGTTGATCCCAGGGTAATTGCCAGCCGTACGCCAGTCGTACGACGGGTACTGCGACGACGGATCCCAATGAAACTTCGGTCCCGGGACGTCGAAAGCGGGTCGGGATGAGGTCGGTTTGGCTGAAGTGCGGGGATGGCCGCCGTAGAAAGGGCTGTGACGAACGGGAGAGGCGGCGCGAGGCATCCTACCACGGGTTGGCTGGCGGGTGAACACCGGTTGCCTGCAGGAAATCAGAGCCATTATGGGAATTTAAACGAAGATGTTGTACTCTCAGAGGGATAGCACAGAAGAAGGCAGAGGGTTGAACGATCTTAGATCATGTTGATGGTAATGAATTAACTTTGGGGAAAGCAAACGCTGAGAGTTTTCTGGCGATTACATTTTGAAGTATTATGGCATAATGACAATTAGATAGTGTACAACACACAGTTGAATACAACATTAATTGAAACGGATATTATTTTGATGTTTAAAGAATTGTGCATATGCGTGTGTGTGACTGAAAGTTTTAACAGGCATCCAATTCGAAGGCAGTATGGATATCGGGCCGAAAGATCGATAAATTATGTTTTTGTTTTTGTTAAAGATCTGTGTAATTCTTCGTGGGAAACTAAATTAGTATTGATCAGGACTAACATAATTATGTTTTTGGTACCTTTCATGATCCTGATCAATATCATATTTATTACGTGGTACCCCAGTGAGGTGTTTGTGTGACCATGTCCTGCCTTTGCTAACACTGGTAACCACAGTGCCATGATGACGTTGATGTTGGCTATAAATGGTACAGAGTTCAAGGCCCTTTCTTAACTCATGGTCATGATAAACTCTCCAAGGATTGATACAAAATGTGCGTATCATCGAGGCGATTCACCAACGTCGACCGAAATGAGACCGACCACACCCAGAATGATGGTGCTAACCTGACATTCCTCCTCCCTGCTCCGTAGCCGTTGTGGTAACCGTATCGTCGTTCTCTGGCGTCGATCCTGGTAGCCATCACGGCAAGGATGACGACGGCGAGGAAGGCCAATCCCGTCAGAGTCCCAATGACGATACTCCAAAGCCGGAAAGTGTCGTTTTCAGTGCTGGCAGCTGCCGTGGTAGTAGTTTGTTTCGAAACGGTATGAAATCAATACGTAACCATTATTTGCCCTTCGACATGTAAAAACTCAGCGTGACCAAACCAAGGGTTACTTTTCTCTCCCCCCCCCCTCCCCCATGCATAAAAATGTCTTTATATTATATGATACGATTAAATTGGTACTGCATCACTTTTACATTCTATTTGTACAAAACATAGACTGAAAATAGTAGGCCTAAACCATTGGAGAGGGAGTGGGCTGAGTGTAATGATTATTTTGACGTGCGACGAATGAACAGCAACTGCAAAAACGATTTTGTTGTATCCAAATTCTTCTGCACGTCTATGCCAGTTCGTAAGATATAGCGAAACTACATATGAACCAGACATACGACATCCACACAATTTAAACGCAATATGGAGATAGGTCCCATTTAGTAGATCGCATTGAGTTCCAACTTAAGTCAAAACCCAACAGTACCAAAGGCATACAATGCTTTTATCGATGTGCGTGTTTCATGTTTTTATTCATGGAAAATAAATAATAACACAGTTTAGCTATAAAGCTAGGTTCAATTCATGTGCGTTTTTTAACACGTATTTCTTTCCTGTTCATTAATATTACAAGCTAAACTTAGACAATGTCGTGCGACAGAACGCGAATGAGCGTTGCTCTCAACTCTCTGTCTATAAACGCCGACTTTTGCCTGCCATTGTAAGGGTTTTTTGTAAGAGCTGTCAGGCCAAGAAGTATGCAAGAGACGAGCAAAACAATTTTCAAATTTCGTTTAATCAAACACCCAGAACACCGGAATGTGATTGGAACAGTAGAAATTACGTAGCAGATCATTACGAATTGTACTATAATTGAGTCTGATTTGTTTGTTTATTTGCTGTTGTTTTAAGTGCGGACCAATTATAGCATAGCTCATACCTTGGGATGAGTCTCCCTGGGCGGAACTATACTCGACGCTTAGAATCAGGATCGCACCGGCGAGGAAGAGTTGTGTACACCAGATCGGCGAGTGCCTTATTGCTTTTGACATATTTTTGGCTCTTTTGTGAGGAGATCCGGAGAGCTTCGACCGCGGACTCCTTCCTCGAGTCCCTACCGAGGAGGAAATGATCCAAAAGAAAAGTATTTTCACGAAAAAGAAAAAGGACTCAATTGCCGTCATGGGAATCAAGAGTGCATGCAATGTTTGCGCAGGGCAAACGGCATGCGTGATGAGCGTTGTTATTCCGCCACACCATGTGAGCACGAACACCACTGAATGCATTCCACAGAGGTCTTTTGTTAACAACGAGAAGACTGCCGATTTCGAACCCTGAATCCTTCATGTAGGACTTATTTGAGTCCTAATTGTTCTCTGTGTAAAAGAATTACTACAAGTGTTCTCCATTTTGCAGTTCTCTGGTTTCTATCGCCTTATGTGTTAGTTATGAATGAACATGCACGAGTCCACGTATACCCCACACACGCATGCATATAGGCCCGATACCCATGTACATATACACGATCACTATGAGGTCCTAATTTTGTGTCAGTATGTTAAAAACATGTCTAAAATGTAAGCATATTAAAGTCACTGTAAGTGAGAATCACTGTCCCGATTAGGTGACCGAGCTGCTATGGCAGAAAAGTATATCAAAATAGGCCCAATGAGTACACTGCGCAAAGAAATGAACGACAGGAGGTGTAGATGGATAAATGATAGTAGGGGTCTGCATTGCAATTTATCTTCATTGATTTTTTTACCAAAAAGGTATGTTATTGATACAATGAACCAGTGTAATATCGTTAGCCTGCGCCGCCCCCCCCCCCCCCCCAATAAAAAATAATGCAAGGGCCGGTGACAATAAAAGGACTTTTTCCCTCTGATTTTAAAAGTCAATAACGGCATAACTTTTGCATTTCTTCTCTTTATCAAGCTTATTCAAATTATGATATAATAGAATCCTATATAGTATCAACCCAATATTCGGAAATTCTGACAAGTTGATTGTCTGCGGTGTTCTCATATCAAGTATAGAAACCGAGCAGGAGTCAACATTGGGACAATACTCCCAAATTGTATGAGTGGAATTCGTGACCCTGGCCTCCACAAGCGGAACAGGTGGGCGAAATGCATCCCCCCCCCCCCCCCCGCTCTCTCTCTCTCTCTCTCACTCAAAAACACACACGCACAAACACACACACGCACGCACACACACACTTTTTATATTTTTCAGTAATCTTTATTTGATTTCGTAATTTCACAAACAAAAACATTAATCTTGAATGTATAAACACAATCAGGCTACAAACAGCAATATTTTTAAGAAGAAAAAAACACACTCAAACACACACACACACACACACACACACACACACACACACATATACAACACGCCTTAGGCTGTTATATGGGGCTTGATATTGTATGAGCATAATACACTCCTTTACCGAAAGTGTTTTAATTATCATGTAGAAAATTTTTGGAGGAAATTTTTGACATGAGAATAAAAAGTTGTTTTAGTATGATTTAAGATCCAATTATCAGGCAGATTTCTATTAAGATGTCAAACGTCATTTTTTCATGTAAAATTGATGAAGTTCTAGTGCTTCATTGGGTTCCCGCACCTTCTGATGATGGCGCACATCCGTCTTAGCAGAGTCGTATGGTACCATGCTGTCTTCCTCAGACGGTGGTGGCCCAGCAGGCCTTGAAGATAGAACTGATAAACACTCTCATTGGTCGATCTTTGATGAGGGCTTTATGTATAATCATCCCTATCTATCGGGTTAGCATCTGCACCGGCCGCTGCACCCTGTTGACGCCATTTTCGTCATACGACTGGTCCATCTGAGGGCAGCCCTGTGCGTTGGGTTGTCATCCTGGGAAATGAAGGGGTGTTGCCCTTCGCAAAAGATGTTACCAGTGGATGGAAACAAGAAGAGTGCAGAATCTCCCGATATGTGGCGTTATATATTATGGTCCCGTCCATGACGGCAAGATCGCCAACTCCATTAGATGCCGGCACGTCCGAACACCATGCGTACAGGTTACTTAGGGGGTATCTCACTGAGCGGCGAACGTTTGCGAACGTAGCGAATTTGGGATTTCGCCAGGGTTCGTAAAGGGTTGCAAAAGGTTCGCATACGGTTTTTATCATTGCAAGCAGTTTTTCTTGTCGCAAAGAAATTTTGAACATGTTCAAAATTTCTTTGCGAATTTGTATTTTCGCTAACAGTTGCAAACATTCGCAAAATGAAATAAATGAAATAAATGAAATGAAAAATGAATAAAAAACACTCGTAAGAATTCGCAAAAGGCCGTAACACGGTGTCGTTAATATTTTTATTTGATTCGCCGCTGCTAGCGAACAAGTAACCATATGGTTCCTATATAAAAGCTTCTGAAACAGGCAAGGTTCCACTCTAAGAAAGTTCTTGAAGCTCTTGACATCTCCATCATGTAATTGCTGCAAAAGCTTTTCATATTGACCAAAGTCTGTCCTCTGCAACAACCACTCTCTGACCCAGTCTTTCTTTTCTTCTTCCTGTCTTGTTTTTCTTCATCTTCTTTCTCTTAAGCTGCACGATAGCTGTAGCAGCAGCCAGGCAAAGCAGCTCTTCAAGGATAGCAGCACGTTGAGCCTCTTCTTGGCAGAAATTCATTTCCATATTCTGAAAATCCATCTTGAACGGTAGTCACAAGAGATCTGAATATATGCAGTGGAAGGTTCAATTCAACTCAATTTAATTCAATTCAATTTCGGTTTTATTAAAAAACACCAAATAAAAGTCCGAAGACTAACCATATTTGGTTTACATCAAACTTTACAACTTTACAGGGAGACATATAGAAAAGACATTAAAAGCAAACTGACACTTTACGCAACAACTGATTCATATTGACAACCCCCCCCCCCCGAAAAAAAAAAAATGCCACACTATAATCACATATCATAAAAACCAACTTTAACAACAAAGATAAGGAACCAACTTTAACAACAAAGATAAGGCATCAACAGAAGAGAAATTGCACACACCCTCACATACATTGTACATAATATTCATTATATAATCATTCACACATTAAAAATCCTTAAATATTTTCAAGTTTCCAGATATTCAAATTAATTTCGTCCAACTGCAAATAAAGTTATGAGAAAATAAAATCCCAGTATAATGCGAACATCGTAATGTGCAGTGACACCCCCCCCCCCCCCACAAAAAAAAAAAAAAAAATCAAGGCTGAAGTATTCGAAAAGAGAATGAGAAAAACAAAACAAAACAAAACAAAGAGAAGAAACACCAAGGGAGTTGAATAGGAGATGTTAGAATAAATAGATATTCGCGAACAGGTGTGGAAGCGGATGAGAAATAAAAAAGAGGACAACCACAAAATAGAGAGGGAGAGAGAGAGAGAGAGGAGAAACTCATAGGGATCATGAAAAGGAGGGAAACAAAGCGGAGCAGAGAGAAAAATAAATACTCGCGAACAGGTGTGAATAAGTATTCGCAAACAGGTGTGGAAGCGAATAAAGTAATGAAAGGATAGCAGCAACATATAGATCGAGAGGGGACGAACGGAGAAATCAAGAGAAATCAAAGAGAAGGGGTAAAACAAAATGAAACAGAGAGGAAAAAAGGTCAAAAAGAGCTCGGAAAAATCTTTCAAATTGATTACAGATCTTTAAAAAAGATACCATCAACAGCAGCAACGGGCTACACATACGAAGTACACATACGAAGTACCACAGGTGCAATTAGAAAAAAAAAATAGAATAGAAAAAAAGAAGAGCATAACATAGGAGGTAATTCAATTCAATTCAATTCAGTTCATTTATTTTTCATTCTTCTTTTTCTCAGCAAAACATAACGCATAATATATTTGGAATTACATCATAAACATAAACATTCGACATTGTAAAAGATAAATGATACAAATAAACAAAAGAATGCATACTGGCAAAAAAGTACAAAGTTATGCTTCAGTTGAGGAAAAAAAAAAGAACTGAGAGGTCCACTAAAAAGCAAGCTTGTATGTTGTGAACCACTCAAAAAATGAACAAACTTATGAATTACTTATTTACAAATACTTATCACAGTTATGATTTACGACAGAACGGAACAAGACAGGAGAAATACAAAAGACATGACACGACTTGACAAAAAAGACGGAAAGAATGGGGAGAGAGAAAGGAAAAGAAAAAAGAGAAAGAGAATAAGAGAATGCCTACACGCTGAACTAGGGAAATGGAACAGGGGGTGATTGAGAATGTGCTTCAGAGGACTGGTACTGCACGCAGCTGTGCAGGGATTTAATGGCTATTGCATAATAATCCATGCAATTCATTACGTAATAATGAAGTCAGTAAACGCGGATAACGCTACATACAGTGTACATGAGAGATGTGACCGAGCGAATGCTATAATAATTGCCAGCAACAGTATACAATGCATTCAACCATTCTTATTTAAAGAAATAAAATTAATCCATGAAATTATTCATTGCTATTGAAGACCCCCCCCCCAAAAAAAAAAGTGAAAACTTCCTGAAGAAATTTCCAAGAATTCAAATTCGAGTTGTATTTGAGCTCAATACTGACGAAAGAACGAAGATAAAAAAAAAGGGAAAACGGAAAGAAAAAGTGTCGAAATGAAAGGAGGATGGGCAAAGAGAGAAAGAAACAGAGGAGGAACTGATAGGATGGAACAGACCACAGAAAAAGAAAGAATATGCATATTTCACATTTACAAAACTATTCCAATCGGATTAAATTAAGCGGACAAACTAAAGAGGGCACTGTACATCGGTTGTAACACTGTGTTCTACAACGTGGTAAAACCAAATAATGATCGTTTCTTGGACTACAACCAGTTTCAACATTCACATTTACAAAACAAATCAATCTAAACAAAATGGATTGAACTAAGGAGACGAACTAGAGAGGGCACTGTAGATCGCTGGTAGCGCTGTATTCTACAACGTGGCAAAGCCAAATGATGATCGTTTCTTAGACTACGACCAGTTTCAACATGGCGCGACAGTGGCAAGAGATGGCGGTGTCGTGCGGATCTTAATAGCGATCTTGCAAATCGTGACAGGATTTCAACGCGGCGATCTGCAAGGGATTGTAGTTCAAGTTGATCCAAAAGGTCATCATAACGAGCATTAGACGGGTAGGATATTATGCGAACTACTCTCTTTTGCACTCTTTCGATTTCAGCTGCTTGGCTTAGAGTCAGACCAGACCCCCAAAATGGCACTCCGTACTCCAAAATTGGACAAATGTAGGTAGAGTATATGAAAACAAGATCCGTCAGTTTGACATTGAACTTAATTCTTCAGTTTACATAAGATGAAAAGGCGTCGGGAAGCATTTCCTACAATACGTTTCACTTGTTCATTCCACTTAAGGTCATCCTGAATGATAACTCCAAGGAGCTTAAGGATGAACAGGATTGCAGAGGCACATCGTTGATTGTGAGATGAATAGGAGGGGGAGCATGACGAAGAAAGGAAATCCGCAACACTTTGCACTTTTCTGGCTTTGGAGTCATGTCGTTGCCATCACACCAACTAAACGACTCAAAGAGTCGAGAGTTGACTGCATTTCAGACGGTTGCGAATTATGCACAACTTCCACAAGCGACAAGTCATCGACGTACTTCCAGTGTTCACAATCTTCAGCAGCATTGTTGATCATGACAAGGAATATGATGGGACCAAGTTTCGTTCCTTGGGGCACACCGCAAGAGAGCTGACGGGACTCAGACGACACACCCTTGAAACGAACAGACTGAGTTCTGTGCGAAAGAGAGCTGCAAATGGATGGAAGAATCGTCCTATCAACACCAAGATCGATCATTTTCCTGATAGCAATCGTATGGTTGATCTTGTCAAACGCTTTACAGAAGTCGATAGCACAGACGTTGGCGACAAAACCGGAGTGATCTAAGCCTCTGTGAATATGGTCGAGCATTTCAATGAGGTAGTGATTGACTGAAGAGCCTTTCATGTTACCAAATTGGCGGGGATCCACTCGGGACTTTATGTCCTCTATTACCCAGTCAGCGAGAAATCCTTCGAATACACGAGCTAGAATGGGTGTGATAGAGGTCGGTCGCAACTGGTCGTATCCTATGACAGGACTGCTCTTTGGAATGGGACAGACTGATGAGTTTTTCCAGGCGTCAGGAAAACATCCAGTTTCCAGACAGAGGTTGAAAAGTACAGTAAGAGGTTCCGAAAGCTCATAAGCGAACTCCTTTATCAGTCGGGGCGGCAAATCCTTAGGACGACACGCCTTTGACACGTTCAAACGACGAAGCCGGTTGTAAACCTGACGACTGTCGACGATAGGCGGGCAAGTAGTAGGCGGAAGATAAGCAGGGAGTTCACATGTGTCAAGTGGAGGGAGGGTAGAGCAGATATGGGCAAAACATTGAATCAGTTTATTGGCAACATCTGCGGGGGGACTTTTCGTCGTCATGGAGACGCAGCGACTACTTACGAAGTCCAGCCAATTTGCTGGTGCCATTTGCCTGGTTCAGCGTTTCTTAGATTGGCCGTTTTCTGTTCGTAGAAAGCTTTCTTGGCAGCTTTAATCTCCCGTTGGACGGCGTTACGCAGAGAGTTGTAAGAAACACAATTGTTCCTGAAAGCCTTGTCACGTTTCAATATCAATCTGCGAATTTTATTCGTAATCCAATTTTTGTCACTCGGTCGACGCTTGATCGTGACGAGTTCAAAGAAATGTTGATGTTGGCGTGCGAGTAGTTGTTGAAATTGCTCTGCCATCCAGTTAGGATCATCACAATCGGTGATGCAGGACCAATCAGTCTGTGTTACCCACTGACCAAAAGCGCGTACAGCGGAGTCTCTACTCGGAAGGGGCGGAAGGAAACACGTAACGAAGACCATGGAGAAATAGCACATCTGGAATTGAGAGTGACCACAGCATGATCACTCGTAGAAATCGGGGCAGAAATGACTGGTTCCTCGTAATGATCCGCAAGATCAGTTATGATCTTGTCGAGAATTGCGGAGCCTCGAGTCGCTTTGGTGACCACTTGAGACATTAAAGTGTGCTGCGTTATACTGGTGGTGTCAATGTCATGAAAGTCACCCATAATAAACGACGATCGATCACATGACGGTCGAACTCGGTCTACAATGGCGATGATGTGATCAGATAGCTGCTCCTTGAATTGTGATCGGGGAGGTGAGTACAATACACACACATAAATGTCATTAGGGAGGCGAACTGAACTGGACGATCGAAGTTTCACCCACATAACTTCGAGACACTCGGGGACAAGATCGGTAAATACCTCCGAAGCACTGATGTCATCCCTCACAAACGGAGCAACTCCACCGCCTAAGCGCTGTTGACGATCGTTGTACGTTCGTGTTACTATAATCGCCTGGTACTTTTCCAGGTCCCAAAACATTCGCAAATTGTCGCAAGGGATTTGCAAACAGTTGCTTATATTTGCAAAACTGTCGCTAACATTTGTAAAACTGTCGCTAACATTTGCTAACAGTCGCTAATAGTCGCCACCTCTGTTTCGCAAACACTTTCGCAAACATTCGCTCAGGTGTTGCTAATTGTCGTTAAACATTGCTAAAAGTCGCTAACTGTCGCTAATGGCAGAAGCGAACTTTGATTTTTCGCAAACACTCGTCAGAAAAGTTGGCGAATCTAAAATTCGCTACGTTCGCAAACGTTCGCCGCTCAGTGAGATACCAACTTAGCTCTTACCCATATTCCAGAATCGTGATCTTACTACCTTTGCCAGGTATCGGTCTCTTGTCGCAATCATCCGGTTCCCTTTGGTATTTATACACATCCAGGAGCGTTCAGCGATGTGAGTCATCGAAACCTCACTCCTACTGCCTCAAGGGAATGGTTATCAGCATCGCGTCGCTCGTTAGATGGGTTGTGTGTGAACGAGGGTCTTTTTTTAACCCTGAATAAGAAAGTAAACAATCCATTGTGTATCTTCTTTTTATTTTGAAGTGACGGTCATTATTTAATGGTTTAGAACAAAAAAGAAATAACTGCTATTACACAGAACAGTCATCTACCACATATTTAACAAATTTTTGCTAAGTTGTAATGCTTACGGCACAATATAGAAAATATTCAAAGAAAATTACTACATCGTATGAGAATAAATCATTTAAGGAGAGAATTGTCCAAGGGTTGTGCGGGGGAGGGGTGGGGAGGGGTGTACCCACAGATGCTACAGATGCCCACAGAAGCTAAATCACAAACACAGATTCATTTCCAACTTAACCAACTAAGATATAAAAATGCAAACCTATATTAAGTCTCACGCACTGAGCGCAAGACTCGTGTCTTATAGGTGTCTTTGTCACGCTCACACGCCTGACAAGCTTTATCTAACCCCTCACAAAAAAAAATAAGAAAAGGCATGAATTTCCAACCACCAAAGAAGTCGCAATGTGGGAAAATCTCCTTTTTTCTTTTCTTTTTTGAAACCAGAATAAGCCAATATGCTACAAATCATTTAGTACATTATTATGCACAACACTACGATTTACAGATTAAAATGCTCAGGCTCCTTATAAACCGTGAATGGGAGCTAGGGAACACGCCCTCCCCTCCAACACCTTTCCCCGTTTAATAGGTCGCTTCGCCGCAAAATCTCACGCACACCTACTCTCTGAAATGGGCATCTTTAAATGGTGATGATACTACTTATACATCATCTAGTAATGCTAAACTACAACTGATATTAATGATAATAGTGACAATGATAGTATATAACATACATGTTCATATAATACATTATGAAAATAAATATATGAATTAGTGTTTCTACTATACTACTTCAGTTATTGCTACACTACAATAAACTGCTACAGCTGCATAAATATGATGATGATGATGATAATGATGATTATGTAATTAGTACTGTTGAGGATGTCACCTTTAAAAACGGACGATTGACCGACATGTGGAAATATTTCACTCTTCACTTTGTTAAAGGATGAGAGACCAAAAGACCGTCTTCATTGGATAGTTTCGATTAGAAATGAAGAAAAATAAATACTTTAATTTGTAATATCAGTGAGATGATTTCGAAAAAAAAAATCAAAGAAGTCAAGACCGTCTAGGATTTACCAGGAAAAAATCCACCTCATTTCGGATAAGACATATAGGCCTACACCCCTCCGTCAGTGAGTATGATTACTGGAATACAATGAATTTGGCTGAATATTTCAGCAAAAAAGGCGAGTGTCGAATCGATCTCGTGGGGAAACCCCGAACACCCGCGACATTGCAGGTAATCCGTTAGATAGGTCTCGCGTCAGAAGCTTCAGTCTCTTATGAGCGTGTCCACTAGACCACGGCTCGCCTCGAACACGTTCGGTGTACATTTAATATAAGGCAGTAAACGTAACCGGTATTGCACCATGTTTGCATGATCAATGCGGTAGAATCTATTTTCAAGTTTTATTTGAACATAGGTGGCGCTCTTCAATTACAAGTTACCAGTTTGGCGTTATCTTTCGTCCATAGTTATCAGGGTTTCTTGTTTGTTGTTGTGTGAGTTTTCGTTTTTCTTTCTCTATAGAGGGATTTGGTAGTTCCACTTACATTGACCCTGATTTATGATAGCACAATTAATTGGAGGGAAGAAAAGACAGGTGACATGGTGTGTATTTTCTTCAATTTTTCTCGGTGAGTGCGGTAATCGCTGCCTGGGAAGCAGTAGACGACAGGTTCGATTCCCGATGGTTCCTTTTTCCAACACATGTTTGTTAAAAATATGTAGATCAGCAGTTGGGATCTTTCAAATCGAATAAAACTCATATCACATCTCTATCCCTCTGCCTTACAGTCTCTCGTTATCAACGAAGGTAAATACCTTCTTTTTTTCAATTCACCTTTATCTCTCCGAATTTCAATTGGCGTTTTTCAAGTTCATAGCGATTTTGTTTCATCACTCTTAATCTTACTCGTTTGCTGAAATATTGTTTATGAAGACAGCTATACCTGCCCAAATGCCTGAATGTTACAAAAGGCTGCACCCTGTTGGCGCCATTTTCGTCATACGACTGGTCCATCTGAGGGCAGCCCTGTGCGTTGGGTTGTCATCCTGGGAAATGAAGGGGTGTTGCCCTTCGCAAAAGATGTTACCAGTGGATGGAAACAAGAAGAGTGCAGAATTCCTAAATTATACAAGTAATAAGAAGTATAATTAGAATTCTATTAGTAATAATGAAGTATAAGTCGAAGAGGTTAGCATTTCCCAGGTGTTTAAGGCAGTGAAGTCACATAATGAAATTCAAAGTAGGTAAAAATTCCAGGCAGTCCCAGTTGGCTATAAATACCCGTGTCAGTGAGCAGTAAGCATCTTTTCAAAGAGAATACGGCTTTAAATAGACAGACCAGCAACACCATGCAGTATTGGGTGCAATGCAGACAATTAGCTCACTGGTCCTTCTCATCATACAGATAAGCAATAAGTAAAGCACAATCATTGCTGTTCCAAAGGCACGGAGCATTCTTATACGTATGGACATCTCAAGTCAAGCAATTAAGCAGAACATCAGCATACAGTATAAGGGCCCACCAGTTTTGACTTCTGTACAGTGTTGTAAAGGGAGGGTTCAGAACTGAAGAGTATCGATCAAAATGAGATGCTGGGTGGGAACCTCTTCGACTTATACTTCATTATTACTAATAGAATTCTAATTATACTTCTTATTACTTGTATAATTTAGGAATTCTATTACGTAATACTCGTATAAGTCTTCAGAGGTTAGCATGTTCAAAGTTCCGTACAGAAGTCAGTCTAGTGGCATGAGTGAGGGCAAGAGGACAAGAAGGATGATGGACAGTTTTCACAACAATTACGTAATACTCGTATAAGTCTTCAGAGGTTAGCATGTTCAAAGTTCCGTACAGAAGTCAGTCTAGTGGCATGAGTGAGGGCAAGAGGACAAGAAGGATGATGGACAGTTTTCACAACAAGGTTGAAACTTTGGTCATGACTCCTCATGCATAGAGAATGTCTATCGATGGTGACACACATTGTCGCAAACAAGAGAAGAACTCGAGTAAAGTTTGCTTGAGAACCTACTAGTATAAGATGCAAGGCATAGGTTTTGAGTATGATATCATTTTGATACCTTGCGTGCTTTAACTGGAGCAGGATTAAGCATGATAGCGCACAGACAAATTAATCAAATACAATAGACCTCTTGTACCGATTTTCCAATCAAGACTAATCATGTTCCTTAATATTCATGTACATTTGAAGGAAGAATTAGACATTAACCAGTTCATATTCGGCATAGTAATATTGCAGCAATAATTAGAGGCAAGTCTATTGCATTTTGGGTTGATATTAGAGTTTAAATTCATCAGTTTGGTGGACCGAATCTCCTAAACGAGTGGCCGAATAATGTGTCGCCATTTTCCAATGCACAACGTAACGTGATTTATGGTCTTGTGCCTTATCTGACTCGTATTATGACATTGTTCTTAACTGAGATACTAATATACAGGTACACTCATACTATCACAATTTACATGTATCTTTCTAACTCAGCAGAACTGAGAATTGTTGAACTAATGTGGAATCAATTGTTAGAAGGTAGAAGGTTCAAAATGTACCAGAGTTCGTCCAGTCAGTTGTGGACAAGATTTCATTATGACCTTTATACTCCATGCTCGAAAGTTGCGGCGCTTCTGTAGCTATGAGCTGAGAATGTGATACAACTTTCATATTAGCATCCGTGGATGTCTTACCAGACCAGAGTCTGGGATGAACGCGGGATGACTGTGCTCCCAAATCCTTATGTATATGAACACGAGGTACGTCCTGTGGTACCCTTTCATACTGATCTCGAAGACAGAACAAACTCGGTACATGTTCCCATAGCAACAATACATTCATACCTAATCGTATGCAGCAGTCAGTACAGTGTACAGGGATGTATACGTACAGCTATTGACAGTATAATCAATATTAGTTATATTTTAAGTGTTTATACAAGCAGCTGCGAGGGACTGGCTTTCAGCCTCCGCTCCAAGATGCTTGTCGTCACCGATTTGTTGGGATGTTTCGGAGAAATTATGAGTTTGCTTTCTGAACTTGCTCGTTGGAGATGTTCTGTGCATTTAATATACTCATGAAGAGTTGATCGGAACACAGAGTTTAGGGTTGGAGGTAAAAGAGGGCACTTTAAATACCTGGTTAGAGATATACCTTCCATATCTCTAATGTGCAAACGTGGCATCATCTTCCGGTAATGTCATAAGAACTAGATGTCTCAGCATTTGTGTACGTTTTGCCGAAACGAGCTCGGAAAATTGTTTTTGGCTCAAGGCACTGAAGGAATCTCTAGTTCATAGGTATCTTGAAACGATAAAAGGTGATTCAAAACAATTGAAACATCTCAAGTGTTGTTGTATTTAGGCTTGCGAGGGTCGGAGTTAGATACGCCCTTCATAAGTCTGACTATAGGGGCTGTTTGCCTATGTCATAGCTCTCGGTTTCAGGTAGTATGGAAGACCGAGCAGGTCTATGAGTTAATCGTGGAGTGGGCTTTGTTGAAAAGCTATGCTATAGCCTTAGATGTTGACAACGTGTTCTGTAGACGGGTTAAAAAGGATCACAAGATTGTTCAGAATACAGACATTGCTACTGTCTTCAAGCACCCTCATTTGTTTTGTTTATTGGTATTGTCTCGCCATGATGATGAAAGGAGCTTTGCAATGTGCTGCGATGTGTCTGCCACTTGTCATCGCTAGCAGAGAGCACCAATGCAGGCGGCTAGTGTGAGCTGGAGGCTCGTCGGTGGGTGAGGGTGTGGGGCAAGAATTTTCTCTTGGAGTAATAGAGGTGGGGCTATTCGCATTTTGAGCGATAATGAGACCCATGGCTGCCGCCACCACTGGGGCAGTGAGGATTGCTCAGGTCACCTTGTTCAGTTGAAGCTTGTGGAGGACTGAAAACGTTCTAGGGTAAGGAAAAAGGCATCAAAATTCAGGGCAATAAGACTTGGCTTCCATTTGACATGAGGAGTGTTGCTAATCCATATGTAGAGTTTGTGGATTGTGTGGTGAAAAACATGTAAAATAGTAATTAGTTGTTCATGTCTCTGCGAGACAAGCAGAAAACTTCAGAATTATCTACATCTGTTGAATGTGAAGCTGATATCCAATTGCTAGACACCAATTCCAATGTTGGCCGTGAATTCGTTCGGGTCAGGTATGCTACTAGCTGTAGAAATGTCTGACCGAATTATGAATAAGCACATTTTTTGTACACGAGCCACACAGGGCTTCAAGACCGTTCTGAATTGCAAGAGGTTCACACACATTGCTATGCGGGGAATTCTGTTTGGCACTCCAGACTCTCCGAGCAAAGGAATTGTCATTGTTCAGAATTAACTACTCTCCATATTGAGATGCAAGCATCGCTTGAAATTATCATGCTAATGAAGGTGGGAAATAATTCTTTGTCTTGCGAGACAGCCACCACCAAAGAATGTTTTGTATCGCATGACTAGATAACGACACCAAACTTCGTGTCGATGTCATCTTCTGCTTTACGCAGAGCATTAGTTGATTTATTTTTTCTAGTCCCAAGTGACGAGAATGTAAGTTTCTTTATGGAAGGCATTAAAATCCCGAAATTTGGTTTCGTTGCCATACAAGATTGAATTTCCAAGGGCAGTAACCTTGTCAATCTTGTTCTGAGGAAAAAAATGAAAATCATTTGATGGGAATTAATATGAGAACCAAGGAAGGTCTCGACGTGCTTTGGGTTGAAACTGGATATGTCGAAATCCTTTGGCTTTGTCAAGACACTCTTCTCTGGTGTGAGAAAGAATATGGATATCATCGAAATAGGTGATTGTTCTAATGCCACTACTCACCGAGGCAATGACAGGTTTCATAACTTTAAGGAAATTCTGTGGGGTCGAATTAAGGCCAGATGGAAGACACTGAAGGAATGCAGTGAAAATACTACTTAGTATTTCCATTCGAAAGACTATGCTTGATGAACAAGGTGAACGGATACGGGTAAATATGCACCCTTTGGAGGGGCAAAATTAAGGCCGTAATCAAGCGAAACTGTTCCACTCTGAAGTGTTCTTATCTTACAAATTTGTTCAAGTTTTTAAAATTTATGATTGGACTTAGACCGCCAGTCTTTGGTAGCGCTAGAATAGAGTTGATACTCCATGTGAGGAATCTCTCTAATAGCTTGCTTTGCGAGAATGTTCGGAGACAATTCTTCATGGGTTGCCTTTTCCTCCTCGGTAGAATATACACTTTGTAGAGGAAAAATTTATTGGTATGGGGTTGAAATGAAATTATTGGCTTCATAGCCACATATTGTGGACAATATTGTGGACAAGGCTCGGGAATTATTTTGACCAGTCATCTTTGGAAAGCTTGAGATTTCTAGCACTGAATGGTTTTGAACAGTACTCATCCTTTTTTTTTTTTTTTTTTTGCTGGCTTGCGTAGAGACATTCATGACACACGATGTATGCTTATGTGACACTTGTCAATTTTTCTCAGATGTCTTTCTGAACAACTTTCTACCAAGTGGAATCGACTTGCCGCTGCGCAAGTGTTGTTGAGAAGGGTTGAGAAGGGGTTTCAAGATACCTCGATGGTGCATGCTCAGATCATACGACAAGCAAAGCCCGGGAGTGTCAGGCCATCGATGGTGACATGAGTGGTTAAAATTCTCGTTGTGTCAATTGCATGGATGATTATCCGTGCATGATCTGTGAATTTCAGAAAGGATTTATCTATGTGGTAGAAGTCCCTTCACTACATTTTGTTGTAGAAGTTGGGAGCTCACAAGACCAAAGGCCTCGTGAAGGAGGATCGCCCAAATTTTGCTCTCGATTTTTGGTGTGAGAACTGCTTGGGCATTCGATGGCAATTGAGCATTTGCTTCGCGATTTTATAGAGCACTTACCTTCTGATATGGGCAGTGTGACTGCCTTCATTAGCAAATCAGCCAATTTTTAAATTTGGCCCAAATGAGATCAGAATTTAAGTTAAAATCAAATTTGGTACCAGGCTTTGAAAGAGTTTGGCTGTAAGGACATGGCATCCGGATCAATTCGGTTGTCAAAATGACCATAACCACAAGGGCAGAGTCAAGGCCACCCGTACAGGGCAACGCAATCAGTTTTGCCAGGAAGGAGGCTGACATGAGAATATCGTCGTCTGTTGAGCTGCCGATGGGGATGGCTAGCTCGCTGAAGTCTTCGATGGGCGGGGCAGCGCCCCTGTCCCCGCGGACATGGCTCGCATGTCCGGACTAATCGCCGGGAGGAGAAGCTCTCCTGCACCAGCTGGCATGGCTCGCATGTCGTTTGTCATTACCACGGTGTGCCGCCGCCCTATCCATGAAGCGGGAGAGTATCTCGGTCTCTCTAGTTGAGCTTCAAGGCGGCCTTCCATGCCCTGATCTCCCCGCGGGGATGGGGGCTGAGAGGTAGCGTCGTCTTCCTGATCACTAGACATTGGAGTTTGAGATGTATAATCAGGGAGGTGTCTTACCTCCCTGGTATAATTCACTGCCGTCACACTTGAAAAAGATGCTTACTGCTCACTGACACGGGTATTTATAGCCAACTGGGACTGCCTGGAATTTTTACCTACTTTGAATTTCATTATGTGACTTCACTGCCTTAAACACCTGGGAAATGCTAACCTCTGAAGACTTATACGAGTATTACGTAATAGAATCTCCCGATATGTGGCGTTATATATTATGTTCCCGTCCATGACCACGGCAAGATCGCCAACTCCATTAGATGCCGGCACGTCCGAACACCATGCGTACAGGTTACTTAGGGGGTATCTCACTGAGCGGCGAACGTTTGCGAACGTATAGCGAATTTGGGATTTCGCCAGGGTTCGTAAAGGGTTGCAAAAGGTTCGCAAACGGTTTTTATTATCGCAAGCAGTTTTTCTTGTTGCAAAGAAATTTTGAACATGTTCAAACTTTCTTTGCAAATTTGTATTTTCGCTAACAGTTGCAAACATTCGCAAAACACTCGTAAGAATTCGCAAAAGGCCGTAATACGGTGTCGTTAATATTTTTATTTGATTCGCCGCTGCTAGCGAACAAGTAACCATATGGTTCCTATATAAAAGCTCCTGAAACAGGCAAGGTTCCACTCTAAGAAAGTTCTTGAAGCTCTTGACATCTCCATCATGTAATTGCTACAAAAGCTTTTCATATTGACCAAAGTCTGTCCTCTGCAACAACCACTCTCTGACCCAAACAGTCTTTCTTTTCTTCTTCCTTTCTTGTTTTTCTTCATCTTCTTTCTCTTAAGCTGCACGATAGCTGTAGCAGCAGCCAGGCAAAGCAGCTCTTTAAGGATAGCAGCACGTTGAGCCTCTTCTTGGCAGAAATTCATTTTCATATTCTGAAAATCCATCTTGAACGGTGGTCACACGAGATCTGAATGCAGTGGAAGGTTGTACGTTCGTTTTATGGGTCTGACTATACATAATCGCCTGGTACTTTTCCAGGTCCCAAAACATTCGCAAATTGTCGCAAGGGATTTGCAAACAGTTGCTAATAATTGCAAAACTGTCGCTAACATTTGCTAATAACAGTCGCTAATAGTCGCCACCTGTGTTTCGCAAACACTTTCGCAAACATTCGCTCAAGTGTTGCTAATTGTCGTTAAACATTGCTAGAAGTCGCTAACTGTCGCTAATGGCTGAAGCGAACCTTGATTTTTCGCAAACGTTCGCCGCTCAGTGAGATACCAACTTTAGCTTTTACCCATATTCCAGAAGTGTGATCTTTCTACCTTTGCCAGGTATCGGTCTCTTGTCGCAATCATCTGGTTCCCTTTGGTATTTACACACCCAGGAGCGTTCAGCGATCTGAGTCACCGAAACCCCACTCCTACTGCCTCAAGGGAATGGTTATCGGCGTCGCGTCGCTCGTTAGATGGGCTGTCTTAACAATGGTGTGTGAACAAGGGTCTTAGTAACCCTGAATAAGAAAGTAAACAATCCATTGTGTATCTTCTTTTTGTTTTGCAGTGACGGTAATTATTGAGTGGTTTAGAACAAAAAAGAAATAACTGCTACAACAAAGAACAGTCATCTACCACATGTTTAACAAATTTTTGCTAAGTTGCAATGCTTACGGCACAATATAGAAATATTCAAAGAAAATTACTATACATCGTTCGAGAATAACTCATTTAAGGAGAGAATTGTCCAAGGGTTGTGCGGGGGAGGGGTGGGGAGGGTGTACCCACAGATGCCGTGAGACATACAGTTATACGAGAACCGTCATACATCGTTCGCGAATAACTCATTTAAGGAGAGAATTGTCCAAGGGTTGTGCGGGGGAGGGGTGGGGAGGGTGTACCCACAGATGCCGTGAGATATACAGTTATACGAGAACCGTCATACATAACAAAGAAAAAATAATAATCCTCATGAAAATGGGAGAATAGACAAACGATGACAGGGACCCTGTAATCATGAGCACAAATTAGCTTGGATGGCGGTCGGAACATTAAGAAAAACAAAGCTAAATCATAAACACAGATTCATTTCCAACTTAACCAACTAAGATATAAAAATGCAAACCTATATCAAGTCTCACGCACTGAGCGCAAGACTCGTGTCTTATAGGTGTCTTTGTCACGCTCACACGCCTGACAAGCTTTATCTAACCCCTCACAAAAAAAAATAAGAAAAGGCATGAATTTCCAACCACCAAAGAAGTCGCAATGTGGGAAAATCTCCCTTTTTTCTTTTCTTTTTTGAAACCAGAATAAGCCAATATGCTACAAATCATTTAGTACATTATTACGCACAACACTACGATTTACAGATTAAAATGCTCAGGCTCCTTATAAACCGTGAATGGGAGCTAGGGAACACGCCCTCCCCTCCAACACCTTTCCCCGTTTAATAGGTCGCTTCGCCGCAAAATCTCACGCACACCTGCTCTCTGAAATGGGCATCTTTAAATGGTGATGATACTACTTATACATCATCTAGTAATGCTAAACTACAATAATAGTATATCATAAACATGTTCATATACATGAAAATAAATATATGAATAAGTGTTTCTACTACTACTTCAGTTATTGCTATGCTAAAGCTGCATAAAGATGATGATGATGATTATGTAATTAGTACTGTTGAGGATGTCATGTTTGAAAACGGACGATTGACCGACATGTGGAAATATTTCACTCTTCACTCTGTTAAAGGATGAGAGACCAAAAGACCGTCTTCATTGGCTAGTTTCGATTAGAAATGAAGAAAAATAAATACTTTAATTTGTGATATCAGTGAGGTGATTTCGAAAAAAAAATTTAAAGAAGTCAAGACCGTCTAGGATTTACCAGGAAAAAAATCCACCTCATTTCGGATAAGACGTATAGGCCTACACCCCTCCGTCAGTGAGTATGATTACTGGAATACAATGAATTTGGCTGAATATTTCAGCAAAAAAGGCGAGTGTCGAATCGATCTCGTGGGGAAACCCCGAACACCCGCGACATTGCAGGTAATCCGTTAGATAGGTCTCGCGTCAGAAGCTTCAGTCTCTTATGAGCGTGTCCACTAGACCACGGCTCGCCTCAAAAGCTTTCGGTGTACATTTGATATAAAACAGTAAAGGTAACCGGTATTGCACCATCTTTGCATGATCAATGCGGTAGAGTCTGTTTTCACGTTTCATTTGAACATTGGTGGCGCTCTTCAATACAACTTCTGGCACTGCCCTACAATACAGCTTACAAAATGTGAAGGAGATGCGCACGTGCACTCCCCGCAAATAGCGAACTTTAGATCTGCGACGCAAACGCTAAGAAGACGCAGTCTCCCGAGTTGCACAATTGAGACAGCTGTCTCGCGCGTGAGCATAACACCATTTTTTTTTGCTTAATAAGCGCCGTCTTAGTGTTCGCGTCGCAGATTTAAATAATATCAATAATTATGTAAGAAAAATTCTCCGCCACTTTTTACCCGATTTTGCATCAGCACAAAATGCTAAGACGTTACTCTTCGTTCGCTTGCTTGTTTATTTTTTGAGTTTCTGGTTGAAAAAAAAATAACGTGTTTGTTTGTTTGTTTTTTTCAAAAATTTCAAAAATGAAATACGCCTACTGCGTGTTGCACAGACAAGTAATTGGCCAATCCCATTATGCTTCTTCTCCCACCAATCAAATCACATGCATTTTAAGGTCAGATTATTGAAATTTCATACTATACTAAAGTTTTACAGTGTGACTAGTCAGCCATATTTAAGGCTTTCAAAATCATCATGCTATCTAGGATATCCTAAAGTAGAAAAAAAAAACACCAAATGATTATGGACAAACTTGTAAGCCTTGCTATCTCTTACTGAAGCCGCTTTGCACACCAGATGTATAGGCAACTGGCTAAATCTAAACCTTAATCAGACATCAGCTACAGAGGTAGACCGTTTCGTCATACCTCATAATCGATCCACGAACAAAACAAATTAATATTCATGACATGGCTCTACTGCAACGTTTGATGGCGCTACATTATCCTACAAACTGAAATATGATATGCATAAGAGAAGAGTGCGATAGTTGCAATCACACAGTATTGTGGAAGACGTCGTGAGGAGAGTGGCCAATCGCTAGCTTCCTCCTGACACACCTGTATCTCGCTCCTGGACAGCTCCGACAAGAGAAACCGTCTTGGTGTCAGGTGAGTTACATAATCCTTGTCAGAAATCTCATATCAGAATAGCTCGCATGGGGGAAGTTAGTGCGAGAGAGCAACGTCCGCCTCAGTCTAATTTCTTTCAGTATATATATATATATATATATATATGCATGTATTTCCCTCTCTTTGTTTTGGAAGTGTTTTATCATACACTCTGGAAAGAAAATGAGTATTATATGCCTACTGGATTGAATGTCACTCTGAGTCATGGAAACGTGATTTTTTGTTATCAGATTCTATTCCTTAAGAATTGATTGAGAAATCATTAAAAAAGCGTCTCTCAATTTCCTTTCGAGACCCCCGCGTCTGTTACAGAACAACGTAAAATGGGGTCAGTAATTCTGAGTTCCCTGTAACAGGCTTAATTCCCACGGCATGTGAAGATGTACCGTATCGTCCTCCAGTGATCTGGATGTTACTGATTCCAATTCGTTTGTTACCACCATGTGAAACATTGTGCTGCAGAATGTAGTGACGTGATGTATCTTTTGGCGAACGTTGAATAAAGTTAATAAGGAGTAGAGGTGGAAAAGAAGATGATAAAGGAATAAAGGAGCAGAGGTGAAGAAGAAGAAGAAGAAGAAGAAGAAGAATTTGGTGGTTAAACTTTTCCAGGTAACCAACTGGAAATATGACGTTATCCCCTTCGGGAATCACAGGATAGCTCGACGCAAAAGTGGACATGTATAACGGGATTGAAATTTACTGGAGTGATATCGAGTATTGATCGTTCTCCCTCCTAGCTGTTTCATGCTATACTGCAAATTACATCATTGATTATGTGAAGTTTTTTATTGTTTTATTTTTCCAAATAATGGCAATCTTTTCAATGTTTATGTTGCTTTGATCGCCTTGTAAAAAAAAAAAAAAAAAAAAAACACCTTCAAGCCGAGTGCAGGTCTTTTAATCATTAGAAATAAAGAATAAACCCAAATCACGTCTAACTCAGCTGCGATGGTGATGATGAGTCAAGTCTATACAACAAATAAGTTGATCATTACATTACAGTATGATTTAAGAGAACTTTTGAATATTTACGCAACGTAAATAACTCACCAATACTCGAACCTTTGCATTTGTATGGAATTGAGCTGCTCTGTCAGAGATTGTGCGTGATATTTCGTAGATAGTAACGATACTCGTCCTGCGCGGATCTAACTTCTCTGACAGCTCACATCACAAGTTTCATGATTTTAGGACGTAATTCTGAATTCATTTCATTTTCTTTCATTCAAATCTCAGTCTGTGGCACGGTCATTTCTTTCAATATTCATGCATTATGTCTGGCTCCGACTGTGCTCATCAACGCGAGTGTACTAAAGATTAGTTTGATGTTTTAACCCACTATATAGGTCACACACTACAATGATATTGTACAAAAGTTCTAAACAGACTTTGTGTTGATCCACGTTCTTGGTTTTTTTTTTATGAATGGCATATTTGCCTTGAGACATCTCTTCACTTCGCAAAATTTATTGTGCTACTCTCAGTCAATAGGGAGTTTTCGCAAGCACGACGCGGTCGGGATTTTAGCGTGTCGTGTGCAAAATTTGCTTCTGCGCATGATCAAATCCGAGAAACGTCCCGTCCTGGGGAAATCGAGTACGGTATTCAGCCAAAATAGCGTTCGGTCCCGATGCTGGGCAGCGAGTGAGCCAGCCAGCCAGCCAGCCAATCAGCGATCTTGTCCCCGCGCCTCCGTCCTGTACAGGAAAGCGAAACTGCGTAGACGGGAGTCTGAGTACGGTGACTGTCACAGCTGATTGCTTCCGCGCAGGCGCGCCGGAAGCAGTTTTGGATTGGGGGGGGGGGGGGGGCAAACATTGGAGGGGGCTCAAGATTAGACCATGCATATGTTACACAATATACACATACACACACACACACACACACGCACACACATCTATTATATTATATATACATACATATATATATATATATCCCTAGTTGGCATCTTAGGGAGACATATTGGGGGGAAGTGTCTTCATTAGGGAGACAACTGGTCATTAAGGAGACAATTTTCGTGTCTCCATTGCGTAAACTGCCATTGAACATTTAATAATAAATTTGCATATGAAACAAATGGAAATGTCTTCCAAATGACCCATCTAGGAGTATATATATATATATATATATATATATATATGTTGTGTGTGTGTGTAAAGTGGCGTACGGTGGGTCGAAACATGGGGGGAACCATTAAGTAATTTTGACGGTCTGTATGCTTGTGCGTGTGTGCGAGAGCAATAATGGGACTACAATACATTACGGAATGTGATACATTCAACAACGCAGTCATTGAGGAACATTGTAAGTTTTCCTTACATGGATTATGGAATGACGGTGTGAAACGATCGACAAATTATATACTGTCAGCAACATAAGGTGAATGGCATAACAATAAAATGCGAGCGAGCGAAGCGAGCGAGCTTGAAAATTTTGATATTCTACAGTTCCAAAACTGGAGTTTTAATTGTAGCCATATATTTCGCTTTGGAAATAAATGGGGGCGCATCGGGCGCAACTGCCGGCAATTATTGGCAGCAACATTAGGAGAATGGCATAACGAGTCCTAAAACTCCCGTTTGTAGCTATATTTATCTTTCGCTTTAAAAATTAAGGGGTGGGGGCATCGGGCGCAACTACTGGCAATTACTGTCAGCAACATTAGGAGAATGGCATAACGATTCAAAGCGAGCGAGCGAAGCGAGCGAGCTTGAAAATTTTGACATTCTAGAGTCCAACAACTGCCGTCGTAGCTATGTTTTTCGCTTTAGAAATTAAGGGGGAGGCGTACCGGGCTCAACTGCTGGATGTGAGTGAGCGAAGCGAGCGAGCTTGAAAATTTTGACATTTTACAGTCCAAAAGCTGCCGTTTGTAGCCATATTTTTTCCCTTTTATTCATATATATATACATATTTATTTCATTTTCTTTGTTTATTCATTTATTTTTATTACTATTTTTTTTTTTTGGGGGGGGGGGCTTTTTTTTGGGGGGGGGGGGGGGCAAAAATGCATTTTGCCCCCCCCCCCCCCCACTTTTTGGATTGGGGGGGGGGAACCCCCCCCCCCCCCCACTTCCGGCGCCTATGCTTCCGCGTATTCTCGGTCTTCCCGTCGTGTAGCGAAAACTCCCTATTTTACCTTCAAATTCGCTACAATTAAGTGACATTGACGCCTCTCCCTGCGCAACCCGCCGCGTAAGTCGAAATTCTTTGAAAACCACATATCTCAATTAATTCCTGCAAAGACTGTTCATGCAAACATTCTTACGTATAGACTCTTGCAGCTTGCAAAATGACCTCTCTTCGTTAGCTTTACGACTGCAAATACAACACACCAATTAAAAAATGCCGACGTATGGGGAAAATGAAGTGCCTTAAGTCCGTCATAATTTACATAGCTGACGCCAGGATCCTTTGATATTTAGCTAGTACAATAGTCTCATCTCTATATGATATGCTACGGGGCTGAGCAGGTGATGGAGAAGGTTGTAAGACAGGACATTTCGCTTCTCACTTGCCATACCCGCCCAAAATATTTCATACGCATATCAGTCCCCCTTTTTTTCTTCCCTTACTGAGCAAATACAATTTTGGCATTTCAAAAGTCGTTTTTTGTCCTTGAAAGTGAGTATCTTTTTAATGCCATTACACTTTTCGTTCACATCATATTGGAAAAATATGAATTTCGTAAATTCTTAGATACAGGGATTATTCAATGCCTAAATGGGCATTTGGTCCCACACTACAATTTGCATGTCTACCCAAAAATTTTCCAAAATGTAGAGAGAGTCCATTTTCTATGTTAACTCTTTCTATACCAGTGAGTCAAACGTGTACAAAATTCACACACAAAGCTACGGACAAGAAATAAATATGGCACTCGAAGAGTTAAATATTTGATTTATGTCCATACTTACTAAAATGACACGACGTCTTTTTATGTACGTTTTAGTACCTTAGAAGTGATTGTTCTTTGTATTTTTGTTTGTTTTTAACTAAAAGGTATATTTATTATCGCGACAGGGCATGTCTTATTTGTATATAGACATGTGGTATAGGCACAAAGCTAGTGAATTGTTCAACGAAGAGACACATTCAAAGATCTTGTTTGGCGGAGATTCATGGGTAGCCCGATTAATTCGCTGCGCACCAGTGTACATTTTGAAAACCACGAATGGCACCGGTCAGCGAATATGTGCATCGAAGCGTATGTTCATCGGTAACGGTCGACCCCAGTCGAGATTCTCAGCTGCTGTGTGTGCAACTTGCACAGAGAACACTGATAAAGCTAAGCACAATTTGTGACGGGGATCCTCGAATGATGTCCGAGCCGCGTCAGCCTTCCAACTCCATGGTATCACCACGGTACAACATCTTTAAAGGAGAAATCCAGTTCAAATATAAGTTAGCCTGATAAGAAAGAGTAAAATTTTGAAGAAACGGTAAAATTTTGATTGAAATCGGTTGAAAAATAAGGAAGTTATGACATTTTAAGTTTCGCTATCTTTTCAGGAAACAGGCGGCTTGAACGGTCAATATGAATATGCAAATGGCAAAGTGAGCACGTCATACCCTCACAACTTGCCATATAGTTTGTACATAAAATTAAGAAATTTCCAGTTTTTCATTCAAACGCATTTATGCCCGAGGATCAAATCCTGATACATGTACAACTAACTGATCACTATTCTGAAGTTATTCCAACCAGGAATAACATCATTTTTAAGACTTCTATGACAGAGACATTGAATTTCGTCATTTTTTTTTTTTTTTTTTGTACACGATCAATGGAAAATTGTGAGGGTATGCCATGGTCAACTCACTCATTTGAATATTCATATCCACTGTACAAGAACTGTTTTGCAGAAATAAGCAAAACTTCAAAAATTTCATAATTTCCTTATTTTCATCCGATTTCAGTCAAATTTGTACCTTTGAATTCGCAAGTTTTTACTCTTTTTATATCAGGCTAACTTATTTTTGGACTGGCTCTTTTCGCAATGTAAATTTAATAAAATGTGGTTGTCTTGAGATTCCTCTATTTCTATACTCAAAGACGAAGGAGGGGTAGGAGCTACAAAAATATAATTGCCCCCCCCCCCCTCCTCTCTCTCTCTCTCTCTTCTGCGATTGACTGCCAGTTGTTTTGTGGGCTTAAGTTGCGTTAGGCAAATTGCGGTTATTTTTCCCCATTTTTAGAACTCGCTTGCCACCTTTCCTCGCATTGAAAAACATATTTCTGTCATCCTTAAATCCTCACCAAAAAATCATATACACACAGAGGAGATGACATTGTATAATACGTATCACGTTAAGGTATTTCACGGAACGTATACTAGAGCGACCCCGGTATTACGACGTCAACGCCTCCATCCCCACCCCGGAACAAAAGACCAAGTGTCTACGCTACTGCAGTTGTTGGATCTTCTCGAAGTCCGTGCATTTTACTGGACACAATATTCTTTGAGCATTGCTGCCAATTTATATGCTAATCAAGTGTTCAATCTCATTATTTAGCTTAAAAAATCAAATAAACAAAATATGAGATCCTGCATACATAACTGATAATTGAGCAATATACTATATTATAGATCAATGACATTAACACTATATTTTTTTTCCAGTACGATATACCAAATTCCATTTAGTAGTCGATCATCAATGAGCTACAAGACACGTAAACAAAACGGTAAGAAAAGGTCAAGTTGATAAAGTCCTGTGGGGGAAAATAAACCTCTCAAAAGCTTCGAGCAAAAACCGTCATTACTATGATGCACACACACACACACACACACACACACACACACACACACACAAACACACGTATGTATATATATGTATATATACATACATATGTATATATACATTAAAACGAATATAGTATATATACATACATATACATTAATACGAATATAGTATGATAACATAATATACATAAATAGATCTTTTTAGTTGTGTATGTGTAGTAAACTATAATCCAGCAATGTTAATAGAACATAATATTCTTGGATGCCTGCACGGTATCTCGCCTTCGCAGATTTGAATCCTAAATACGCATTTTATAGGACTTTTTTGTACGTTTCTTTTTCTTTCAGAGACACACCAAAAGCGGGGCCATGGAGGGGTATGTTAAAATCATTCTGCTTGTCTGCTCACATCTGCTAACCTCGCTGTGCGGCCGTGCTGAGGGAATCGGTCCTTTCCGAAGTTCGGATAATCCCCTGGAGTGGTGCCCTTCCAACCACTGCACATGTACCCCAGAGAGGCTTCAGTGGTTGACGAGTACACCGAGTGTGGAGCGGATTCCTTCGGTCGTTACCTGCGAAGGCACCAACCCTGCGGACGTCCTCAGAGACCTCCCGGGGGAGCTGCTCCTCGACGTCACAGTCTACGTTACACCGGATACCGACGATAGAGTGTTACCGTCTATGTCACTCCTCAACTTCACGAACTTGGAATCACTAGACTTATCGGGAAATGCCATAAGAATGATCGAAGGAGGCGCCTTCTACAATGCCATCCCGTTGAAACGGCTGAGGCTAAGCAGGAACTTAGTGCAGAGTCTTCATGAGGACACTTTCAGTGGAGCGGTGATGTCGGAAACTCCCTACGTCTATGGGTTGCCAAACCTTGTTGAGCTACATCTTGACAACAATGAAATCTCCACCATAGATGACAGAGCCTTCGCCAATCTGACGACTCTTCGCCTCCTTGATCTGTCACGAAATCGAATTGAACATATTGGCACCAACACCTTCGACGGTTTGTTGAATGTCCGCACCATGCTGCTTACGGGCAACGCGTTGACTCACATCGATGCAGGGCAATGGGCGTCCCTTCTGGAGCTTAGAGAATTAAGCCTGTCTGAGAATTCTATTAATTTCGTTGATCCGGACACATTTGCCGGTCTCCATAATTTGTTCACTCTACGTTTAGATCAGAATGACATTGTAGAGTTTCAAGACCCTGGTCTGTCAATACCTTCGGTGTCCAGCCTCAATCTTTCGCACAATTCCATTGATGTCCTGACCTATAACTTCTTCTACGACGTCTACAATTTGACCTGGCTGAACCTCGACGACAACCTCATCACCAGCATAGCATATTTTGCATTTCAGAACAGTCGACTCAAGGATCTCTATATGAACAACAATAATATGGGAGATTTGATCTATCAGTCCTTCCTTGAAATCGACTGGTTGGAAAACCTGGAACTCAGGAACAATCAGATCACCAGAATTGGAGAGCATGCGTTGGGCCATCTCGTGTCTCTAAATAGACTCATTCTCGACAACAACGAGATATCTTCTTTAAGCCCTGACATTTTCATACCAGAGTTCAACCCTCGAGCTCGTGAACAGAGACCCACCCCTTCTGCACTCCAGGAACTCCACATCAGTAACAATTTATTGATTACCCCTGTAACCGATATTTTGACAGCCATGTCCCAAATGGAGTATTACAATATGAGTGGCAACATGGTATTCGAGGTGGGGCAGAACGACTTCCCTGTTCATGGCCTTCTCATACTTGACCTATCATCCAATCAGATTTCTCGAATTGGTGCTGATGCGTTTGTCAACCTCGCATCTCTCCAAGAGCTCTACCTGTCAAATAATAACATTCAGACGATCTCGCGCACGGTGTTCGCGTCTCATTTACCAGTCTTTCTCAGTGCCAACAACAATCCACTGATGTGTGACTGCAGGATCAAGTGGTTAGTAGAAGAGATCCCGGCACTTGATCGGGCATCCAGCTGTTCCGATCCTCCCGTTTTAGAAGATACACCCTTGACCTCGCTCGAATCATCCGACTTTCACTGTCCCATAGAACGGAACATGAATGTTTCAACACGTGTCACGGGTCGTCAAGGATCAAGGGCTATGCTAATCTGCCCCGTGGTTCTCCAAGATCGTATGACCTTCGAATGGACAGTTGACTCCGGAGAGCAGATGGCCGGTGGGTCTGGTGGAGGCTCGCTGGAGGAGAGGGTCACTTCGGACATGGTCACTTATCCAAACGGAAGCCTGCACATTCTAGAGGTTCTGCAAAGCAGCGATACGAACTACACCTGCCGAGCGACGAACAACGTGGACACGAAAATCTTTCCCGTGCTCTTGCACGTCATCAGGCCACATTCTCCCAACGAGCTGACGAATGCCTCCGAATCTACCCCTGACGGGATAGTCTACATCAAGTACGGACTTGGCAGTGCTGCCGGGGCTGTGTTTCTCGTCGGCTTTGCGGGCGTGTTGTTGGCAATTTTCGTTCCAGCTCGACGCACATCAACCAAGCAAGTGGCGGCCAATGAGGAACAGTGTAACGTTGATATGAAAGATGGCAAACCGAGTGAATGATGGCTGAGCGAAATGGATGCATGAAAGCTTGAGAGTGTCCATACTTGTGTCCAGTGTGTTTGATCACATTCATCGATTCGATTTTCACAACATATATATATATATATATATATATATATATATATATATATATATCCATATATCCATATATCCCTTAGCAAGTCTGTGCGCATGTCGATATTTTGCTTACGTGTATGTCATTAAGGTGTAGATTTAAAATTTCGAATTGATCAGTCACAAATGCTGTTTCTTCGGTTTCTCACAGCTGTGCTGCAGCAGTAGAGAATTGGTGACACAGACATTTGAGGACATATCTTCAAAATATTGCAATTTACTAAAATCAAACTGATTATTTCAATCATTCAAACCATTCATTCATCGTTCAAAAATCTCCTGTGTGAAACGCTAGCCTAAACACACACACACACACGCACACACATTTTGCTTATGTTACGGACGATTACGATTACTAGAAAAACTGTTACTATGTGAAATCTTGTTCACGTTGTGACGTATTCTGACGCACTTGATAACAAAAATAACATCTTTCATGAAAGAAGAAATATGAAGGTTCCTGTTTGAGATACCCGTAGAATAATAATTTCCTTAACAGTGTGACGCGTCACACTGCCTCGAAACAGACACACGATGGGCAGACGAGTATGGACTTCGCACGAAGTTGGCCCCGAACTTGGTTAAAAGCCAATCAACAACCGAAGCAATTGCGATGCCTAAAGGTCAGACGATGACACCCGAACCACGCTAGCAGGCTCCACGAAGATGTAAATATTTATTATAAATTGAACCTTTTCAAGATCCTCGGGCTATTTTGGGGCTTGACGAAGATTTTGTCGCCGCAACCGAAGTTGCTGCCGGATCCTGATAAACTCCATCGGCGGTCATACGATGGCTTAAGACGCCACGACATAACCCATTATTTTGTAGGATCAGAGCCCAATTTGAATGGTTCCCCATTTGAATACATGTGTTTCTTTTGTGGTGTGTTCATCTTTGCTCAATTTCTGGATAGTGTGACACTTGCTTTAGGAAAATGTTTGTATTCAAATCGTGTGTGTGAAATTTCAGATAGTTTGTGGATTTGTATCTCTTTCTGCTTTGAACTCGTAGGCCTATATTCAACGCTATTGAATCCCTCAATTTGCATGCGTGAATTGCACCAGGAACGGTGTACTTTCCTCCATATTCACTTTTAATTGATAATTTTCTTGTGCAGAGAGTATTGCTGAATGATTTTGTCGATTGTAAATTATCAAGATGTAATATATCGTATTATGTGCATATGTTTTATGATATGTATAATTGACTGGCTATCGTTAGTGCCTTGACCGAGATTCTAATTGTAACTACATTTGTATACTGTAACACGACAATCAAGTCTTAGAGAACGTGATACAGCACATCGTGATTATACAGTGAGTGTTAAATAGTAAAATACACCGATCGATCAATGTCTCACGGAAAAGTTTCTTAAATCTCACGAACATTATCATGATTATGCGTTGGTGCGTATCACTTTGTCCTTGTATAAGATTTACGTTTTGAAGTTGGCACTTTTTTTCTCTCTGTAATCTTCTCACAGCATCTTTCATCAAACTTTGTTTTTATGAACCTTTCACAATCTCTCAACTTCCTGGCGTGGAGGCCATGCAAAAACAGGATATTATCTTTAAAAAGAAGCATTAAATTTCTAAAATTTCTGTTATTACAGAAAATAAACCAATCGCAATTAAACACCCCCCCCCCCCCAAAAAAAAAAAAAAAATCACCAAAAAAACAAACAAACAAACACACCCCAATACAAACAAATAAAAACAGCCGCCCAAATCACAAAAAGAATATACAAGTACAAAAACAGATTTGGGAAGATTTGCTGTTCTGGGATCTTGGATGTTTGGGAGGTCTACTCATCAAAGATCCAAGATCCAAGAACAGCAAATCTTCCCAAATCTAGGAATAAGTTAGGCGTCTGAATCGAGCCTATGGATGACCCATCTGAATTTCTGGCGTCCCGTTCATTTCAATACTAAGTTATGGCCTTTTTGATCATGTGACCATGGCATAATTTACGATCACCATACTTTCATGCAAAATTTTCCCCCATGCAGTGTGATGTTGCAAATTATCACTGTTTTATCTAACTCAAACTGAAGTTGTTGTTGTTGATCATGTGTTTTAGCCTGATGGGATCAATGAAAGTGTAAAGGGTAATGCACGGACAAATAAAAAAATTTCACACACACAAATAAGTTTGAGTGGCTATGGTCGTGCTTCTAAACAATACACTGCGTGTTGAGCGGATAGTGCAGTGCAGGTACTACATATTAGTGTGCCGTTTTGATAAATCGTGTGGACCTGTACTAAATATTGATTCCTCCGTCGTGCCTTGTCGGTTGGGATGCATTCATCCAGGGAGGTTTCGATTCACCTCCCCAATTCATCTTGCCTCTGTGACCAAAGATATGGCTCGTCATGTATGAAGTTAATTATGATTACATTACATGACGTTACAGATATAACCTTTAACATGAACGTGCTTATATACATATACTTAGTATAATATATACATATCTAAGGCTCAACACTTACTTTTCTTTTGGTGGCGTGATTGGACAACCTAAACATAAAGCTCTTATTAAAAAGTGGTGGCCCAACATCTACTTCTGATGGCCTAGTGTTGAGCTTTATATCATATATACATATACACACACACAAGTGTGTGTGTGTGTGTGTGTGTGTGTCAATATATATCTCTCTCTTTATCTTTATACATATAAACTGACAGTATTAAGTTACACACACATAAAATAAACAAAAATAAAAAATACACAAAAATATAAAAATAAACAAATTAACAAAAAAGGCCTTACACAGCCTTTCACTATTGCTTGTGAACATTGCAGCTTTCACCTCCTTCACAATATCAAACACAACAGTTAACCCCACATGATGACAACATGAAGTGACAAAGGTAAAGGGGTGTTTCACTATAAAAAGGTGTTTGTTCCCTTTTATTGCACACATACAAAAAGGTGTTCAAGAAAGAAAAGATTTCAATGCCGAGGAATTCACTGATTCGTTCACAGAAAATGGTTTATAAACTGACATGGAAACTATTAGAACGAATCTATTCATTAAAAAAAAAAAAAGTTTGAATGGTGGCAACTTAAGGTGGCAATGTTGACATTTAATGCTGTGTAATTTACAAGGTCATATTGCACTTGGCTGACTGGATTCACCATTGTGCAAATGCTACAATCATATTGGGAGACAATCGTAGCTAAGGACTTGATATACACTGAACAAAAAAAAAAAAAAAAATTAGTAATTTACATCATGAAAAAATATTCATTTGTAGCGTAAATCTGTCGCATCACACTGAACTTAGTGTTTTAGGATTATGACAATTATGACAAAAATGACAATTATAGCCACTGAGGGTAAACCAAAACTTCTTGTGAGAACTCTTGTCTATCCTCCTACACCAATCACAGAACTATACTGTACTAGCAAGAATACCCAGACAGACAGACGTTGGTGGCAGAAGGAGTCATCGTGCATTGCCTGCTGAGAAAAAGGGATCTGTTAAAACAGACATACAACACAAAAATCTCTCCGGCTCTGATAAGAGACATGAGAACATTTTTTTTTTGTTTGGGGCTCATTGATGCACTAATGTATTCTTTGTTTCTCTCATACAATGTATGCTAGCGATGATGATGGTGGAAATAATTCCAAGTAATAAAATAATACAGAGAACAGGGCATATTAAACAGAACTTATTTGTATGCTGAAAGGGTTCTAACTTAAAAACATCCATGTACGACAGTCAGTATCATTCTTGGCATTTTCATCAACACCTGTTCATTAAAAAAAAAAATTACAATTTCCTAAACATAAGTGAATACAAGAGATTAACAAAACTGAATTACATTTTTGGTACTTGATGTTATTAAGTGATAAATATGACTTGTGTTTGAAATACTCAAAAGAAATAATCATTAGAAACAATCATAAGTATTTAAGACTAATGAAAGATAACATTCCATGGGAGGAGGTGGGTGGTCATCGCATTATGTACTAACATACTCTTAGCCATACCACATGCAGTAATGGCCAACATGAATATGGCATGACTTTAAGATGATTATGGATGATGACTTAAGAAATAACATTCTCTCAAAAAGAGGCTCACACACATAGGCACTGGGATTTTAAGTCTTACAGGACATATCAAATATAGGGTGTATTAATCTATGTGGAGTTAAATGCAAAGTACAAACCATACAAGGTGAGCATTTCAGAACATTGACAAAGACACTGCTTTGAATTCTGCACTCACTTTGTAAGCATCTGTAGCTCAAAGCAATCAAAGCAGACATTACATGCTTGCAAGATGGAGAAATACCAATCTCCTGCAAGTCCCAGCTCAGCTCAGCTATCAATCTATTCCAGTTATTTATCATCTTAGTTTTGCTGGTCAATCATTGTGCAAATGAAGTCCAAAGCAACCACCAGTGTGGTTTGACATCAATTTTTGATTAACATCTTTTCCTACCTCGACTGATTCTCATGAACACAAAATTGGTCTACTGGTACAGTGTGTATGTCACTGCAAAGCGTTTGTGGCCAGGGTTACAGTGCCCCATTATGTAGCACTATGTTTTCAACCTTTCGAAAATGCCATTCCATATTTCACAGCTCTTGGTCAAGAGAGCCAGTGAATTAGACAAGGAAGGGGTACAACCCACTTGCAGAAGGACAAGCCAATGTCCCCATTAACCCTGATCCTACAGGAACCTGGCGGCCTGTGTATGAAGTCTATGGGGATTTCCTAATTCAGTATGGAACAGGTTACGAACCCAAATCACTTCACCTGTGGGTTTACCCCCTCTCCACTTCCCCTTTCAAATCAATTCAATGTAAGACAACATACGGTACATGTATTGAAAGAATTTCAGATACTACACAAATTATGTCCTTCAATACAAGATATTTCACATAACACTAATTCAATTCAAAATGCTGTGAACTTGAAATGCTGTTCATATATTTCATCTCTGAAATCCATAATATGTGGAAAGAGAAAACAAACACTGCTATATATATTTTTATACCATCATACATTCCCTACCGACTGAATAGCTGCTTCAGACATGTACTGACAAGTTTTATATATTTACGGAGTACTTAAATTGAAACACACATTTACTGACAAAATATCATTTGTCATATTTACAATAATCCCTAATTTTACTGAAAAAAATATCAATCATTGATTCACAGAAATTTATTAGATATGAAAATAGCAAAAAGCATTCACTTGTCTGTGAGTATTTGACTTAAAATATGTGGAGAACAGGATCTCAATTCACAACACAGTTCAGAGATGAATATTTACAGACAAACGTTGACTCAAAACAACAAGGTATCTAGTGGGGCTCCATTAAATCAAGCAAATGTGGGCACGAACAATTTCCTTTGAAAGGAAAGGCAAGCAAGCCTGGTACAGGATCCTCACACTGAGATAGGATGCACTTATCTTAGTCTTTTAAAGGTAAGAAACATAGACATCAAGCTATGAAAAGTTTCACAAGTCTCTCATATCTGCCAAGTGAACTGTACAACAGTCTTTGAGTTTGTTTTCAAATTTCAGGACAGAGGATCTCAGCTGCAAAACACTGTAGGAACCAGGATGCATTTTGGTACAAGTACGAAATGAAAACTCACCAAATAAACATATCAGAGCATTCAGTCCAAGATCATAATGAGTTACATGCAATAAAAAAAAAATCATTTCTTTACAAATATACACTGAATTACTTTGGAAGTTGTCTTAATGAGCTAAAACAGGATAAAGTAAAATGCTGGATGGCTCTTTATATCTCTTAGTCAAATCTGGCAGCAGTCTTGTGTTAAAAAAAAAAAGAATTTAAGTTTCTATCTTGATGGAAACTATCACAGATTGAGGATATGTGGTGAAAAGGACTTTGTAGTGCTATTTAAGAATGATGAAAAGTCAGTGGCATATATGAAGATGAACTTCATATGTGTTTATTTTGGGGTTGTTTTTGTTTTCCTCCCAAACTAAAGTTTGCCAGAATACCTGATTCATAGTCACTTCATCAGGCCATGGTCACTGGCAAACCAAAGCTAGGAAAGTGGCCATGAGGTTGCCTACTTCCTTTTGCTGTAAGTATCAGGAATGCCAGTATTCACACATCATAATAATGGAGGTCCAAAAGAACAATCCTGGGATGCCTGTGTGTAATATGCATTTCAAGAGGCAAATATAATTCTCAAATCAGAAAGACCATTATCTTAATTATTAACTATATACTTGTTATATCCATTTATTTGCAAGAAAATGAAGAGATACAAAGATATATTTAGTTGATTAGGGAACATCCAGTGGAATCTGGGAAAGTTGGCAGTTTTCACTGATAAATTTGTCTTTTGAAACTAAATTCGAACTGTATGATACAAAGAATGACTTCTAAAATTTTTTCAAAGGAAATACAGTCACCACTGTACTCTGATAATGTACACATTTTCAATATAGAATATCTATATGCTCTTACTTACAATTTGTTACACATAGAATATCTGCATCATTGTGCTGAAGCTGTGCATTTTGTCTCGAACGAGATGCTGAGACTGCCATCTCATTACACAATTCATGGCAATATTCAATCAACGTTTTACAAAATAAAATTACGACGAGTGTTGCTCTTCCCTCAAACTCTACTCAAGCAAGACTTCACAAGATATACCTCTCATACTGCTTGCAAACTCTTTCTCTCTCATTGTTTGCTTTTCTCTTCACCTTTATATTGATCTAATGAATTTATCTACCCATCACCATTACTACTTTCTATCCCTTTCTCTAAAAAGAATTCCGTTTCACTTACACTTGGTTATGCTTGTTGAGTACAATTAGTCCAGACTAACATCACACAGAATTCTAATCAGTGCATTGTGTCTTCTTTCTTTTTCTTTCAGCGGTCTATCTTCACAAGTTTTCAAAATACACCCATGGTACCCAATACAACACTACGAGGGTAGGAGCCTCTCTTACTTCAAAAGCTGCCAAATCCCTCACATTTTTCTTTCTTAACACCTGGTCCCCAGGGGGGTTGGGGTTTTGCAGCCCCCCCCCCCCCACACACGCACACACACACTAAAAAAACATTCCGCAGCCCCTGACATGTGACACAGTCTTGCCATAGACATAGCCCATGAAGGACCATAATTTCTCTGAGCAGATTCTTAGCCACAACACAAGAAGTCTCTTGTGAGGTTGTTGTATAGGAAAAGAATACACAGAGATTCACAGACTTCTCCGAATATCAACTACGGCACACAAAAGCTATCCAGAGGAAAGAAAACGTCAAAAACAAAACACACACATACCCACACGAGGAAACCACCCTATATTTCAATGCGTCAGCCATATTTTCTTCCTTATATTTGACAAGGAAGTTCATATCTACCAGTCAAAAACATGCACACTTGACTATCTAGCATAGCCACTGTGAACATTTCCAGAAAGTGCTGAGGTCAGCTCTGGGCATGTCTCCTAAAATAATTTCCAGCCTTGAAGTGTAATGAAGTGCATATTGTGTGATTACCACACTGTCAGGAAGACTGAAATTTATATAACAATTAAAAAAAAACACATTATTTAGCAGTATGGATAGCATGCACATTGATTTACTATTAAGTAGTATAATTTAAGTGGCAAATAACCTAAATTCTGATTTGAAAAGGATTTCTAATACACCATCTTCGACTGCAGATAACATGATTACAAAAATAAATTTAGGTAGTAATTTTTGTAACTTCTTTCAAAATATCAATTTTTTACAAGTCTTGTACAGTATCTCTAACCTCCCTTTTTTTTTTCCTACCGTTGAAATGTTTCAACATTCTGTTAAATACTACATTCCAGTAAACTGCCCCTAAAAAGCCCCAGTACTGGCAAGAGTTGTGAAACAGTTTTCAACATATTGTATATCATTTGAGATCCCGTGGTAATACGAGAAATCAGTGGCAATGAAGTACACATTAGTCATATGGGTTGTCATGACTACACAGCCTATCCTCTCATATCCCTCCACTTTGGTTACAGCATGGTCTCTTGTGTAACAGATGCTCAGTACCACCTACACATCATTGAAAAAAAAAAGACTTTTCTTTCTTAAAGGGATGGTAGAGTATTGGTTGATGTGAGGATTCAGCTTTTAACTTTTTGTAAAATACGTAAAAACCACCCTAAAGGGCATACAATTCTAAGAGAAATTCATAGTTTAGTTAATGAAAATGGTTATGAAACGGCTGAAATATCCAAAAACAAAGTAAAACAAAGCAATCCTAATAAAAAGGAGGGTGTCACCTTTTACTAGGATTGCTTTGTTTTGATTATCTCAGCCATTTCAAAACCAATCTTCATCATAATAATGCCTCCGGCATCACTTTGTGACGGAGGCATAAAAAAAACCTTTAAATTCCTCTTAGTGTTACATGCTAATTCATATTTCATCATCTCATTATCTCAAAAAATTATCGGAAGCCCCATCTCAACCAAAACTGTACCATCCCTTTAAATGTCTCTCTTTCTGGTTTTTTTTTTTTCTGTGGAGGTAGGGTTGGGGCAGCAAACCTCTTATACACGAGAGCTACTCCTCTGCATCAGCGAGAGTCAGTCACGTGGCGTCCTGCTACCTCGCTTCCTTCTGTTTCGGGTGTGGCAGCCCCCTCTCCTTGTGCCGCTTCTCTGCCTCACTCTTCTCCTTCTCCATGATGATCATGAGGAGGTTCTTGGCCAGCAGCGAGAGGAGCTTGTCGGCGGGGTCCATGGCGCCCCTCTGGATCCACTTGGGGATGGTGGTGCGGGCGTGGCGGAAGCCGAGCTTCTGGAGGATGTAGTCCACGCCCACCGGTTCTATCTGTTTTCCTCCCCATGACAATAACCTGGAGTTGGGATTGTGAATTGACATTGAGAATGATTCGCTAGCAATACTCATCATGACTCTCATGCAGCATCCCCGTTGAGTACATTGGTTTCAAAAAGAGATTGGATCAATATTTTGAAAGTGATCATTACAGAATAATTTTGTTGAATATGATTGATTTCTTTTTTATTGCTAAGCATACATTATGATATCAATATTGAGTTAAGCTTACCTCACTCATACTTATGTGATATGATATGGTGATTTTGCTTTAGTTATTAAATAATACTTCCTTTTTTAGTTTTTATTATCTTTGATTTTGCATGTGTTTAAAATTTAGCATTTTCACTTGCCTTTTGACCTTTGAACTTTGACCTCATGGCCCAAAACTTCCCCAAGAAAATTTTTTTCCTGGTAATACATGCCTATGTTAAGTTTCATGAAAATATTTTTAAGGCATTGCAGAGATATGAAGGAATTAGTGAAATTTTAAGGATTTGGCCATGACTTTGATCTTTGAACTTGAATGTGTGCACCCAAAAGTTTACAGGCACAACTTCGTCCACTCACACATACATAATAATGCCAAGTTTCATTTGGGTACCTCTAACAGTCTTACGTTATGCTGTCCACAAAAGCAATTACAAACAGAAAGACGGAAGGACAACCCCAAAACATAATGCCTCTTGCAACAATTCAGGGTGGAGGCATAAAAAAGGGAGAAAATTTACATGTAATACATATTTGCTACAGCCAATAAGTAATCTGGTGAATAGTATGCATCAAAACATCTACATTCATGGACTTGAATAAGATAATGCTGCATAAAGTTACTAAAATCATGCTAAAAGGAAAATGCACACTGCAATTCATGCCTCATTTCAAGACGTAAAAATAAGCTTAAATTCAAACCAGAAATAAGAACATGGAGATTGGTCTCCTCTACTCTTTGGAGTTCTTCATGGCAATATTCAACAGAGTACACTAAGTCATCAAACTTTTGAATTGTTTTTCAACAACAACAACAAAAATATATAGGGAAAGTATCATACAAATCATATTATCTTTGGATATAGTGCACATGGACCTTGTGCAAACTTCGCAGCCAATAAATGCATATCTCTTTGTTAAAAGGAGATGAACAAAGAGAGAGATATATGAAAAACGCAAAAAATAAAACAAGAACTACATGGCAGTCAGAATGGATCCAAGTCATCAACACCAAAAATCTGCACTGATCAGCTTGATGCTAATGATGCTGAGAGGGAATTACTGGAGACATCACCAACGCGTCTTCACACGAGGTCACATGATCCCGGGATTATGAGCCGAGGCGAGAGACTGTCTGAGAAACTGTCCTGCCGCAAGGTCGCCTCTTGATCGACGGACAGCCGGCAAGCCTTTTATGCGCAT
Organism: Diadema setosum; assembly: GCF_964275005.1. Taxonomy (NCBI): domain Eukaryota; kingdom Metazoa; phylum Echinodermata; class Echinoidea; order Diadematoida; family Diadematidae; genus Diadema; species Diadema setosum. The sequence continues at coordinate 34,805,142 of NC_092695.1, forward strand.
TTTTAATTTAACTGAGTGATGGTAAATAATGCAGAAGGACAGGCCATATATCTCGACGTGGTAATGCAGACTTTCTTCCTCCTGCCTACATATTGATGCATTATGTGCACTGTTTACACAAAGGAGACGAGACAACTTAATCTGTTCCGTTCCTCTTACATGTGCAAATGCTCATGCATATAAAATGAAGGTGAATATGCACTTCTTTGGGAGACAAAGACAAGTCTTTTGTTTTTCTTGCAAATCCAGTTGAGTAAGAACCATCTCTAGGCCATCAGACACTCGGGACAACTGACCTTATGGTTGGTTCCAGCTGCCAGGTAGAGCAGACGAATCGGCGGCCGTCAGTGTTGAGAGGGGTCGTCACGGCAGCCTGCCTCAACATCTTCTTGTCCTCTTTCCTCTTCTTGCCCTCCGCCCCGTCCATGGGCGACACGGACGATGGGGACGGCGATGACGATGACGACGACATCGTGGGAGGAGGTGGTGGCGGTGCGGACGAGGAGGACTTGGCTAAGGATGGGAGATTTAGGGTTAGGGCCTGCTTGTCCGCACTGGACGACGGAAGCTGTAAGCTTGACCCTAATGCCTTGGTGGGTGCCATGACTTTGAAGAGAAAAAAAATTGCATCAAGTTAAGAATTAGAACATCTTCATATCTAAAGCTAGCAAACTACCACTCACAAAACTTTACCTGTGCAATCACTACTGATTTTCTTTGTAAAAACCTTTGTAGGTCTGAATACAGTATTAAACAGATATTTCATCCACATATATTTTTACACACGTTAGTGGAATGGAATCACAAGCTTGTTAAGTTTGGCAGTTGATCTCCTAACTCCCAAATTTGGCAAAAGCAACAGACTACACAAACATTCCTCCCGTACAAACAATCACCACATAAGCACAAGGGCATACGTGTGAGGAGGGTCCATGTGAGAAGGCAGATGACCCAGCTAACGTCTCTGGTTAGAAAGGGCTCACCTTTCTGCTTGTACGTGATGTATGCCAGGACCATGTCGTGGAGGAAGAGAATCAGCTCGATGTCCATGGTGACGTTGATGTGGTCAGTGAAGTGGGTCACAAAGGTGACCATCACCTCCGGCGATGGTGATACCGGTGCATCTGAGAGACAAAAAATACAATGATGACATTGACTTAGGTGGCACCCTCCATGCTATAAGAAATGTGATGACCTGTTTTCTTCAATATATTATCATTCTGCATAAGTATGATACAAGACACCTTCTGTTCCAGCCAGCAACGGGTTAATGTTAAGCAGCCAGTGTTTGTGGCACACCATTTTTGTCATCGACTGAAAACATGTCGGGGCATGAACCACGTTATTCCAGTTTAGTGAGGCTGGAGAAAGGAGCAAACACACAGCTTTTGGTATAGCCATAATGCCGATGACCACTCACATGATTTACTGAACAGAACACCAGCACTCTGAAACAAGGCCTTGAAAAGAAACCTGCTATTTTTCACACAAAATTCTGCAATACACACCTATTATATTATATTAAAACTAAAGTACCATGTTAAACACAGTCAGCATCACAGGAATAGCTGATAGCTACAATGTATCAATTCAAATGTCTCATAAATCTATAACCCTTTAGCAACTGAAGATTCCATACATAATGGCCTATTTCTTGGAAGATACAGCAATATTACTCTCATTTGGCAACTTTCTGAATTATGCAAAATAGATCACTGCATGTTTATTTTTATTTTTTGTCTATTATAAGTTATGTTTATTTGAAAGCCTATTAAGACTGTACCAAGAGACTTGCGTGTAACAGAAATAATTCTGACATACTTTAGTTGACCTTTGACCTCTTCAAATTACATAATTATATATTCTATATGAAAAGGATAAAAATAGTAAAGCATAAATCTATAATAAAGCAGATGGGCAGTTTTGGGTGTTTAGGGAGTAATCTGACAGGAAGTTTCAGGCAGTTCAGTTACTAATGGGTCAAGAACATATTGATTTAAATATTACATCTAACACTTCATACATGCAGGTCAATATATTTGGGGCAACATTTTAGAGTTATTGTCTTTAGTTATATATCATTTTTGTTCATGATTTTTCCCTCTCTCTGGAAAGATTGAGACTGAAGAAATTTTCAATGACGCTGAAGTATGTAGAATTAAAACCTTAATCCTATGAATTTACATATGTCATGAAATTTTCATGACAGTGGGTTTTGCCCATTGCCGGAAGTAAGCCGGAGGATTTAGCACATGCTAACCAAGTACTGACGGAATAGACTTGCATACATTTAATTCTACTTTGCATTGTCTTCTCCTTCTCTGAGCAGGGGTGAGGAATGATTAAACATCCTTTTAACTTTTACAAGAGATCTATAACTATGTGATGAGGTCTTTACATAAAGGATTAGGATAAAGTGGAACAAGGGAATATACATGAGAATCATCACAGCATCACACAAAGTGGCTTCCTTGAAGTCATGTAACACAGAAAATATAATGGAGAATAGAATATAGAATAGAATAGAGAGAAGAGAATCGCATTATCCTTGGCTTAATGAAAGAAATATCTGTTGTTTTTTTTTTTCATTTAGTAGTGGCAACCTCTTTTCTTTTTTTTTTTCTAAATGTAAACACATTCTCTCCCATTTTTCTCATGTAATGTGGGTGTGATACACATATATTGTCATAATTTACCAGTACAGTATTTAAAGACTAACAAAGACTTACAAAGTGAACTTTAAATCATATACACTAATGGATACACAACAAATGAAACCTTACTTAAACAAACTCATTTACAGGTAAAACAATTTTCATATTTCAAAGGTGCGGGTCACCCAAACATACTATGGAAGCCCAGTATGTGACGTGTGACTGTAAGATCCAGAGAAGCCGACCTACCTGGCTTAGGAGGTCGTAGCTTCTGGTGGTGCTTGGATTTCATCTCCAGCTGAAGCTTGGGAAGGGCAAAGATGGGGTCGGCTTCGTGCTTCAGCGTCCCCCTCTTCTGGCTCGGCAGGTCACCATACTGGAAGTACTGTTCAAATTCTGTAGAGTATCACAGAAGGAAATGGGCACCATATGGCAAAATGCTAAAATATTTCCAGCATAAGCTCAAATATTTTCTCCAGACATGTATTGTACTCTACTAAATTTAGTTGCCAAATTTTGCATTTATCAACAGTCAGTAAACGATTGGCAATCTCATAGCAGATATATTGGTGCATGTGTTCATGTTTTCCTTTTTAGATCAAGGTGACCTCATTCTCCTCGAGCAGATCATTTTTTCCTCTCTCTCTCTTGCTCTCTCCCCAAGCAATCAAGGTCTGTGCTTGTTGCATCAAAATTATAGCAAGTATATCACTCCCACAAACTTAAACAATTGAAGTCTAGATTTTGAAAGTCTCTTCAGGATGCCTGATGCGGACTGAGAAAAAATCTGGATCAACATAATCAATCTTCATTATACACTCAGTGGTAATCTGCATCATGGTTACAGAGAGTGAAAAGTAGAATGTTATTTTGAATAAAAAATATCCTTTCAAGGTGACAAGATCCTTCTATGGACTAAAACTTCCAACAATTCACTCTTTCACCTGCCAATTGTGCCCAATCACATGCTATAAGCTTACATGTTTTCCCCCTTCAAACACAAGTACTTTGTGCACACTAATGAAATGTCAAGATGATAAAGCAATTGGTACTGCTTCTGAATACCATGCACATGCTGCCCAATAAGCCCTACTTGTAAGTAAAACCACTTGCTGACTTCTCTGCAACCTCAAATCTTCAGTTAGTAGTTGGTTGTCAGAGGCTGTTAACCCATTGAGGACACGCTAATATTGCTATAACATGTTTTTCCTGTACGCACATGCCTGAGTAGACTCAAGACTAGTCTTCAATGGGTTAAAGGGTTCTATGCACTTGGCAAATGGCTGTCAGTGTTCCATGGATGGTCAGCAAACAGTTTTGGTCAATTTTTGGGCTGCATCTGAACACCTTTTGCCAACCAAACTGGTCCACTTAATATTAACAATCAAGCATGTGCAAATTACTGTGATATGTGTTAAACGAAAGAAACATGTCTTCAGAATACAGACAGTGAGAAACAGGAGAGGTGGGTCAAGTCTCTACGGGAAGAAACCCACCTTCAGGAGTGCTGATGGAGCTGACGTACTGGAAGGCCTCCATGATGGAGCCGGTGGAGGGGAAGTGGCTTCTCTCGTTCTTGGTGACGCGGAGGATGGTGGCCAGCCAGCCCTCCTCACGCTGTGTCTGGTTGTGGCCTAGGCTGAAGAGTAGGTCCTGCAGGACCAGAGTGTCTTCTCCGCCTGGATGTTTTAGAAAGGGAATTCGAACAATCATGCTTCAGTTCTGCGTGTTCACTGACACAAACCAATGCTCTTTCTACCCCCGAACAACCAGGACCTGGAACTGCCTACTTCTCTTTGCAGTCACAGCACCACCAATTTCTGCTTTCCAGGAGGCCGTTCTGCCTGTCATAAAAGGGATGCAGCCTCCTGTGGGCTTCAGACTACTCTAAACCCAGCCCTGGATTTTGCATTAATCCGCAACATTATCCGCTCTATGTTTTTTATTATTTGTTCGGTTATGACGAAATTTCGATATACTGAAAGAAAACTGCCGGTCCCAAGGACTTCATTATAACAGAAGTCCACCATATTATAATGTCCCACACTCGTCGTCGATTAACTTCATGAACAAGCTGCTATCAGGACTGTAGCTTCAAGGTTCAAGGTCATAACTGTTTGTCATATACCTTGCAGTCTTTTTCACAGACCCTCCTGCTATCAATAGTGCCTCACTGAGTGAGCAGAAGCAGAAAGCATACGTGTGCAGGCTCACAGTCAAGTCTTTTTCTTTTTTTCTTTTTTTTCTGCACAGAAACGTGCTAGAAAGGTATATGACTATGCATATTGGTGGTAATAAGATAAGTGAATCTATACAAACATGCCAAACATCAGGTCAAAATAATGATGCAAGAATAATAGCAAAGCCAACAATAATATCTTGTCATCATCTACAGAGCATAATGTGTGCCATTACACTGTATATAGGACTGCATGTGCCCTGCGACATGCAAAATTGTGAAAGTTTGTAGAGAAAACCCTGATTCATGACTCACAGTGTTCAGAGGAGGGAACCTGGAGGGCTTCCGTCTCAAACTCCAGCTTGGGCTCGCGGAGCGTGAACAGCGCCCAGGAGTTGGACCGGAAGTTGAGCCCGTGGAAGCAGGCCAGGAGGGCCTGCTTGCCCAGGAGGGTCACCTGACCCCCCAGGCGCATGCCCTCCGGGCGGGGCTGGTTCTTGTGGGCCCGGTGGAAGGTCTGGATGAGGAAGTCGAAGACCGACTGCCAGTGCTGGTGCTCCTTGGACCCACTGGAAGGGTCTGCCTCTGTTCCCTTGCCTCCTGGGAATAATGAATGTGTTGATGAGAATTGCTCATAGGGGCATAATTTTTCAAATATGACTCATGCTCCTCAAAATGGCATCAATTTAGACTGGTGTTCATGGGTATTGATAATTACTGGTATCTACTCTTGGAATTATTGTGCCTTATCTTTAGACAAGCTCATAATAATTAAGATGTTTTTATCATAAAAGGTTCAATGGAAGCAGGTACGTGACTAGAGTTTCAAATCACCATGACCGCCTGCCCTTGTAAAGAAGTGAAAATCCTTGTCATAATTATGTTGACTTCTTTGGAATTTGGAAAACTTATGTGCATTTCACATCCAGTCCATGACATATCATTCAATCCTGCTTTTTCCATGCTTTATTTGCTACGATACGTCGTCATAAATCTTGATTGTGGATATTTCAGGACGGACTTCATTACGGGTTATTCACAGCAACTATACACTGACTTTCAATCGAGAGATAATAGAATGACACTATCTGCTACTATATATGCAATATATTTCATGGTGTATTCATACACTACTGTGTACTCCATATATTTTGCGAGTCTAAATTTTCACGAATCAGGAATTCTCGACGATTTCGCGAGTGGTTAAATTCGCTATCGTGGAGTCCTGTACTGAATGGAGAAATGTACATATGTACATCACATCCACATCGGGATCAGAGTCAATATTTTTCGTGTCTTTAATTTCGCGAATAGCACCTGACTTGCGAAAATAAAATCATCGCGAAATATTCAGCGTATATAGTAATTTAACAACAATAATAAAAAATGTCAACTCTGAATCTGACATGAATGCGACATGCACGCATTACACTTTTCAGTTCATTACTATACTCCACATTAGCGAATTGTTGGGAAGTCTCTATTCATGAAAAATTAGACTTGCTATTGTAACAAAATGATATTTATTTTGTGTAGTGTGCAGTACATTTCATTTGGAATTTGTGCGAAACTATTGATAGAGCGATATTTGTTGATACATATTCAGTAACACAATGTAGTCGTGGTTACTTTGTGCTGATTTATACATGTAACAAGCTATGCATTCTAAAAGAGTGTTTGAATTGTTCCTTTAAGTCAGTCGTCTGTATTGATGGTTATTTGTCAATTAGTGGTTTTTGTGGAGATTCAGATAGTGATAAAAAGTATGGATGATAAGTGCAGCGATAATTCCTACAGTTAGTTCAAAGTTGTGTTACAGAGGTTTGACACATACATTTAGCATTGTGTGTGTATAAGTGTGTATACAGGTTGGCCATATGACACATTTTAGACAATTAACGTTGATTAATTAGTAAACATGATCAGTTATGGGACTGAATATGGTGTTGATGTTTGATTAAAATGATTTCAATCAAACTGTGAAGAGTTTAAAGGGATAGCTTAAGTCTGTGTAAAATAAAGTAAGAATAAAGGAAATTTTAGGAGAAATTAATAACCATGCCTATAATAATTCAGCACAGGTACTATTAGCTACCTCATTTTTCGTTCAAAAAATTCTGTGCTTGTATCACACTTGCACGCTACTCTGCTCATATTCTCAGTACTCGGCAGTGAAGAAGAGAGGCTGATCCTCGGGATAGCATTGTCTTTTCTGTCTTGTACTCGGTACGAGTTGTGAACGAGTAAGAATAAAGGAAATTTTAGGAGAAATTAATAACCATGCCTATAATAATTCAGCACAGGTACTATTAGCTACCTCATTTTTCGTTCAAAAAATTCTGTGCTTGTATCACACTTGCACGCTACTCTGCTCATATTCTCAGTACTCGGCAGTGAAGAAGAGAGGCTGATCCTCGGGATAGCATTGTCTTTTCTGTCTTGTACTCGGTACGAGTTGTGAACGTGAGTATGTACACACTATACCTGTAAATAAACAAGTTGGTGTTCCGGTACATCGCCTCTGAAATTGTGATGCATTCGTGTTCAGTATAACATAAGTACTGGTTGGAATGAATGCTGGTGAGACTGGGATGGCATCCGGTGGTTCTGCGGCAGATGACAACTCATCCAGCAGCCTTTGCGAGCATTCTCGAGCGGGCTTTGCTGCACCGTGGGATAACTGAGTATCTGGACGGACGTCGGAGAACGAAGTTCAGAACTTTGGAAGGAACAAGTACGTCCCACGTACTTCCAGAACAGACGTCGGAGAACGAAGTTCAGAACTTTGGAAGGAACAAGTACGTCCGACGTACTTCCAGAACAGACGTCGGAGAACGAAGTTCAGTACTTCGGAAGAAACAAGTACGTCCGACGTACTTCCAGAACTGACGTCGGAGAACGAAGTACAGTACTTTGGAAATGAAAAGTACAAACGACGTACTTCCAGGGCGAACGTCGGAGAACGACGTACTCTAGAAACGACGTCGGGAGTGAGAGTGAAAATTCACTGGTCAGTGTGTTGGGTGAATTAGATGTGAGAAGTGAGAATGTGCCTTTGAATCAGATAGTGTGAAGTGCAAGGTGTAGACTGGTGACGTACAAGTGGTGGGAAACTTAAGGTTTTATCCTCTTCATAGAGTGATCATATATTTCGATCAAACGGACGGTCGGCTCGGTCTGCATAAGTGCCAAGGCCCCGTTGTTCGCTACAAATTGGTGTCAGGAGTGGGATACTCTGGAAGAGGATTTAGTGAGAAAGTTTTGACTCGGAGAAAGTCAAAATGGATTCTGAAATTCGACGTCCAACGCCGCGGGATGTAATGCAGCGGTTGGAGAATAGTTTGGCTGAAATCGACCAGATGATGGCAGATCTGCGAACGTCGATGCAGCCAAAAGCAGAATCAAGAAATTCACAAGTACGGGCACCGGAGATGTCACCATTGCACTCTTCACCTATGGGGCAGTTTGACAGTCAAGTTGGTTATGACCAGCCCAGAGGACAGCGATTGCCAGAAGAAGCGAGAGGCTTACCTGGACAACAAGCTCCGTTTCCACAGCCGGCATTCAACAGAAAAACATTGGCATACCCTGGCTCGACGTTTGACACAAGAAGTTTGTCGAAACCTAAGATGACTCCCGATAGGTTTGATGGAAGAACTCCAGTATCAGACTATCTCTGCCACTTTGAAGCATGTTGCAGAATTAACAAGTGGTCGGAGGAGGAAGCCACGGAATATTTGGCAGCAAGTCTACGAGGTCCAGCCGTGAAGTTGTTGTCACAACAGACGGGACGCCGTTTAACTTACCATGAATTGGTTGACCGAATGAATAAGCGGTATGGTCCAGGCGGTAAGGCAGACGTGTTCTTGGCCGAGTTGCGGCATCGACGCCGCGGTCCAAAGGAAACTCTGCAGGAGCTAGGACAGCACATCCGCGACTTAACAGCACTTGCGTACCCTGACTTTGATCAGGACGGCCATGATAGACTTGCAAGGGGGCATTTTATGGATGCCATTCTGGATCCAAGAATCAGAGAGGGTCTATTTCGAGCGCAGCCTCGTACTCTCGACGCGGCGGTGGAGGCAGCACTGAATGTGGAGGCGTTCCTCAAGATGGAAGGCGGGCGAAGGGACCAGAAAGCGTCTGGTTATAGTCGCGCAGCACTGGAGGAGACGCAAGGAAATGTTGCAGCACCGACTCACGACAAAGTTGAGAAACTGCTCGAAAATTTGATCGCCAAAACAGAACGGCGCATCCAGCAAATTACCAATCAAGCCCAAGAACGTATGAACAAGCAAAGTAGGCCAAACATCAAGTGTCACACGTGTGGAAGTGAAGGCCACGTTGCGAAGAATTGTCCACAGCCAAAGCCGCTCTCTTCAACTACAACTGAAACTCGACGATGTTACAACTGCAATGAAAGTGGACATCTAAAGAGAGATTGCCCGCAACTCAAGGAGGCATCAGATTCTTCGCGGGCCGCGACGGAACAATCTCATGGAGAAACCACTCGCATGCTAGCTGAACAGAGAGATGAGGTCGACAAGACGAATGAGAAGAAGAATGAGGTGAAACATCCCGAAGACAGAACAAAAGGAGAAAGTGCGAGGACGTCACAAGATGCGAGACGACATGGACTATTTGTAGAAGGGAAAGCAAATGGTCAGTCCATCACTTTTCTTCTCGACACGGGATCATCTAACACCCTCATCTCAGAGAGAGCGTTCAGTAAGATCATGGAGGCGAAGAAGCCTTCTCTTCGAACTTCCACAGAGATTGTTCAACTGGTTGACGGCTCCCCACTGAAAATTGTGGGAAAAGCAACAGTGGAGATTGAGGTGGGAAACACTCAATTCGTAACCGAGGCAACGGTGGCGGACCTACAGAATGATGGCATTCTAGGTCTCGACTTCTTCATCAAGACGAATGCCGTACTAGACTGTCGTAAACTAGAGTTACGAACTCCTTGTGAGAATATCCAATGCAGAGACCCTCATGGGCGAGCGTTCTGTAACCGGATGGTAGCCACGGAGAAGACAAGAGTGCCTGCGGGGCACGAAGTCATTTTTCCTGGCGCAGTAAAGCAGTCAGAAACAGCCTTCAGGACAGGACTGGTGGAGCAACCTCACGAGACAGTGGCCCCTGAGAGGAAGGGGTCCACCCGACGAAGGTCGAGGGGTGGGAAGCATCGTTCCCGACGGAGCCGGCGAGAAGACAGCAACCCCCCGGACAGCGTTCCCGTAGAAGTGCCACCTTCGAGCCCAGTTCGTGAGGAACCGAGACTGCCACGAGAAGTATCCCCGTTGTCAGTGTCATCGGGAGGGAAGACGCCCTCTCGAGCGGCTTCGCCAGCGAAAACGGCCTCTACAGGTGGAAGGTCTCCGTCCCCTGAGGCATCTGCAGAGAGGGCTGCGTCTCCAGCAAGGAGTATCTACCGGGAGGCTTCATCAGCCGAGTCCACCTCGTCAGGAGGGAAGAGTCCCTCACCTGAAGTCTGCGACGCAGGAACCCAGACTGTGCTGGATGGCAGGCACAGAGTCAGGGAAGCAGTCTACCGGGTTAGGGGACGTCGACATCGACGTCTGCGTCCACCGCGCTTGAAGACAGCACGAGGGAATTCGTGATTCCCAACAACGTCATTGTCATCCGACGCACGGAACGATACACCAGAAACATTGGAGAATACATCGAGATTGTCACAGAGGAGATGAAAGGAGTGGCGATGGAGTGAATTAGAGTGTAGTGAACATGGACTATAAGTGATAGGTTGAATGGACACTAAAACGGACTCTGTGAAAGACATTCGTTCCTCACTGTGTATTTTCTTTGTCTTGTTTTCTCTTGCCAGTTCACTTTAGTTTAAGTTACTTTGATTTGTTTCAAATATGTTTCAAGTGTTCTTTGTAGTTTGGTTTAATCGATCAGAAGTCTCGAGAAGAGTTGTTGAACTTGTATTATGCAAAAGATAAATTAAGCTTGATTTGTTAAGCTTGGGGACCAAGCTTATTAGAGGGGGGAGTTGTGTAACAAAATGATATTTATTTTGTGTAGTGTGCAGTACATTTCATTTGGAATTTGTGCGAAACTATTGTTAGAGCGATATTTGTTGATACATATTCAGTAACACAATGTAGTCGTGGTTACTTTGTGCTGATTTATACATGTAACAAGCTATGCATTCTAAAAGAGTGTTTGAATTGTTCCTTTAAGTCAGTCGTCTGTATTGATGATTATTTGTCAATTAGTGGTTTTTGTGGAGATTCAGATAGTGATAAAAAGTATGGATGATAAGTGCAGCGATAATTCCTACAGTTAGTTCAAAGTTGTGTTACAGAGGTTTGACACATACATTTAGCATTGTGTGTGTATACGTGTGTATACAGGTTGGCCATATGACACATTTTAGACAATTAACGTTGATTAATTAGTAAACATGATCAGTTATGGGACTGAATATGGTGTTGATGTTTGATTAAAATGATTTCAATCAAACTGTGAAGAGTTTAAAGGGATAGCTTAAGTCTGTGTAAAATAAAGTAAGAATAAAGGAAATTTTAGGAGAAATTAATAACCATGCCTATAATAATTCAGCACAGGTACTATTAGCTACCTCATGTTTCGTTCAAAAAATTCTGTGCTTGTATCACACTTGCACGCTACTCTGCTCATATTCTCAGTACTCGGCAGTGAAGAAGAGAGGCTGATCCTCGGGATAGCATTGTCTTTTCTGTCTTGTACTCGGTACGAGTTGTGAACGTGAGTATGTACACACTATACCTGTAAATAAACAAGTTGGTGTTCCGGTACATCGCCTCTGAAATTGTGATGCATTCGTGTTCAGTATAACATAAGTACTGGTTGGAATGAATGCTGGTGAGACTGGGATGGCATCCGGTGGTTCTGCGGCAGATGACAACTCATCCAGCAGCCTTTGCGAGCATTCTCGAGCGGGCTTTGCTGCACCGTGGGATAACTGAGTATCTGGACGGACGTCGGAGAACGAAGTTCAGAACTTTGGAAGGAACAAGTACGTCCCACGTACTTCCAGAACAGACGTCGGAGAACGAAGTTCAGAACTTTGGAAGGAACAAGTACGTCCGACGTACTTCCAGAACAGACGTCGGAGAACGAAGTTCAGTACTTCGGAAGAAACAAGTACGTCCGACGTACTTCCAGAACTGACGTCGGAGAACGAAGTACAGTACTTTGGAAATGAAAAGTACAAACGACGTACTTCCAGGGCGAACGTCGGAGAACGACGTACTCTAGAAACGACGTCGGGAGTGAGAGTGAAAATTCACTGGTCAGTGTGTTGGGTGAATTAGATGTGAGAAGTGAGAATGTGCCTTTGAATCAGATAGTGTGAAGTGCAAGGTGTAGACTGGTGACGTACAAGTGGTGGGAAACTTAAGGTTTTATCCTCTTCATAGAGTGATCATATATTTCGATCAAACGGACGGTCGGCTCGGTCTGCATAAGTGCCAAGGCCCCGTTGTTCGCTACACTATATATATGGCGTATATAGCATACTACACAGTACAAGACAGACATTGGATGTTTACCCTTCCCACTCCTGCCATCGATCTCATCGATGGGCGCGGTGCTGAGCGACGCCCGTCTGGCGGCGGCAATCTGGCTGGCTGCTGTGGCGATGGGGTCCCAGGAGGAGAGCATCCTCCGGCTGCTGGTGAACTGCTGGGTGAAGAACTCCTCCAGGCGGGCCGCGATGCGCAGCATGTCGGGCGTGGTGGAGCGGCAGATGAGCAGCTGCAGCGTGTCCCAGCCGATGGTGGTGTTGGCATACACACTTTCAACCGTGTGGTATTTTACCCTGCATAGATTGTGGGGAGAGGAAGAGATGTGATGAATCGTATATCAAGATGAATGAAATAATCATAAGATATTTTTAGAATTCATTTTCCTTTTTCAGCTGTAGTAAATTTTACCACATCAGCACCAATGGACCTAAACTCGAATGCTAAGACAAATGTGAAAATTTTATATTTCCCTTCTTTTTCTGCAAATTTCACTATGCCAAAGAAACCTTAAACAAAGCTAAGGATACTAGTAAAATGATTGAGACAAACACCATGAATTAAATCCCACTTTTGTAATGACATATGTCTATTTAGGTAACAATTGTAAGAACAACAACATTTTTGCCACACAACTCATTATACAACCTTATCAAAAACTTAAAGATATATGAAAAAATGGTATTGCATAATAACAGTTTGTGTAATACAGAAAGGGTGAAAGGAAGTTCTGTGATATTTTTTTCTGCAAAATCAACTTTAAGATACAATGTATGTACAAAATTTATCATCACTACAGACCTGAGACTGCATAAAACAACACAAAACAAAAACAAAAATGTCACTGAAATTATAAAAAGAAGTTGAATATGCCAAGAACCATTGATTCCAAGATGATTTCCGAAAGATGGAAGGAGTGGGATGCACTAACTTTGGGTCCGAGTTGGCCCTGAATTTCCACTCGTCCTTGCAGGCGATGTCCATGCCGGTGAGGCGGGCCAGGAGGCTGCTGGAGCCCATGTAGTCGATGCGGGACTCTAAGCTCTCCAGCTGGAGCTGGAGGTCGTGGTGAGGCTCCTTGCCTGGGGTCTTGGTCTGACCACCTGGGTGTGATGAAGGGGGGAAGGGGAGGGGAGAGGGAGTGGGTGGAGACAATCATGAGGACACCAAAAGTGGGATGGAGATACAGCAAATGAGGTAGATGGAGGTAGATTAGAATATCAATTTAGTATATACAGTGCACTCCTGTTCTAACAAACATGGTTATAACGAAATTCCGGTTAGGCGTAACAGATTTAATATCACGAGCGTTCGCCCGCGTCCGGCATGCCTTCTTATCTGTTAAGTAGCCAGCTTGGCTCGAGCTTGGCATGCGCCCATGCCGTCCGCGTTCGGGAACGCCAGCTTAAAAGTCTTTTGTTTAGTGCCTTTGTTTCGAACACAATAGCGTCAACTTCACTGCACCCAATCGACCACGAAGCCATCGCTCCATGTAGCCAGCGTTCGGGAACGCCCGGATTAAGTCTTCCCTTTGTCTTGTGCTGAACACTTATACACAGTTGATTTCATGGAAGCTTAAAAAACGGACAAATTAGCAAACAAATGAAACCACCAAAGGCATCGCACTATTACGCGTTAGTAACGCTGTGATTACCTTAATTTGCGTCGACGAGAGGCGTAATCAAAAAGTATATCCGAAAGAGTATTTATTCCCCTTACATGAGCGTGAGACCACTCTTGTAAGCAGCTTCTCAGGTGAAGCAAAATGTGTGTAATGAAGTGACAAGTGTATTAAGAAAAACATTCACAATAGCTAGGTAGATTGACGGAAACTTGACACCCATGGCCGTGCCAGCCAGGCAACAGGCTGGTGGAAATTTCCAGGAACTTCAAAGCAGGTTTGCCGCCAGGCAAAACCGCAGGGTAAAGGAATTTGCGTACGTGCTGAATGGGTCGTAAACATCGTGTCAATTGCATGGGGCCTGGGAACAGGGGCTAGGTGCATACACATCTGGCTCTGCTGAAACTATGGAGCTATAGTACAGTAAAGTCGACACGATAAAAAAGTCCCGATTTTTGCCTTTGTTATTCCTTGAAAATTTCTTCGTCTTAGTCGACAGTTAGATGTCGACAACTCGCGTAAGTCGACCTGATTTTTTAGTGCCAACTGAGCTGAAATACGTGTTTATTCCCTCGTCTAAGTCGACATATTTTTTTTCGCTCAAAATCTTATCGCCATTCTCTGAAAAAGAATTGTTTTCCCGCGAGTCGGTAATTCGCTAGTGTACGGCGTGGTAGCGTTCGCGCCATGCGTCCATTGTCTTGTACGCCAGAAATGAAAGGGCATACATTCATTTACATTCTTTGGAGAATTACATGTAGTTGCCTACCCAAAGCAGTTCACTTTCCCCCTTTTCTCCTGCTCGTTATTCTCAAAACGCACAAACTGTGTACACATAAAGGTCCTAGTAGAAAATCATTATCAGAACATGATACACGTGTAGGTGTTTCTGTTTAACCGAATATTCTAACGTTAATTATTCCGAAGCATTAATAGAAACCTGGGCCCGTTTTTAGAAAAGTAATCAAATGCAACTACATGTAATTAAATGCAACTAAAAATTAAATGCAGGTGTATCAAATCACGAGCAACTTTGCACATAAACGCAAGTGCGTTGCTGAAAATGCTTGCGTTTGATAAACATATGAAACTAGAAAATAGTTGTACAAACCTGAAACTCAATTGCGTTGAAACGCAACTCTAAAGTCAAATGAAGTCCATCAAATCACGCGCAACGCTGTATTCAAACGCAAGAGCGTTGCAGGGAAGACTTGTGGTTTTCGTAAGAAACTAGAAACTGTGGTTAAAAGCATCTCTTAACATCTACGGAGGTGCGTTATTGTTGAAAAGTCTTGCATTTTTTTGTTTGTTTTTTTCGTACGCAAAATTAAAAATTAAACGCAGCTCTGAAAATCAAATGCAATTGCAAGTCCTTGTGATCACGCGGAACGCTGAATAGACTTGCGTTTGATAATCGTACGAAACTTGAAAATTGTAGGGAACTTCTTTAAAACTCAGTTGCGTTTCAACGCGATTCTATAAATCAAATGCAAGTCCATCAAATCACACGCGACGCTGTATTTAAACGCAAGAGCATTGCCGAGAAGACATGCAGTTTTTGTACGAAATTATAAGAAACTGCGTTTAAACGCATCTCTAAACATCTACGGAAGTGAGTTATTGTTGAAAAGACCTGTATTATTTTTTACTTCGTACGCAAAATTAAAAATTAAACGCAACCCCAAAAATCAAATGCAAGTCCATCAAATCACACGGAACGCCGAAAAGACTTGCGTTTGATAATCATCCGACACTAGAAAATTGTATAGAAACTTAAACTCAATTGCGTTTAAACGCAATTCTAAAAGTCAAATGCAAGGCATCAAATCACAAGCAACGCTGTATTTAAAACGCAAGAGCGTTGCAGAAAAGACTTGCGGTTTCTGTACGAAACTAGAAACTGCGTTTAAACGCATAAAAATCTATACCGAAGCGTGCTATTGTTGAAAAGACTTTAAGAATCATATATTTTTTTTAATTTCGTAACGGAACTTTCGCCATGACCGAACTTAGTCTGCACTAGCAGGGGAAAGACATCGCAACATTTACACATTTCAAACTACCGAAACGCATCATGCTTCACGAAATGTCAGTGAAAAAATAGTAGCAAATTATTGTTACTGCAGTTCGCTACTCCGAAGGTTTAAATCTCAGTCCAAAGTTAAATAAGTCCGACGATGGAAAGATATTCATCTTTACGAAGGTTAGTAAGCCGAAAGATGTCGTTTCCGAATTAACAAATTTTTCTTCTTCTTTTTATTTCAGACTGGCCCGCGCCGTACAGAGCGGTAAAGTTGCGAATCGGAGCGCGAGAACAATTCATTTTCAGAGTATGGCAATAGAAATTTAAACAAAACAAAATCACATGGCGACTTAGGGAAGGAAAATCACACATCCTATTTCAACTCAGTCGGCACTGAAAAATTATCTCGACAGAATCATACGAAATCACACGCATATCTTCACAGCAACGCACTTGCATTTAAATCGCAAAGTTGCATGCACTTTGGGGAATATGCGTTTGTTTTTTCAAATCAAATTTAAAACTTACAGTGTCTAGAAACGGGTCCAGGTTTCGGATCCCGCTCTTTCAAAATCTCTCAAGAGATTTGGGTTTTGTGCAATGCCGTTACTAATCCGCGTGTGCTTGTTTCGCAATAAAACTCAAATGAAGATGTACACAGCGATAGAGGCTCAGCTCAGTAGATACCTGCCTCCAGTGACAATATTCATGTATACAACAAAAGAGTTTGTGAGCCCATTAGCGCAATGTCTATTCATGACTATGTGTAGCTGGTGCCCGATCGATACTTTCATTGTTTGATGGCACATGACTAGTTGACCATGGAAAGGGGATACATGTATAGGCCTACAGCTTGACTGCTTCCGCACAGGAGGAATACCAACCTGTCCATTCTCAAGTCGACCTGCAAAGAGAATCTCGCTTTTGAGCATTTCAGGCTCTTGGAGATGTGGAATTGGGTTGTGTAAAGCTAAAAGCCGCGTTTACACCATGTTCCCGGTAACCACGGCAGTCACATTTCAGGCCATCAAGGACAAAACGGGACGGACGTGAAACAACGCTGTGAGACGAGATAGGCAAATGTGACAGGCCGTGATTGCCGAGATTGGTATTCGTTGATGTGACAAATAAATACGATTCATTAATCCGAAACCGCACGAATTTTGTGATTCTAAAGGTGCATTTATCGGGATATGAAATTAATTACGTTACTCTGAAAACGAATAACACAACTTGTTCCTTTTAATTTCTGGGATTAACAAAACATCAGAAAGCAAAGCTTATTTAATTTTCGGATTTTTAGTCTGACATTGGGGGTTAGTAGTTCGGAAAATAGTATTGAAAATCTTTGAGGCAAGAAAATACGTTGAATTCTTATTATGGCATCGTTATTTCCTTTGCCTTATGTTCATTATTCCGAAAGAAGAATAAGGTTCGTAAATCCGATGGCTCTTTTTGCAGAACCCGCAAAACACGCAAATTTGATATGCCTTAACTAATAAATTTGTTAATCCAAAATTGTATTAGGGCTCGTTAATACCATTTGTGGCATTATTCCGAAGGTTCGTAAATGTGAGAATGAATTACGTGCATGGTACGAAACTTATATCATTTTTGGCTAAAAGAAAATTAAAAACGCCGAATCTTTTCCTGTGACGGGAATATGGGTTTATTTCTGAACGTGACATCGTTTACTTCTTTGCACGATATTCATCATTCCGGAAAAAAAAAAAATATTCAGATGGTTCATTCATCCGAAAATGGAAAAAAGGTGGGTCGTTTATCTGTAAAGGAATTATCATATTCGTGGTAAGAAACTTCGTTTTCGAATCAGCTATATAACGTCCGAAATTTTGAAACTTATAAGAAAAGCGAACCTTCAGCATATTAAAATAGCGAATCGTAACAGGTTTTTTTGTGTTTTTTTTAAATCGAGCAGTGTGGAATAACAAATATCCGACATTTATTTTAGCATGGTATGGAGCAGAATGTTACTGCTATTCACTTCCAAAAGTAAAAGCAATCATCTGACATTTATTCTGGCATCTTCTGAATGTTATTGCTATTTACTTTCGAAAGTAAAGCAAATATCCGACATTTATTTAATCACCGTATGGAATTGAATATTACTCTGATTCATTTCCGAACGTCAGAGGAAACATTCGACATTTATTTTAGCATCTTCCGGAGCTGAATGTTATTGCTACTTATTTTCAAACATAAAAGCAAACATCAGACATTTATTTTATCATCATACGGAGTTGAATATTATTATTATTCATTTCCGAACGACAAAGCAAACATTCGACATTTATTTCAGCATATTCCGGAGCCGAATGTTATCCTTAATTCATTTCCGAATGCAAAATCAATATTATCTGACATTAATCTAAGCACCGCACGGAGCTGACTCTTACCGTTATTCATTTCCAAAAGTATAAGCAAACATCCGACATTTATTTTAGTATCATACGGAGTCGAATATTACCGTTATTCATTTCCAAAATTAAGAGCAAACATATGACATTTATTTTAGCATCTTACGGAGCCGATTGTTACCGCTGTTCATTTTCGAAAGTAAAGGCAAACATTCGACTTTTTTAGTGGCCCGACGTGCGTTTTTGGTGGCCCCGAGCCACCGGGGGCACCGTAAGTGTCGAGCCATGACTAATGTCATCGAAAAGTAAACCAGAATGCAACTTCTCGCTTGTGAATTATTGCTTGTGAATAATCGCAAAACTTTGGCAAAACTTTTGGAATACCAGCCCTGTTCATGACGCTTGGAAACTGCGAGTCGAGAGAATTTTGCGAACTGGTGCAATGTTACTCCGTAGCGTAGGCGACTGTACTTGACGATTAAAAATGCATGTGGAGTCGCAATCGTTTGTAAACTGTCTGAAGTGCGCGATTTCTCTCACCCTATTTTTTGCCACGCGATTTATTTTTAACTGGCAAGAACGATGTGGAATTCTGGCGTCCACCGTAAATTGTGCACTTGCCGGCGCAAATTGTTCTTTTCATAGGTGAAGCCGTGCGCGGAAGGCACGTGGTTGGGATAATCCTTGCGTTCCTAAAGCGGAAAGGAACGCCATGAATGCGACTTGTGAGCAAGTCCGTTCTGTTGCGTCCAAGGAACGCCCTCATTAGAGTGATGAATAGAGGGATTAAGCCCCCCATTCTGCACGCAGGAGGAATAGGGGCGTCCCCTAACAAAAGGAGGAACGCGAGCGTTCCCCATGCGGCCGAACGCTCGTGAAATTAAATCTGTCACGCCTTACAACAAAGTAAAAATTCAGGCTGCAGCATTATCATTATTATGTTTTTTATTGTTTCTTTGTTTGGTCATAACAAAATTTCGATATTACGAAAGAAAACTGCCGGTCCCCAGGACTTCTTATACCAGGAGTCCATTGTATTAAAAAAGAAAAAATCATAAGGTCCCAAATAAATGCATTAGACTGGATGAAAATAATTACAGGCAAGATAACTAAAAAATAAACCTTGAACTGCAAAACTCTGTAATTATCAAAATGATAGCTAACACAAGTAATCAAACAGAGCTGGTAGGTTGTGATTCATCCTCATCTAGCAACACTGCCTGTTGCAGACATCAGCAGTCATGGCCCTCAATTCTTGTAAACTTTGTGCACTATTTGAAGCAAGCTTGTACTGCCGCGCCCACTTGTTGCCCAACCGTTAAGACTCTACAAAGACATGTGGAATGTTGAATTCCTCCAACTCATTTACCTTGAATTTTCCTCCTGCCATTATTACCTTCTCAATTTCACATTTTCTGTGGACATGTCTTAGATTTTTGCCCTTCTTTTGCAGTACATATGTATTCATCTATGTTGTACTTCAGAAATCTTACAGGAATCAGGAAGAGTGAAGGAAAGGGGGCAAGAAATGAAATGACAAGACTAACTTGTACAGCTGAGCTGAGAGACTTCCAGCAGTCCGCCGATGACCCCTCCCTTGGCCTCCAGACTGGACTGCCTCAGGCCGGTACTGATCTTAAAGATCTGGTGGCCCGTGCTGTCGATGGTCAGGTGGCTCTGGCAACGCAGGTCCTTGGTTGACCACCTGAGTGAAATAAGTGACCAGCAACAGACAGAGAAATGGGGAGGGGAGGAAGTGAGAGTATTGTCTAGAGGATCACTGTCAGACATAGGGTTCTGTGAAATTCTACTTGTCTGGATGGGCGCGGAACACCGAAGCTAAATGTATGGAACTGATGGGGAAGACAAATATTGAAACTTGTGATGATTCACAGAAATCTGCACAATTGTCTTCATTAATGACTGCATTTGTTTTCAATTTACTGTAGGTGGCTAAAAGGGGCATTAAACCAAATCTCATGAGGGAAACACACCATATTCCACTTTCTCAATTACACTTGTGTGGGAAACAGGGAATTATGACTAATGCTTTCAGCATCCAGACGAAATAAAGTCAAATTGAGAAATAATTCCACTTGTTTTTGCTACACGCCTAGTAAATTCAAGCAGAGCTCTGCACAACCTAATTTGTCTCCAAGCTCCATACCAGCTACCCTTTTTAACCACATAAGCTTTGCATAGCCTATCTGACATCAAACTTTACCCACCAAGTTTGATACAACACAAGTTTCACACATTCTAATTTGACATCTAACATTCCACACGCTACTTTGACACCACACAGGCATTACACAACATGGCCTTCACACGTCTCAGTTTTACGTGTACTACTTGGGCTTTACACTCACCTTGTCTCGCACTACTTTGGTAAAACCTGTACCCTTCTGGAAAATGTAGCAGAAAGTAAGAAAAAAAAACTGTCTTCATAGTGTCTATATCACATTCTGATACATCTACAGTGTATAACATTCTCTGGCTGCCTTGCACACAGATCCAAGTTAAACACTTTGCCCAATGTGTGTAAAACATTCTATTGCTACGATACTTTGTAATGGTAGATCCAAGAAAGACCCTTCAACACACATGTGCACCACATTCTATGCTACCTGGTATGCACAGATCTGAGTAAAATACTTTGCCACATATTTGCATGGCATTCTATGGCTACCATGCACGCACATGACCCGGCAAACACCTGACCCCAACTACTACTCACAGCGTGCTGCCCATCACGTTGCTCATGTTCATGTGGGTGTCCACCTCGGAGAAGTTGACGGCGATGAGGAGGATGGTCTTCCATGAGGGGCCGGTGGTCAGCGAGCCCGAGCTGCTGCTGGGGTCCGAGGCGGCCTGGGAGTGGCTGTGCTCCGAGCCGGAGGGCTCTGACGACTGGCTGGTCGTCTCCTCCTTGGATAATCTTTTCTCTGGTGGACAAGATATGACCCAAACAATCCATTGTAGTTTGATGTAAATGCATGACTTCATCTTGAAGTTTGAAGAGCAATGGCTGCACAATATTGATTGATCATTAAATGGAGTATGAGGTCATTTCAGCATCGGAAGTGGTAATGACATTGATATTGTTTGATCTGTTGATGCACAACTTAATCTATATCAGATATCTGGTGCTTTGTTATTTTATGCATGACTTCATATATTTTGACAAAATGATGCAGGATTCAGAAGTCAGTGACAAAGTCATTAAAAACTAAGTTTGAAAGAACATTTATGTCAACCTATAACACTTCTTATACTGTAAGGGTGTGAGGCAGTAAATAAATGGTATATACATGTGCATGTAGTTCCCAATTCCAGGTTTGTATCAATCATTTTTAAATGAACAAATACCTTGTTCTCAGCTACTCCTTTTTGAAAACCTATGGCTCTTTTTAATGGGTATTTTCTCGTGCTTTGTAACACAGGAGGGGATGACATCAAAGAAGCAAGAAGCTTATTAAAAGTATAGCCTCCTATTTTCTCTTACTCAAGTTTTAGGATTTTATACTTCTAGGAGTTAGTATTAGTGTTGTTGTTGTTGTTGTTGGTTTTTTTTTTTTTTGGGGGGGGGGGACAAGAATGGATAAAGGAGACGCAGCAACCTACCAGTGACCATCCTCCTGAGATCTGGACTGCTTCGAGGGGGGCTTCCCCCTGCCATGGGTGACCCCGGCTGGGACAGGGTAGGGGAAGAAGGGCTGGGCAGCTGGGAGTAGATGCTGAAGAGGCTGGGCGAGGGCGGGTTGAACGGGAAGCGCTCCCGCCCTGTGGGGGTGGCGGGGGTGCCGTTGCTGCTGCTTGATGGGCCGGACGGGGAGTTGGAGGTGGCGGCCGACCCACTGGTAGGGGTGCGCTTGCGTTGGTAGCGGCGGGGCGGGAGATCCGTGAAACTGTCCTCGGAATCAGTGGATGAGTCACTGGATGGAACTGACGTGACAGAAAGAAACACACACAGGTCATTTACACATCTTTCTTTCTTTTCTCTCACTCTCATACATTTGTTGAGTATCATCTGCCATTTTGTATTACCTTGCCCTATATTTTTCTTTGAAATGAAAAGACTGAGAATCAATGCATTTGGTCATTGTGCTTTTTATCTGCCACGATTCCACTCTGAATATGCCTAGAGCTGACAGGCATATGCAAGTATACACACCATTGTAAGGTTTACCATGAAGCAAAAGATAAAATTGC
Organism: Diadema setosum; assembly: GCF_964275005.1. Lineage (NCBI taxonomy): Eukaryota > Metazoa > Echinodermata > Echinoidea > Diadematoida > Diadematidae > Diadema > Diadema setosum. The sequence goes on from NC_092695.1 coordinate 34,827,744, forward strand.
TTCGTCATCAGGATGACTCCTCTCCCCGAGCAAAATGAATAAAAAATTATATCACAACATCAGTCAGAATGCTCTACAAGAAACATCATGTTAACATCATGAACATGTGATTTGTGTGTGTATGTGATGTATAACAAGAAGAATTACTACTTTTGCTGTCATACCCTTTCCCTTAAAAAAACAAAAAAACAAAACAAAACAAAAACTACACAGCTAATTGTGTCAAGGCCTGGGTCATCCGAGTTTGGTCACCTTTTAGGGTCAACTTACTGGTTGAGGTAGCCTCATCCTCCGGACTGGACATGTCTTCCATCTGCTCCTCTTCGCCAAAGAAAAGTCTCTGGACGATGGCCTTGCGATACCACGCCTTGGGGAAGGCCAGCACCTCGGTCAGTCGCCGCATGTCGTAACGGAAAACGGCCGATCCAACGTCACACATGACTGAACGAGGAGAGACAATGAAGGAAAGAAAGAAAAACAAGAAAATCATAGGCAACCTTTTTCACACTTAATAGAGGCATGTTTAGAGTAATCCAATTACATCATTCATTCATTTGTTCATTCATTCATTCATCATTGTGACTGGTCTACGCCAGACATAGAAATTTTGTTTCCATTGACATTACATTGTACTAAAATAATCATGACAATACAAACACATCTTGAATCACAATTACATATCTCGATGAAAGGTACAATGAACACAAACAGCACCCTACAAATCTATTCAACGGCAAACAGTCAAACATATCATGTTTACATATTCAAAAAAAATCAATATGCAAACACGAGGCTTATAGATGTATATATAAATATGATATATTTATTCTTGACACAATTATTTCAGATGAAGCCTACTGTATATACATACCCACACCTGTTCCCACCTTCCCCCTTTTCATGTCAAGTCCTCTCCATTGTGTAAGCATTTATACCGTGGACTCCAATTATAATGAAGTCCTCGGAACCAGCAGTTTTCATTCGTTATACCAAAATTTTGTTATAACTGAACAAATAAACAATACAAAACATAGGGTGGACAATGTTGCAGCCTGAATTTTTACTTTGTTGTAACCGGAATTTTGTTATAACCATGTTCGTTATAATGGGAGTGCACTGTACTGTGCATTAGATGGTGATGTCCACAAATACTCACTAGAAAACTTGTTGAGCGTAGCGGGGGCCTTCTGCCCCGTCGCTGTGCTTGACAGGGAGCTGCTGTCTGTCCTTAGTGACGACACATCACCGGGTCTCCGCCCTTCCTCCCCGCCGATGAGAGTCTGGTCCGGGCCAGACGACGGCCGCAGCTTCTGTCGCTTTCGCGAGACGTTGACCCGCACGAAGGTGACCTTCAGCGAGAGGGCGTCCTTGCGGGGATTGCCCGACGACAGCATGGTGGGGTCGTCTTGGTTAAGAGCTAAGGTGGAGAAATATTCAAAGGTGATAACAGCAATAGATATCCCTGATGCTTTGATTCCAGAACAAATCATTGCAATACAAGCTCTTCTGTAATACTGCCTATGAGCTATAGATTAACACACCTATTTAACATAGGTGTCTCAAAATCTGTTATATCAGGAAGAAATATTTAGAAGAAACAATTTAGAAGAGAGAACTAGAATATCTTAGACAATCAATGATGAGCTACTCTTAACATAGTTTGTCTACCAGGTAGTCTTTGTTTCCAATCTTCGTTCTTCTTTCTTTCCATTCCTCTTCTATGCATTATTACATTTAATATTACACTATTATCATCATAAGTATATGACTTGTGTAATGGGCCTCCACTTAATTTAAAAACAGTATTCTTGCATATAGCTTAAATAAACCTTACTCTTCTATTGTATAGGTCATATGCAATTAAAACAAATAACAACAAGAATTCCTCTTTAACTTGATATGTACATAAAACTTTAATCAAACAAGGCATTGTTCGCTAGGCAATGCACTGCCTTGGGTAAGCAAGCTTGGATAGGTTTGGGATAAAGTTTGTTTAGAGCTTCCTGATTAGTATGCTTGCTCAAAACACCATGCTTTCAGCTGCAATGTGAGTTATATTGCTTATCACAAGCTACTTCTGAGCAGTAAGAGAGTCATAGTGAAGAGATCTCTTTGAAGAGCAGCAGGTCATGAACTAAATGTAGAAGAATTACAATCATATTGTTTCAGCTTTGTATGGTATTTTTAACATTTTGACACAGCCGGCTTTTCTTTACAAATGTATTGCCACAAAGTTCACCACGAAATATCAAGATTGAAATCTTTAGGGGAACTCCCAATCGGATTTGACATCTCATGCAATGTACACTATGATATCCGTTTTCAACAAAATCTTTGGCTCCCATACCATACTGAGTTGTTTGGGAATGAAGTCATATGTGGGCAATGGATGCAGAAATAATAAGTTAAAATGTTTGAAGTTAAATTCCATTCCATTTTTTATTTCATTTTGTCAAACAGACTTAAATCAGATGTCAAGAACCATGATAGAAACTTTATCAAAATCAAACATAGAATAAAAAAAGTTAGGAATTTATAAAGTATAGTTGTTTTCACCAAAGACAAACAAATTGGAATATGATGTCAAATACATTATATATATATATATATACATATATATATATAATACACCCATTCATAAATATGTATATATTATTCCAATATCAGGTTCTAGCATAAGTAACTTCAATTCACATATTCTACACCAGACAGACAACTTGCAAAGTAGTCTTCAAAGCTTCCACAATTTCTGCTGTATAGTCAGACATGCCTTTAAAACATGCAAAATAACACCAACATACAATGTATGACAGGACAAAAACAGAATATACAATGCAAAAAGCCAATACACTTGTGCATCACACACCATGCACATGAATAGAACAGAAAGGTGTGACAGGAAAGAGGGTGGAGTTACATGTAATGTACGCATGGAATACGATAACAAAGTGTATGCACAGAATGGCAACAGGGCGAATACATGGCTTGATGTGCCAATCAGACTTACCTTAATCAATCAATTAATTACTTTGCCAGTCAATCAATGTTTGTCCAAACGAAAACGGTTTAGCATGTCTTTTCATTTACTTTCACTGCAGAGCAAATCTTTTGATTTACTAGTGCTTTCTTCTCAAAGCATATGTATATATTTATTTCTTTTTCACAGCAAATCATTTTATTTACTTTCTTTTTAAAGCAAACAGCTTCAGTTAACTTACTTATTTCAGCACAAAACTCGCTTTGGATTAGAGTTGTTCACGCCAGTGTATGTGCTGTGCAAGTACCATGTTTGCCGTGTGATGCACAACTTGCCAGCATGATACCTTAGGGCTTAATAGGACATGCAAGCATGCATGCAGTGAGGCGGGGAGATGACGTAGTGCGGGACGAATGGCTGAGAGAAGAGACACACAAGACTTACAGACATTGGGATCAACACCAGGGCTCTGCCCGTCACTAGCAACTGCACCCTCGTCACACGCCTTACCAGATGCTGCTGGGCCCTTCTTGCCAATGCCACCACTGGTGGTGGTGCCCATGCCGCCGCCGATGAGCTCCTCCACCACCTTGCCGCTGTCCCGCCGGAACTGACCGCCGTACGGGTGGAAGATGACCAGCGAAAAGTTGGAGAGAACAGCTGACAGGCTCATGTCCGCCTTGTTGGCCTCTTCCCGCCCCTCCTCCCCAGAGGTGTGCCGGTTTCGGGACCGATTGAAAGATAGCCTGGCAGCTATAATAAGATTAGAGGAACGCCCATGAATCAGTTTATGGAGAGAAAAGAACTGCATTTCAACTACATCATCTTGTAAAACATCATAAAGAACTTATTTCTTCTTGGGGTCATCTTTACAAGAAGGTATTCCATATTACACTTAATGCGAAGCATGGCTGATCTACTGCCTTATGATCAGAACCCGAAGCTTAGAAATATTTGATAAACTCCTATGCAATGCAAGAAAGAACATCATTGTGGAAACCAAGATTCAACAAAAAAAAGCAGTGGCGAATACTTATTCAATGCAAGCAAAGATGATCCGGCTGAGAACACCAAAGTGAAACCAAAACCCAACAGACAAACAACTCACCACTGCTGTCATCCCTGGAGTCCTGAAGGTCGAGGCCGCTCTGGCTGGCTGCATCGGCCAGCTGCTTGCGGCCACCCTTGGATGAGAAGGCGAACTCCACACAGGGCAGCTGGAGAAGGCACTCCACCTTGGAGGCAGGCAGACAGCTAAGGTGGACCAGGGAGGGGTCCATGCAGACGTAGACCACCACATCCACCGGGAACGTGGTATAGTCCAGGGAGGAAGAGGACACCAGGGAGTTTGCCGACGCCTCCAGATTGGTGGTGTTGTTGATGTCAAGGTTCTCTGTTGTCATTGTTGTGTGTTTTTAAGGGGGAAGTGGGAGAGGGAGAATGGGTATGGCGGGGGAAGGGGGGTAAGGATGAAAAAGGATTGGTGTTAGGCTGAATTGGATGCAGTATCAAAAACCATCCTCCTCAACTCGTTGCCGTGACAACATGGTGGGTCATGGGCAACGCCCGTAGGGATTTCAGAATCTCAAAGGGATCACGTTCACATGCAAGACCTTCCATCGAATGCATTAACGCTTGTGTCTTTTGAGTGCCAATGGCACAGAAAAAGCTATCATGTTGTACACACTCAATAAGGTTCCTGAGAGAGGAAGGCTTAAATTGCATCTAAAATTATATTTACATGATGTCTGAAGTACATGTACATTTTAACACCGTAAGAGAAAAAAGAATTATATTTCCTTAACAAAAACATCTTAAATATATCAGCAAAGTACTTTCAAACTCTTGTTGGGCATACATAATGACTTACATTTGTAACATCTAAAACAAGAGTATTAGTTTTCATTATACCCACTTGCTGAACAAGTTGTAAGCAATGGTGCAGTGCTGAGAGAGATAAAGGAAGCTTGAAAACCTTAATCTACTACGTTACCTGATGAGGGACTGGCCAGCATCATGCCAATGTTGGCTGGTATCGTCTCTAGGGCTTGCTCCAGGAAATCCAACAAACTGGTGGTAACCACAATTTCCTGAACATGGAAATCAGAGATTGGAAAGCACCTTATAAAATATGTAACACTTAGGTTAGCGGTAATATATTACTAAAATTTCTCCAAACAGAGATCATTATCATTGACGCAATATTTGGAGCTTACTACGTGCTGTGATCTTGAAAAGAATTTCTGGAAATTATCTGCTTTCATTTCTTTTCTGTCAAAAGATCTTGTACACATCTTATAACATTGTAATGGCATATGAAATCAAACACACAGCATACACACTGTACTAGCGAAATAGAGGAAAGGGTTAAAAAACAAATCTGAAGATAACAAAAATACATGTACACTAACGTGCCTTCCATTTTATTGAAAGTCTCACTTTTTCTTCCAATTTTTCTTCTTTCAAAAAAACCTTGTATACCTACTTCTTGCAACAATGAAATGACACATAAATTCACAAATCACAATCACCTCACCATTCCACTTAAAAAGATAGAATATGAGCTTTATTCAGGAGAACCACCCTCACTAACCTCTGCGGGAGTAAGAAGCCTCGCCCAGCAAAAAAGCGTACCCCTCCTGGTAGTGCCGCCTTTCTTCTCCGTCCCTCCTCCCGTCCCGCCCTGTCCCGTGACTTCCCCGGTGGAGGACAGATTCTGTTGTCGTGGCGACGACTGGGCCGACACATTGGAAGGTGGATCGCTGGCAGGGTCAAGTTTTCCATTTGATTCCGACTGGTATTGTACCTGGACATCCAAGGAACCAGCAAAAATGTGGGCATTAACAATGCATCGACAACAATATCACTAAATCACACAAAATGACAAATTATGGTAAACATGCATTCAGAGAAACAGTCTGGGTACCTTGACATCAACAGCTGGAAGATTGAAGAGGGCAAAACCCTGCGGAGAGGTCAGGACCGGGGGCAGTGTTCCGCCCTTCAGCTTCAGGCCTGTTGTGGAGCTGGAGGATGCAGACGAGAGCTGGGCGCGAACCCCCGGCTTGCGTGAGGGCGACGACTCGGTGGAATTCCACGGCCTGTGCACATCTGGCTTAGCGCTGAAATAGAGAGTGTCAACACATAAATTACATCAATTTTACCCAAGACTACAATAGTATCACATTGAATATCAAAATATCCCTCATACAACAACAACAACAAAAAAAAGACTCCTTAGATGGCATGAAGTTTTCCTGCAACATTCAGAGTGTTACAAGTAGTTTTTTGTTTTTGGTAATACATAACAATGATACCATCTGCAGGTACTTCCTGAAAAAAAAAAAAAAAATCAGCCTCGCATAAACACCTGGAAATAAATGATCTTGGTTAACACTACTCACAAACTGTTTTCTTTGGCCATGAAATGTTCACTACCTGAAATACTCCTCTCAGCGATAAAAAGAACGTCTACCACTGCTTCATTTCAACATCATCAAGAGGTGGTCTGGAGAAGTTGGTTACTTGAATCATACAGAGCACATGATACAAAAAGCTGTTGCCAGCTTCCTAATAGACCTTTAGAATTATTGCAAAGATCACCTAGCTGTGGCATACAACCCGGGATACTCACCCGGGCAGGAGGTGGTCATTCTGGCCACTGGACGGCCCCGGCTGATGGCAGTGGAGGGTCAGCTTGCCGCTGTCGATGAAGATGCTGACCTCTAGGTGGAGCTGCAGTTCGGGTTCAGGGGGAATGGACCTGGCGGGGGAAGCGGTGGTGCCCGCCTGGTCCTTGGCAGCGCTGGTGCGGCTCAAGACCGCCGAGGATCCAGCACCATCCTTCCTAGCAAACCGGGTGTACATACTGCAGGTGGACAGGCAAGAGGGAGAACGATTAACATATGAACAAAGCTGGAGTCTGGACGGTCAAGATGCAAATTCAACATAAATTTCACCAATAAAATTCCTCTCTTTCTTTTGCATCAGTTGAGAATTAGAAAGGTAAGAAGGGCACTTGGCAAATTTCATGATAGCCAAGAATCGCAAAATTAAAATGCACATAAAATTTCTTCTCTACATTATATACATTGAATGCCAGTAGTAATTTGTGAAAATTCACACTGCGAAAAAGGTTGTTGGCTCCAATTTTCAAAAATTTTATGCCACAAATATTTCTGGTTTTGCAGTCTCTTTTCCTTACCAGTAATCTAAAAAGCTAGATAGGTAAATGAAGCTATAAATCTGCATTTTTTTTTTGTTACTGAGTAGATCGGTACACTCGGCAAATTAGTCGAGGTCAAGACTATCAATGACATCAGTTTGCATTGGAGACTACCAGGCATCACGTCTGAAATCCTACCTCCCATCAACATCATCTCCATCGTAGGCGTGGCCACCGTTCTTCTCCTCTTCCTCTTCCTCTTCTTCCTCATCCTCAGTGTCGCTGCCGTCCAGCTGTCGTGTCATGGGGGTTGAGTGGAGGGTGAGTCTCCTGCGGATGACCTTCAGCGACTGCCTCATCTCCTCCTTCATACGGGTGGGGTCCCCGATGGTGGCGTTGAGGTCGAGCGGAGTCTCACCCCCCAGCCCCATCCCGCCGAGTCGGGACATGCCGCCGGCGCCCAACGGGCGCATGTCGGTGGCCCAGCCCATCGGAGAGGGCTCGGGCGTGGTCGGCGACGGGGTGTGGAGGGGGAGCGCGAAGGAGACGCGCGACGGCGGGTCGGGGTAGAGGGAGGAGCGACTGCCGGGCGCCTTTGGAGTCTTGAGGGAGGCTGTGTCGCTGAAGACTCCTTGCTGGTACTCGCCACGTATGGCCTCGTGCCTGTCGTAAGGTGTCATCGGGAATCTGGGAAAACATAGAACAGTATTTCATGCCTCAATGCATACCAACGCAATACTTAGAGGAACTTGTCATAAGCAAATAGTTGCCTCATACACGGTTGTCACGATCTCTGTGCAAATGAATTTTGTTATCACTCAATGCTCAAAATACTTTGACACAAAAAATCAAACACACAAGAAGGAATGAAGGAATAGCTATCAGTTTACCTTATTTAACCTGCTCCTCTGACACATCAAGATACTGATTTGTAAAACAGTGACAAATTTCCTAAGAGCCAATTATTGGAAGGAATCACTGCTTTGTGCTGCTTTCTGATTGGCCATGAGACTTGTCAATGCAGTCTATCCACATTACTGAATCGCAGCCTTAAATCTACAAACGGTTTAAAAACGGAGCATATTTCGCACTCACGTGGACTGCCTGATGTATGAAGAATGTCTTTCCTTCTGCGTACGACCTGTGGTGGCACCATGTTCCTTGCTAGTCTTCTTTCGGGTCTTGTCTCGTCCTGATGCCTTGATTGACAATATCACAGAAGAAACCACACCAAGTCTATGAAAGTAATCGACTCACTGAACACGGAAGTAGTACCTCTTTACAACATTCAATAAACTTCACTCTGAATGATGCTTTTTACAAAGGATTGGAAATGAATTCCCTAGAAGCCAATGTTCAAACATGGGTATTCTGATTTCCAATGTCTTCTTTGCATTGCTACTCTCTGACTCTCACTGAAACAAAACAGAGCTACGATGTATGGGTATAAGAAGAAGAACATGAAAATTGAATAATTAATCAATGACCTCAGAGACAGACCTCTTGATGAAGAGAATGATGCCATTGTGGACAATATTACAAGCTCTGTGAAACAGGTAATCATAATTATCAATTTTCATCCTTATGTCATGTCGAAGATGCAAAGCATTTAAAGGAATAGTTTACTTTTTTCCCTAATGTGGGGTCTGTTTCATAGACAGTTGTGACTGATCTTAAGCTCCACCTATTGAGCGTAACTAGATGGATCCAGCGTAAGTCCAATAATAAGCGTAAGTCCTGTTTCATAAAGACACTTACGCTAAATTTCAATAAAAAATCAAGCACAACTTTCAGTAAATTGAACATTACTTGCGATGCGTAATTTGCGATTGATTGCAACTTGTGCTCAATCTTTAAGAAACAGGCCTCAGGTCCTGGTAAACGTACCTTAACGGTCTGGCCCTTTAGCTTCTTCCTGATGTCTCTCCGGAAGTCCTTGAAGATGGCCGTCTCCATCCGCCGCAGCTTCTCTGCCTCCTCGGCGATGGTGCCACTCTTGGCACCCAGGGACCTGTACACCACAGAGCACGGGAAAGCATTATATCTACTGATAACTCCATCTGTGTCTGAGACTTTGGACAGTATGCACAACGCTATAAGGCATTCTGAGCCAATCCGCACTCCACGCACACAAAGGGTTGATGATGATTGTGGGGACAATGATAATGAAAACAGCAACAACAGTTATGCTACAACTGTAATAGGTCATGATACATCTGACTCTTGTATAACTCCTCACTCTTACTTTTTGATTTACTTCACTATGGATTAGACACTATGCCATACAAAACTGTCTACAAACAACACAGGACTTTGCAAAAATTACAGAAGGGCTTTGAAAATGCTATTTCTTTGAGGTTGGTCTTGAACTCTTGGTTTTACTGTTTCATTTCTAAGTTGAAGGGGGAGACGGAATAGAAAAAAAAGTGTGTGAATCTAAATGGGGCTGTTGGATTACACAAGTTACACCAAATCTCCTTTCAAAAAGCACTCTTCCTCCAACAAGTGCAGGACACATTGATTTCAGTTAACTTTGCTGCAGTTGATTGACAGCCATTCACATCCTGTAAATATTCATATAGTTGGTAAGGTAACTGTTACTTCAGTAACATTTAGTAAATGCACTACAATAGGGCCCTGCTCTTTATCTGCTGAAAAGAGTGTCTATCATGTGAAGGACAATAGGCACTTGCAGGTTCAAAATGCTGCATGTATGAATTTTCATTATTTCATTATTATCTGCAGTCAAATATATCAGGCTACACCCTCACATTGCATTGTGGACACCCAGCTGGATGGGTTTTTCCCATATTCACATTAAAGATGGGGGGGGGGGGACAGACATTCGCTTTCTTTCCCCGAATAGCACCAATTCATATTTGAGAGCGACACTCCTGGCTGTGTATTACCCCACAAACACAAGAACATCCACACGTAAACTGACAGCATAATAAATGACAGAAGATTTCAATTCCTAATCAAAACTTTTTGTGCTGTTACACGGAACAGATGAAACAAATTGCTAACTGTAAGCACCGCCCAATGTTTCTGCCACTAATCACATGCAATTTGAGAGTTAACATTCAACAAACAAGGTCACGCAATGATAGAACTTGTCTAGATATGTAGCAAACCAGACGTCGACCTAGTGGACGTCTCTCTGATCAGTATAAAGCCCATTTACAATTTCCTGGCAGACAGTTGAAGAATTCAATTCTTCACCACATCTGCAAAGACTGACCTGAGGTCGCTGACCACCTTGGCCTGTTCGTTGATCTCCTGCATGATGGCCTTAGACTTCCTCTTCTCGTCGTGGCGATTGACCTTCAGAGTTGTCGGTCTCTTCAATGGGGTCACTTCCTGTGTGAGGGCAAGAGGGCAGTTGCAAGCCTGCATTAACAACCTTCTGGTTTCAAATGTTCACTTGATGCTTCATCGTATAACATCCTGGCAAAATTTTGAAGGATGCTGGATCTCGTAAAGGCACAAAGAAAACATTACCATGCCTCATGACAAACCTTTCAAGATTTACTTATGACCAAAGGAGGTAAAGAATGTTACTTGTGAAAGGTAAAGGGCAAAAGCACTTTACACATTCTATAGAGTAATGTATTCCATAACTTGATACTAACATTTACATCAAAATATGGACTGCCTGAACAAATTAACCTGTTCATGCAATTGGCTTGTTCTCTAAGCTATTCAAATTAATGGGTTTTTAATCATTCATTTATCAATTTCTTTTTCTTTTCCCTCGAGGACCTAGTTAATAGCCTTAAAATTAAGTCTACATGCATGAGAGGTCAGCAAAGCCTTCAGAAGAGCTTTGCAGCTTCCAGGAACAACCTTTGTTTAAATCACAGCTTAAGATATTAAAGTTTGATTATTGGCCAGTCTAAATGTCACAATTAACCACACCCAGTGATACACCTATAGATTTCTATCACTATTAACCTGTTGAAGTCCCGAGTATACTCGGGCAGGTGTCGATGGTAAACATGATATGAAGCAAAACCAGCTTGTCGCCAATAGGTTAACAGCCCAAAATCTGATGTCAAATCAAATCAGCCAACCTTACCTGATCTGACAGGGCATCCGCTGAGCTGACCTCCTGCTGTTCATTGACCGAGGTCAGGTCGGCAATGTCGTCGTCTGCCCCCGTGAGGGCGGTCAGTGTGTTTGCCAGTGCCGTCAGCTGGTTGCCGATGGAGGGGTCAAACTGGACATCAATACCTTCCATGCGCCACTTGAAGTTCAGCCTCCACTGGCCCACAGTCACATGACGTAGATCTGATGAAGGTCAAAGGTCAAAGTGATGCAACAAATTTTTGTCAAAGAATACAAAAATAGCACATTCTTTCGTTTGTCATCTCCACGTCATTTCTCAGTTGTGTATTTATGGGACAACAGAACCCCAAATATTCCGTGGTGGTTAATTTTCATAAGAAAACTGATATGTGCAAAATGAACAACACACAATGTGACTACCCCCGTAACACACATGCAAATATAAATTGCCTCAAAGGCCAGAAATCAGCAACTTTGCCTCCTGAAAAGGGGTAGTACATACTTCTGTATCAACTGCTGTGGCTCCTGATTGCAAATTCACAAAATATCATTTTTGGGAAATAGACGGCACATGCAGTATGTCATTACTCTGAAAACACATTAAAAAGGCAAAAGTTTTTTAAACGTTTTAGTTTTAAGAGGAAATGGGAACATTCATCATTACGTGTGAATAAGTGTGATATCATTTGCACAAGGTTAATGAAATCAGTGGAATGATGCTGACTGCTTAAATGATAAACCAACAAGTAAGTATTCATTCCAAAGCGATGTGAAGATTTTGCCAGATACACACTTTCAGAATAAGGTGATCGATTTCATCTTGATAGAGTGCTAGAAACAAATCGAAGTTCAAAGCTACAATGTGTACCACAAAATTTAACAATCAATCCAAAATAATATTTACTGATCTAGACAGGCTAAGATTAAACTTTTACCTTGATTGCTTTTCGCACTGGAACACACCTCATAGGTCCCTTGTGGAATGACACCTACAACAGAAATTTGTAACGAAAATGAACATTCATTATTACAAATTAATAGGCAAATATAATGTCATGCTTTCCTATGTATATGATATGATAAAAACTTTTGGTACAGTATTCCCTTGAACAAATCAATGCAAGAATATAGGGCTATCCCTGTTGAGGCAATACATTGTCAGGGATAGTCTCACAGTGGCATTTACAGAAATTTTTGATAAAGGGCAAATCTTTTGATCATTAGTTAACTAGCAATGATAGTAACATTATCTAAAGCCAAATGTGTGAGCTCACTGGATGTTGAATATCTATTCCTGCAGTTGTCAGTCTCGCAAGTTTCAATGTTTTGTCAATATGCTACTGAGAAATGGGGGTCTGAAAATTTACAAGTCAAAACATATACAAAGGCAAGAAAAGAGGAAAAAATGGGAAAACAGAAGAAAAGGAAAAGAAAAGATTAATTGAATAAACAACAGGGGATGCCAGTAAGAAAGAAAAAGAGGGCCAGAAATACATCTACATGAAACTCCTTTGTACATGAAAACGCCTGACCTTTGAAACTGCCAGAGCCCGAATTCAGACTTTTGCCTGAAAACTGGCATCCCTGCAACAACAACAAAAGAATATGGAAGAAGAACTAATTTCCTTGAAGTTACAATTGACACTAATCCTGCATGAAATACAGTCTGGATGTAGTATGTTGACATGAAGAAGAAAAAAAATAAGAAGGAGGAGGAAATATGAAAGAAAATGAAGTAAAGATGGAATATGTAGAGGAGGAAGACATAGAGAGATGTCCTACAGGAGTTCATGATGTTCTCATAGGAGGACGGACGCCAGTCATCCATGGCCATCTGGAAGTCCTCAGTGAGGCGGAGGCAGATGGTGTGGAAGGAGCCGCGGGTGACCAGGGAGCTGCTGTAGCAGGCACTGATGAGGGAACTCTCCAGGGTAAGGACCAGGGCGGAGTGACACTCCACGTCGGCCCGCGCCATGCTCACCCCCTGGTTCTGCTGCCATTGCAATGACACGAATATGCATATATAGATATGTCACTTGAATCTTACTAAGTGGTGGGATATGAACATCAAAAATATTCAGAGAAGTCTTCTAAAAACCTTCTGTGTTTTCATAATATCATGTTTGCACAGCATGATTTTGTTTTTTAACTATTAAGGAGTGGAGCCTTTTCATTCGTTTTATTTCCCCTCCACACAATGTTTGGTACCACTGCCTGAATACACAGTTTACATTTTTAATGGGTGCAGCCTTGTTTTATTTCTTTTTCTCAACATCATGCTTGATAGTACCGCATGATTTATTTTAACGCTTCTTTTTCCCCCCTCAATATCATGCTAATTAGAACTGCATGATTCTTTTAACATGTTTTATTACTAATATCATGCTTAGTAGAACTGCATGATTTGTTTTAACATTCCTTTCTTTCTTTGCAATATCATGATTGGTAGTACTGCATAAAACATTATTTTCTATCTCTCAACATCATCTGTGGTAGCATGTCACAATTTCACATGATTTCCTTTTTTTTTTTAATTCTATAATGGAAGGATGGAGAATCAATACATAAATTATCATGTGTGACTGTCACCAAAAGAAAAAAAACTCACCTGCATTGAAGGAAGAATAGGGATGCAGATCCCCATCTCTGTCACAGTCAGCTGCAGGAACAGGGTGGAGTCGGGGCCCTCCTGAGTCCCGATCAGGGGCAGGGCCGGGACCTCCATGGTCCCCGTGACCACGCCCAGCTGCTGGGTGTCGTCCTGGGCCATTGCCTGCCACTGCTCCACCCACTGGTCATAGGAGGACTTGTAGCTCAACCACAGCAGGACAGCTGCACACACATGTAACAAAACATATTGCTTGTATTCTTGCAGGGAAACTATTTTACAATTTTCATACATATGCAATATAACACTCAATCTCAATAAAAAAGAGCACTATTTTAAATGCATTATTCAATCTTTCTTATATGGTCACATTCATATTTCTTGTGGCTCAACAACCGTAGGACAGTGGCACACAAGTTCAAAAACAATCAAACATTACCGCTTGTATTATTGGAGAGCGTTTAATTCACATCTTTATACTGATTCATCTTGGAAGCCAAACTCAACAGACCAGTTTACCAGTGTGTTCATGAATAACACTTACTAACATAGTCATATGAGTGGATATTTCTTGTAGTTCTAACATAATACGTCAGCTGCACACCATTTTGAGTGATAATTTCTAGCTTATACCCATGAAGGTACACTAACTCATACCAGTGATGTTATTCAACTTAACAGTCAACCCCAAAGATCAGTATACTGGTGCTTCTTATTTATGTCTTATTATGATTTATAGCTATCAATTACATGCTTTCATATTTTGCAGGCACAATTAGAGCATAATACTACTGGCTAAGCCTCAAATTTCCAAAAAGGCTGGCTTTTAATGTCACATTTACTGTAACAAATATAGAATAAACATTAACGTAACAAATGCAGAATGAACATTTAAACTTCAAGGATTCTGGGGATTACTGGATATGAAGCACATCATAGATTTATCTACCTCTGTCTGCTGCACTGGACTGCACAAATAGCATGGGTCTGTTTAGAGTGATGAGGAGGGTATCTTTTCCTTCTTTCACATCCCCTGAAGTGTCCTGTTTGGAAAGAACAAAATGTAAACAAAACATATAAAGTTAATGTGTATTTTTTTTGTAACATATTTATCAAAGAGAATGTTTGCATAAATTCCTTGTTTGTTTAAAAAATCACTATAATCATAGGACAATTTTCCTTGAATGGTTCTCTATTTCTCTCTTGCCTTAGCTATTGTTAACATGATTGCATTCTAGTATAATATTCACAGGCAAATTACATGGGCCCTTGACAGGTGTGCCTTGTTTGATGTGTACATATATGTATGCGTGTGCATGCGGGATGATGTGCACGTGTGGGTGCGCATAGTCACGCATGCTTGTTAACACAGTTCATAGAGCGTATGTTCTGAATCACTTACTGTTTATATGACAATCAACATTCCAAAGCTGACCCATGCACGCTCCCTACTTTCCTGCATCCTAATAGCTATAAATCAAGCATCACAAAGTTTCCATAGACATAGATTAATAGCAGGTACGTGACACTGGACTCAGAGTATGTCAGCATTTCTAAAATTTGATGTTGCTACCATACACATCAGCCGGATAAATTTGATAAAATCAGATTCATGTAATGCAACCAATTCACATTGTGAAATACAGTTGGATTATTGTGCATCAGAACAAAAATACATAACGACAGCAGTGACAATCTTCCTCAATGCTCTTAACTACTGAGTTCAGATATCTATTACTGAGTGACAGAAGTTCTTCGATAGTATGCCTCACTAACAACAATTCATGAATTGCGTATCCGGGCAATTACCCCCAGAGGGCAATTACCCCCCAGCTAAATACTGGTTAGTGGTAAGGTTAGAGTAAAGATTAGAGTTAGGGTTAGGTTTAGGGTTAGGAGTTCGGGTTAGGATTAGGATTAGGTTCAGGATTAGGATTAGGATTAGGATTAGGGCCAGGGGAAGGATCCAGGATAATTGCCTAGGGGGTAATTGACCCCATGAATTGTGTTATTGATGAAAAGTACTGTACACCCCATACATTTAGCAAGTCTCATTTTTTTTTTTTTCAAATCGGGACTTCCACACATTTTCATGAGTGGTCAAATTCACGATTATGGAGTACAGCAATGAACAGAGAAAAGCACATGCGAATGTCGTACTAAGCCAGGATCATAATCGTGAATTGTGAAATTCAGCATCTGACTCACAAAATTCACAAAATTTAAAAACCTTCAAAATATACGATTTATACAGTATAACATGTCATCTACATTGAAATCCTCCCTGTGAAGAAAGTACTGCATGATTAGATGTTGCAGCTCAAAGAGGGAAATGCTTACCTTGACCGTGTTTCTGAGTCCTATCTTGGTCTTGAAGTAGGCCAATTCATGGAACTCAGGGTCGGCTTCAATGAAGACTGGGTTCTTGACCAGGGTGCCGAGGCTGAGGTTGAACTCGATGAGGGCCTTGGCAAACATCCGCATCCCGCCGCCTGGGACGACTGCAGGGCATAGCAATAAAGAGGTCAAAGGTTTCTCTCTCTGGACATTTTGTCATGGCTGGCACACAAGCAAGCATTACTTGGAAACACCGACTTACAAGTTGTGAGTAAAGTCCCTATGAAAATGTGCTTACAGCTGAAAAGTGCTGCAAGACATTATTGATTAACATGACAGCTAAAACAGACTCAACATGTTAGAAGAAAACTCTCATATGCTTGTGTGAGTGGATTTTTAAAAACTTTACCCAACAGCATGTCATTCCAATATTTTGGAAACTTGATGGTAATCTACAGCTAGCTAGATGCTATTCATACAGAAAACTTGGGGCTTGAATATCAATGAACTGTGAAGACAACATAAATGACATGGCATAGCTCTGAAAAAGGACTTCTATTACAACTCTCCTGGAGTAGTCACTTGAAACAAATGAGAAGGGGCAAGAGAAAAGCATTCTGGGTCTCTCCACCAGTCTTGCCATGCAGACTTGCACGGAGATGTCCCACATGACAAGTGTCTCTTAAAATGCACCTCAACATGTACTTTCAAGACCTCAACAATGGATCACAAACAATGTTACATGTTCAGGGGGTGTTTCACAGAGAATTGAAGTCTATATCTTAAAAATTAAGATCAAAATGGTATGCCATTGGTTTAACTGTTCAGTTTTACTTAATGTTTACAGAATCCACTTCAAACTGTTATCACAACTTACAGAAAATTCCTCTGTTCTGTACTTCACCTTGAATATCAATAACAGCTAGTAAGTCTCAACAATTTTTGTTTTCATTTGGAAGTTAGAATATCAATGAAGACTAACACAGCATACAATGATTCCAAGTTGATCTTAACTTTTAAGATTGACTTAAAGTCTTTGAGAAACAAAACTCTCCTGGATAACATGCTCACCCTCCTCCTCTCCATCCACCCCTTCCTCAGTCTGTGGCTGAGGTCTGTTGGAGAACTCCAGTTCCACCACCCCAGTCTCAAACCTCACTGCACTGGCTGTGGGACTGGTAGCTGTCACTTGGATGCCCTGTTCCAAAACACAAAGTTCAAGATAATGGATGATATCATGACACTATCTACTGAGTACGGTTTTCTACACTGTTAAAACTTTTCATTGCCATTGCCATTTCATGACCTTGCCATTGTTATAACCAGCATCCCATCACTGCAAGCTGCACAATTTTTAAAATTGTCAAAAATACAGACATAAGATATAATGAGACGAAGTGGAGAACACAACATGTGAAAGGAACACAACAGATATGGAAACATGTATTAGACGTCATAAAAAGTTACATTTGACGTCTAACACTATTTCAATGGTGGATCCAGAGGGGGGCACATCGCGGGCATGCACCCCCTCTTTATTTCTTGTAAAAACAAAAGAAATAAATAGAAAAATATGGGGGGGGGGGGGCGTGTGCGCCCCACTTTAATTTTGTAAAGGGGCCTCCCCTTTATGGAACTCCTGGATCCGCCCCTGCTATTTCGTACACTTTTCTTACCTCAAGCCTGACTTGCATGCTGTAGGTGATTCGGTCAGGTGTGGGCGTTGAGGGCGCTAACTTGGTCTTGGAGGACTCGGACACGGGCCAGTGTGTCTGCTGGATCCCCCTCACCATGTTATTCAGCTCCTGCCACAAAGAAAAAACTAGATACTGTACGAGCTGAAATTTTCGCGAATTTCGCGAATCGCCTTTGAACCGCGAAAATAACAACACGCGAAAATAACAACGCGCAAATAACTAAGTGCAGTTAGACTCTCGCAACCGCGAAATTAACAACACGTGAAAATGTCCTCCAAGTAGCAATTCGCGAAAATATCTGTACGCGAAAATTTCAGCTCGTACAGTATATCGCTACGGCGACTGATATGCCTCCGCCATAATGCATGATTCTCCTAATAGGTCTATAGTACAATGTCTTCACAATGTGTGATGACAGTTTCACACAATTGGCAAAATACTAAAATGAAAGGTTTGCCACAAATGTGCTGAATGTTCACTTTCCTAGAACTATATAGGTTCAATTGGATGAATGATTAAAAATGTCAGAGTGCAGGTATTTGGGGAACTGATGATTTTTACTTGACTTTTGACCCTTTTATAAGTTTATGCATGGAGTAATTTTCAAGGTATTGAGAAAAAGTATAATTTCAGTATCAAATGGGAAAATAGCATTATCTAAACCTGGCCTTTGACCTTTGACCTCACAGTTCCAAAGAGAATCACTGTTAGGTTGAACATGCATGAATATGTAAGTTTCATGATGATACCTTGAGTTACTTTTGAGATATGGAGGAAAAAGTGCAATTCAACACTTTCACTTGACCTTTGACCTTTTGACCTTTGACCTTTTGGCAAGAAACTTCCCACAGAATATATATCGGGTAATACATGCATACATCAAGTTAAAAAAAAAAAAACCTTCAGGCATTGCATTAATATAAGGAAAGTAGTGATATTTTGAGGAGTTGACCTTGACCTTTGACCCCTGACCTTTGAACCATGACCCCCAACTTCCCTAGATAATCAGTGCCCATTGGAACAAGCATATATACTAAGTTCCATGAAGATACCTTGAACCATTTGCGAGATATGGAGAAAAACATGAATTTTCAACCTTTTTTTTCACAAAATAACTTGTGACCTTTGACCTTCGACTCCGTGACCCTAAAATCCAAACAAAGTATTATCCCCCCAGGATATACCCTCATACCAAGTTTGATGTAAAACCACCACACGGTTCTTGAGATATCGACAAAAACAAAATGGGACGGACGGACGGACGGACGGACGGACGACCCGAAAACATTAATGCCTCTGGCCACTTCGTTGGCGGAGACATAAAAAAAATTGGTCACGAAGCAAGGCCAGCGTCGCACACACAAGTAGACCCTGTTAAATTTACTTTTTCATGTATAAAGACGGAACAAGCGAGGGCACCATCACCAAAAACAATAGGCGTCTTCGTTTTACCATAACACACCTTCATGCCAAATTTGAAGATGATCTAAGAAGAACTGCAGCCAGTAGAGTGCTCACAAGAAAATCTCTGCGGCGGACGCGGCGCAACGAGGCCAAATCCATAGTATCCTCCGAACTCTGTTCGGGGGATACAATGAGTGGATGACCTATATGTCAACACTCAGCATACTTTCACACCCCATGATAGCATACTATGCAAATGATATGCAAATGAGTCCATTATGCCCATTGCATATGGATATGAAAGATTGAAAATACTGAAAAATGTGAAATACATACACTTTGTATGACTACGTTCCTCTTTAACTGGAACATTTTCTCTGTGTGTACAGCTATAATTGTCATCTACAGAAACATTCAAATCCAAACTTCAAAACATTACCTATTCCTCTCACACTGAGGACTATAATTGCAGTCTATCATGTTCGGAACAATTGTATTCTTTATCTGGTATGTGTTTGTTGTTGTTTGCCATTTTCTTCTCTGTTGCCATGTTTGAACATGTGTTATATCTATCTTTTCATTTATGAAGCGCCATGAGCACTAAAAAGCGGACCTGTGCGCTATACAAGTAGCCATTATTATCATTATTATTATCATTGCTACTTCTACTACTATTATTACTACTACTACTATTACTAATAATACTAATACTAATACTAATACTAATACTAATACTAATACTAATTGAACTCTGCAATACATCTTGTAAAACTATGTGTGCTGATTCTTTAACTCCTTTACATGTATCAGTGTTTTTTTGTGAGTGAATATATGCTACTGTCATACATTGTATAGTACATGTGTGAATAATGTGCACAGCTATTAATATTTACCAGGTACCATATTTTTTCCTTTCACTGATTTCAGATTTTTCACAGAGGAAGACATTCAAAACTACAGAAGCACTCTGAGAGCGCAGACCTCCGCCAAGCATGCAGCTCATTTCCACCACTGATCTTGTTCTTCCATAGAAATGATTTCCACCCATACATACTTATAGCATTGTGTGCTGAAAGTCGCCCAATTTCCCAATATAGAAGCCTTTGTTACGTCATAAACCCTCAGCTGCACGGCGCGCCTCGCCCTAGCAGAAACTAGAGCACGCACTTTAGTACGCGCATGCAAACCTCAAATACGCGCAGCCTGAACTCCCAAGTTCATTGACCCTACCTGCCAAAATATCAAAAATCCTTCATAAATTCCTCCAAAATTCTCAGATCACTACCAAAATTTGATCATCTGTTACTTGTATCAATCTAAACCTTTCCTGCAAGTTTCATCCAAATTCGTTACCTACTTTTTGAGTTATTTTGCACACAGACAAACTAACTAACTAACTAACAAACAGACAAACAAACAAACAAACAAACGAACGGTAACGAAAACATAACCTTCCCCCTCGGCGGAGGTAATAACACAGTAACAGCAGATTTGTGACAGAAAAAATCTACTTTGTCTGCAGATTATCCTATCATTGTTTTGATAGCAGAAATTCTAAAGAATTTGATAGGGTTGGGGTTTTAGGTGGTATGGAATTGTTGAATGGTATTGTTAAATTCAAGTATCAGAATGGCTAATCACTTTCGACATCCAGCTGAATCCCTGCTTGGCAAACTGCTTGGCACACTCTCTTATTGCCACAAACTAGCATTAAACTAACATGAAAACATATGAGTGGGACTGTAAGGACAGCAGCAATTCTGCTTAACCCACCACCTAGGCTTCAGTTTCTGTACCCGTTCATATGGGTGAACAAACATTTAAGAATTTTTAGCTGGCAGAAATGTATCAATACATTGCTTTGAAAGTGATTGCCATACAGAATCAGAGCGTATGTGAGTTTTGTCCTGGCAGCTCATATTACAGGCTATAACAGTAGTTGTTGAATTCATGTTCATGGAATACAGCAGTGAACACAGAAATGTACACATGCACGTTACATGATCAGGAGTTGATATTTTCACATGTTGTTAGATTTGCGAATAGTACCCAAATCGCAGAATTCCCACAAATAACCCCAGGAAAACAGGAACGGTATGAAGTCTCATTAATAAAGATTGTCTTTGATGCGTTTGAGGTAACAAAAAATGATGTCAAGTATCAAACCTAAATGCAATCGTATAATTTGCTTTGTGTTTGCTCTGTGTTGTGGGCTGCTCAGGTACAGCCCTGTCGCGATTTATACAGCGACTGGGCTGTGTATAGTTAGTGTACAGTGTATTTACATAATATGCACAGCCCTGTACAGTGTATTTACATAATATGTGTATGCACAGGCCTGTCACATCATATCACAGCAAGTCATGACTGTGTATAGTTAGTGTACAGTGTATTTACATAATATGCACAGCCCTGTACAGTGTAAGTCAGCAAGTCATGACTAGTACTCTTAGTGGTCTCAGTCTGGTGGCCCCTGGCTGGGTCCCCTGCCTTGGGCCAGCACTTAGGCTCCTGGCCTCGGCCTGGCCTTGGGCCCCGTGAGCCCCTGGGCCACTGGGCCCGGGCCCACTTGGGCTATGGGCCCCTGGGCCCGGGCCCACTTGGGCTCTGGGCCCCTGGTTCCAGGCTAAGGCCCGTGGCCTTGGGTCCGGCCTTAGGCCCCGCCTTTGGCCCGGCTGTATTTTGTACATGGTCTATGAGAAATCAGGCTTGTCTGTAACTGTATAATTACATATAATTACAAATAATCACAAATGATCAACAGGTCCATACTACATATAGGACTATATGAATATATGAATATATGAATATATGAATATATACAATGTCTGTGAATATATATATATTATTATATATGAATACAGTTAAACTCGCCTAAGTCGACGTCGCATATGTCGAATAATCGCGCAAGTCGATGATTTTTCCCCATTGACTTACGTGTATTAATTCACTCACAAGTCAAATTTTGTAAGTCGAATACTCGCCTAAGTCGATGAAATTCCAAGAACACTTTCACGAGAAATCCATTGAATTCACTGTGCTATAAGTCGAATAAGATTATTGTGTAATAAATCACTGTCAAAAATCACGAGACGCGAGTTTTTGTTTACATAAGACCTAGCCCGACCAGACAGGTGACAAAAAAAATGATCTATTTCGAAGTATCAAAATTCAAAGCGATCATGTTTGGAGGTCCGCTGGTACAGCAACTGGGCTGTGTATAGTCTATGAATGTTTGCAGTCTGCGCTGTGCAGTGGAGTGGTATGGATGAAGCTGCTGAGTTTTCAAAGCGGAAAGTAGGGGGAAAGTTACGGGCACGGGTAAATCAGAATTACACCTCTACACGCATTTCAAGCCACGGTATGGTAAACTGGAATCAATCACTGCTCAAATATCGTTCATATTCACTTCCCCAAGGTTTAACAAAGGTGTAAAGTAATTGGACCTGTGCCAATACAGTGCAAAGTTAGCCGCGGCCCTGCCGGGCAACCTGTGCTGCGGCACACCTGTACCTCTCTCCAGCTCTCGGCTCCAGAGTAGACAACATACATGACTTTGCAACTGATTGACAAATTGCCCTACATCGACGTAAATAAGCACTGAATTGATCAGTGTTTTTTAGTAGTAGCCATGATAAAAAATCATGGGCGTACATACTCGAGCAGGATTCGAACCTACGACCTCCTGATCACCGGACAAGCTCGAGTATGTACGCCCATGATTTTTTATCATGGCTACTACTAAAAAACACTGATCAATTCAGTGCTTATTTACGTCGATGTAGGGCAATTTGTCAATCAGTTGCAATGAAAACATCTCGACGGAAGAAATTCATGAATTTGAATAACATACATGACATTGTACATTTATACATAATGTACGTGTGGTGTAACTGTAAGTCGATTTTTTTTCGACTTACGCACAAGTCGAAATTCGCCTAAGTCGATGTGTTTTGCTCAGTCCCGAGAAGATCGACTTATGCGAGTTTAACTTTATATAAATGTGATCAGGCATTCTGTTACAGTGTCAGATCTGCAGTCATTCATATATAGCAAATTTTATGCATGTATACTGGACAGCAAAAGAAAGTACCCACTTCTGTCAAAGGCTGCACACAAAAATTCACCACCTAGAAATAAACAATTCTTTGTACACAGGTATGCTGCAATATCCATTAGTAATCACATACCCAATAGCAAGTGATTATCTTTATTACAAAGAAAAAAATGACAAGCACAGCAAATTGGTCACTAAATCAAAAGTCACAAAATGTAACAGAATGAGCCTTACAAGCCTAATAAGACGTGACTTAATTTTCCTGATGGAAGCTTGCTAAGACCAGAGTAAAGTAAAGTCCAGTCTAAAGAGCTAACTGATTTTATTCTGAGAATTAGCATAATCAGGAAGGATAGCATCTCAATACAGAATACACTCATTAACATCATTTTGACGAAAGAGGTGTTCACTTTGACATATTGGTTGTTTAAAAATGTTATCCATTTAGTGGCCATTTTTGCATGGTGGAAAGTGCTGTTGTGTGGGACTTTTGATTCAATGACCAAGATGCTGTACATGTCAAGTTCTTCTTTGTTATGAAGACATTCGCTTGCTTATGTGCATGTGATAAGTAAGGGGCATTGTAGCACACCTGTGTACAAAAATTGTATATTTCTAGGGGGTGAATTTTTTTGTGTGGCCTTTGACAGAAGTGGGTACTTTCTTTTGCTGTCCAGTGTATAAATGGCATACATTCATGTGTACAGTATGCTACTTGATTGAACCAGCCAATGGAGAAAGTTCACACCATTGAACAATACTTGAAAGACATGTACAGTTCAATGACTCAGTGCTTGTTATTATGAACTCTGTAGAGGTATGCAGCCCTCTTCAGATGGAAAACATACAGTTGGCTATCAAACAGAGCTTGCAAAACCATCAACAATTTATTGAGTTGGATTTGTGTGTGTGTGTGTGTGTGTGTGATAGAGCTATTTGGCTTGTTTCCTTTGCATGCATCATCACAAATTCCCTAAGTCTGAATAAAGTGAAACCAAGACCTTCATATAGATGTGCTGCATTGTAAGGTGCTGGATCAGAGCACTACCATAAGATTGACACCATGGCGGGAATTGTGCTAACAGTGTACTATCCTTCCTGTGCATTTATGTTAAAGTGTACCAATACCCTGAAAATCACATTTTAAACTAGATGTATCGCTACGGCGACTGATATGCCTCCGCCATAATGCATGGTTCTCCTAATAGGTCTATAGTAGTGTATAGTGTGATGACAGTTTCACACAATTGGCAAAATATTAAAATGACAGGTTTGCCACAAATGTGCTGAATGTTCACTTTCCTAGAACTAGGTTCAATTGGATGAATGATTAAAATGTCAGAGTGCAGGTATTTGGGGAAATGATGATTTTTACTTGACTTTTGACCCTTTTATAAGTTTATGCATGGAGTAATTTTCAAGGTATTGAGAAAATGTATAATTTCAGTATCAAATGGGAAAATAGCATTATCTAAACCTGGCCTTTGACCTTTGACCTCACAGTTCCAAAGAGAATCACTGTTAGGTTGAACATGCATAAATATGTAAGTTTCATGATGATACCTTGAGTTACTTTTGAGATGTGGAGGAAAAAGTGCAATTCAGCACTTTCACTTGACCTTCGACCTTTTGACCTTTGACCTTTTGGCAAGAAACTTCCCACAGAATATATATTGGGCAATACATGCATACATCAAGTTAAAAAAAAAAAAAAAAAACCTTCAGGCATTGCATAAATATAAGGAAAGTAGTGATATTTTGAGGAGTTGACCTTGACCTTTGACCCCCTGACCTTTGAACCATGACCCCCAACTTCCCTAGATAATCAGTGCCCATTGGAACAAGCATATATACTAAGTTCCATGAAGATACCTTGAACCATTTGCGAGATATGGAGAAAAACATGAATTTTCAACCTTTTTTTTCCACAAAATAACCTGTGACCTTTGACCGTTGACCCCGTGACCCTAAAATCCAAACAAAGTATCATCCCCCCAGGATATATCCTCATACCAAGTTTGATGCAAAACCACCCCACGGTTCTTGAGACATCGACAAAAACAAAACGGGACGGACGGACGGACGGACGGACGGACGGACGGACGACCCGAAAACATAATGCCTCCGGCCACTTCGTTGGCGGGGGCATAAAATACAGCATTAAAAATTCTTAGGAAAAAACAAAAAGCAACTAAAAGGCTGTGCAGGGAGTCTGGCATACACTGTGTAATGCTGAATTCTCTGTTCAACTCTTCTGAATTACAACCTCTATGGCTCTCAGATGAATATCTTCATATTCACTTTTGCCTTGCCTTCAAGTGGGAAGATACTGGGTTGCAGCAACTTGTAATCACAATGTCATTTTCTGCCTAAAAGTCTTAATCCTGCTGAACGCTGTAATTAATTTGCATCCATGCTCTGTTATAGTAACTTGCCAAGTGCTTTCAATAGCATTTCATCTAATTCTCCTAAAAAGCTGGACCACTCGGCAAGATACAGACTAGGAAATTTGTCCACACGCCAACTGATGACTTGAAAGGCAATGACATTATCATGTCATCTAATTTACATAAATGATCGTGATTCACATGAAACAGGGACATTTACCATTCCATAACTTCCCCATTGTTGTCTTTTCATTGGTGTGTGATTGATTTCAGTCTTTATTACTTAGGTCAACAAGATTGCACAGAAATCACCTTCTTTAAAAATAAGTTTCGGGACATCTGTGGGGATTATAAAACAGAACACTTCAATTATTAAAGTTTAAGTTATCAAATTTTTATTCAGTGCCATAATCTTGTTCATTTGTTAAGAGGGATTAGAGTAATGGTTCCTGTTCTTTTTTGTTGTTCTTCTTCTTCTTCTTTTCTGCTGTGTCTGACATCAATTGTCATTCTACACCTCACCTTGAGGATGACCTTCTGCACCGTAATGAGATGGTTGATGAGGTCAGGAGATAGGGTGTGCTGAAAGGCCTGGATCTCCACCGCTGTCTCCATGAGGTTGTTGGGGCCGGCTGCCCTCGAGCTCGCCGTGGTGGTGGTGGTGGAGCTGCTCTCGTTCTGGGCATCGCAGGGGCCGTACCGCCCCTTCACGTGGATCCCCGGAAAGGAGATCTTGGCCGGAGAGCCAAACTCCGCTGATGGCACCTGTCACACAAGGAGTCAAAATTCTTGACAGTAGTTTAGAGTGGCTTCCGAAGATCTGATGTGCACATAATGCATGCAATCAACTAGTGGTGTCACCGGTGGATTTAATTGTGTCCTTGAGATTGGATGGTTGCTTTTTACCTGCGTAGAATATTCAACCTTTTATAGTACAGTTTGCTTATTTAAATGGAATGCTCTGCTTATACAATAACATAACTTACATTGGTCTTTTTTCCCCGAATCAAAACTGCAATGGGTTTGAAATGAGTAGCTCCTACTACAATTTCTCTGTGATAGCATGTCTGGGCTGCTCCCAATCCCCCCCCCCCCCCAAAAAAAAAAAACAACAACAACAACAACAACAACAACAACAACAACAACCAAAAAGATCACATCTTTTTTCCCCTTTAATATAGTAATGATGCTAATTGTGGTCTAACATGGCCAGACGTGTTCTGCAGAAAAAAAAAAAAAAATATTTGACATAGAGCTCATCCCAACAAAAAGATAAAAATCATTAGATGAAACATGTGACAGATCTGACTGTACAGCTGCAATGAGCAGAGTTGCTGGAACACCTTCTTATAACATGTGTGGCAAGAGCTGACTTGCTGTTCATCAACCTGCAAGTCTAAATCAGCAAATTGTGAGGTTCCGAGTGCAGATAAAGGGCACACCAGCCATAAGATACCAGCTATATAGAGTAGTACCGAAGTGATGAAACTCATAAAAAAGAACAGTTCCAAGTGAATCAGCCTGTATCAATGGATTTATTTTCTTCCTCATGTTGATAAAAGTTGTATGCTTCTTAAGAGATAAGAAGAAAAAACAAATCTGGACAATGATCAATTTCAGAGTTTCAAACATAATAAGACCAAAAAAAAAAAAAAAGAAAATGATAATCAAATTAACAAAATAAGGAAACCATAAAAGTTAAAAAAAGAATAACTTTTCCACATAGGGTAAGGGTTTTGGTGTAAGCTTTTTGTATACAGTGCCTTTCATAAAAGAAAATAACAAATAGTGATGGTGTAAACTGTTCTATGAAGAAAATCAGGTGGCAGCTGCTAACATTATGTAAATATGTCTCTATACAATTTTCTATCCACACATATGTATTCTTTCTTTGTACAACAGTCTACCTATCTATTTCTATATCTATCTATGTATCTATAGGTCTCTCTAATTTTCTCTATCTATTCACCAGTCTACCTACTTTTCCACCTCTTCTGAGTATAGCCAAAATCCCCAGTGCATGTACCAACAAAAGCCATCTCTGCTATTATATTAGGAAGATTCATCTTGATCATAAAGCTCCCAATAGTCAGGTTCACACGACATTTCTAATCTTTAAGATTAACTCAAAGATTTAAACTTCAGTAATTAGATTGTAGCGTAGCACTGAGCAAGTGCACTCGAAGGTTAGGAATCTTAAAGTCGATGATCAGAACCGCAAGACATCTTAGTGTTTACACTTTATCCCTGAGACATGGCAGGTCCCCATGCATAGTTTAGTGCCATGTGCACACAATAATCAACTAATTCAAAAGTCACCATGACCTCTATTCCCCCATAGTTATAGCTCCTGAGTCAACCTCCAGTGCGTGTTGTACACTACTTTACCATTTAACATCACTAGCTTTATTGCCAGTGCTACATGCACATATTTCTTCTGGTTCTGTGTTTTTATCATCATCTGGGACTCTTGCTATAAAAGAGTTTTAAAATAATCTTCAAGATTAGGTGTTGTGTGGACATGCGTAGTAGTTGAAAACTAAAAGCTTGTCATCGAAGTATAAAACATCAAGTTAATCTTAGAGATGAGAAACCTTGTGTGAACCTCACTAATGAATTGAGCTGTGTAGATCAGATTATACGGTGTGTGACGGTTACGCTGGGCTGGCCATGTGCCACCACATTTCAATTTCCCACTTAGTTCCATCAGGAGAGTGCAGAGCGATACATTTGACTGCAGTAGTATTTATGAGATGATCTTTACCTTTAGAATGATTCTCTGGGCTTTAGAACATATCTTGCCACCCTGAATTGATGGACAACATATTCTGTGATTTGCCTCACTCCAAAAACAACAATGTTGGGGTCATCTGCAAACTGAAGCAAAACTAATTTGGTGCCTCTACACAAACCAAAAGATATTCGTCCAAATTGAGGAAGTCGACAGACCTCAGACTGGACCACAGATTGTTGCACACAAAAACTACCATGATGATGAACATCTTCGGTACAATTCACAAAAACTTTGTTTGTTTGTTTTTTCTCCAAGTATGTCCCCTCCCTCCTTTCAAACTTCCAGAGATCAACAATGCAAGTAGGATACTTTCACTTTCATTTCATACATTTGAATAATGAATACTGCACATAGTTATGTAACAGTGAAATTTCCTTCCTTTTCAGTTAATCAAAATGATCAACTTCTGAATAAAGATTTGCTGTAGGCAGGATGTGTACAAAGCAAGCACGATTACTCACCATAGCAGCTGAATTGCAAAGTCTACAAAATACATGTCAGTCTAAATGTCAATACTGATATGAACATATCATTGTAAAAGGATAATGGAGACATGCCTTTTGCAATCCCTGTTTATCATTATCTGCTAGATTGGATCAATCCCATGAAGTGTCATGAGCCATAACCATTGGTTAGAGTCATCTCCATTTCTGGTAGGCTATATTTCACTTCAAGTCAACTTCAAGTCAACTCGTCTGTTGAGAATGAGAAGGGCGTTAAGTTGTCTTGAACACTATGGGTTTAGTGACAACTTAACGCCCTTATCATTCTCAACCGACGAACTATCAATTACCGAGACAACTATTGGCACCTGGGCACTACTGATATCATCAGCATTGCATGGACTAAGAACTTACTTCTCACCATTTGAAATGGCGTATTGATAACAATATCATTGCAGTCAAAGTTTGCATTGAAACAAGTTAACAACAAATTAATGAAAAAAAAAATGCTTCTAATGATGTTCACATCCAGCATGTATGTTTGATGTTGAGCAGTACTACAGCTGGAAAAGCAGGTAAATAAACAAACCTTCCTAGACTGTACTTGATACATGAATGTAAAGTAGATTAGAACATGTCCTAGAGACTGATTAAAAAAACAATCATCACCTTGTGGCATAAAAGAACTGAAGTAAGACATCACTCGAAATACAAATCTGAATCAGGATAGCACTTACCGTAGAGATGAATTTGAAGGAATGTTCAGCGACATCAGCTGCAAATGTTCCCTCCTCACTCCATGAGATTGTGCCTGATGTGTTGTCAATCTACAAGAAGAAATTCAAAGAAGTTCCAAGCTTACAGTGATACCAGGGCCCTGTTGCATAAAGCCTTAACCAGAGTTATTTTCACGGTTAAATCCAGAAACTCTGGTTAGGAATTTTTAACCAGAGTTTTTCTATTGCATAAAGCTTAACCATAGTTTTTTCTCAGGTTAATGTTCAAGAAACTCAGGTTATTTAACCTTAGCTCTCTGACCAAAGGTTAAATGTAAATTTCTCTGGTTAGCCCCACTTAGACTCAGAGCTACCAAGGCTGCCATTCTGGCAAACAATTCAGCTGGGAATTGGACTAGGAGAACTACTGCGCACTGTTTGTTCATTCATTTCTGGGAAGATTTTGGTGCAGCTAGAGTCGGAAACGCAGTAGAACAGCTAGTACTAACGTTAGTAGCAGACTCTACCAGATCTAACTTGTGTTAGCAGTTAGATCTAGTTCTGTAATTATGAATTAGTTCCATGTATCACCTTTATCAATGTAGGCCTACTAATCGATCTAACGTGTCGTTAGATCCAGCTAGGTTCTTACTTCCTAACGTTGTTAGTTAGAATCTACTCTTTAGACACTGTTTAGACGTGTAGCCTAGTACTAACACTAGATCTAGTTGAGTTAGGTCTACACACAGGTACTTACTGTGCCTGTAGACTGTGAAGGGCGTTTGCACTTTCGTATCCATGTCGATATCTCAGCTTCCATAATGCCGTATAGCACCAGAATCACAGATAAATCCCTATAACTCATAACTTATTTCCGAAAACTTATTAGAACCAGATTGGCTATCGGGAAGCTTGTAGCAGGCTCGCTAGCGGACGTACCGCTACTCGTACTACATGTTTGTGTGGCAGCGACAGCATGCAGCGCGATACTGTCATGTATATAGTACATTGTACATTCAGACAGCGCGTAGCGGTGATCGCTAGCTGCGCGCGGAGCGTATAAACCGTATAAACTGAGAAAATCACTAGCACTTCCGCATTTTATCCTCGTCCAAGTTTATTCGAATAAAAGAAAGCCGATATACCGTAACCTTAGTTTTTTTAACCAGAGAAATTGACTAACCATGAAACTCAGGTAGGCACCTGCCTCTAACCCGAGTTTTTCTCAGGTTATTTATGCAACAGGGCCCAGGAAATCATTAAGCACACCTCACCATTAACATCATTCTACCAAGGAGTACAATTGTACTTCTTCTGTAAATTTCCTTCTTGGTGGCCAAAAGGGACATCTACAATTCAAAAGGAATTTTCATATTTCTTTTTATTGCGGGCCATTACATTTCTTTTTTTGAGCCACCAAGAATTCATACTTTAAGATTTTAGGGACCTAAACAAGCCACCAGAGAGAAAATAGAAAGTGCCGAGCCCAGTAATGGTTATGAAGTCTACAGCTTTGCCTTGACAGTCCAAGATTGCACTTCTCCCGTACACATTTGCATTTCCCGAAAGCGATTAATCTTATGGGCCTCTCATGCACAGGAAAATCAATCTGAATCATTTTCCATTATAACAGTGGGAGACAATGAATGAAAAAGTCTTGAGAGAAACTCATGGCATAATATCAGACATGTTTTGGAAAGCACTCACCGTGTACTGGGCTTGGAGCTGTGGGAGAACCGATGCCTGTAGAATGACCGCCTTTACTCTGGTCACTCCGTTCAGTGTCCATCTGGCCTCAGCCCGGTCTGGGGGCCAGGTATCATCCATCCGACTCCCCGTCAGACTTGGCTTTGATGGTGCTGCTGCTATCAAGGGCTCCTCTTGACTTGGCCTACAACAATGCATGTTATGTTGTTGATCATAAGACATTTTCATCACATAGAGACAACTGATGTGAACTATACAAATAGTGTGAAATATGCCAGAGCTGCACTGTTATCAGCTATACTGCTCTACAGGAAGTGAGAGGATTGTTCACACTGTAACACACTCTTGGTGAGAGTCAAACACTCTGGCAGTCACATTTTGGGCATGTGTACATTCATTGTACAAGAAACTTGTCATGTAGCAAGAACTTTTGCAATACATTCTAGATTATTTTTTACTTTAGGTGATCTTGGCCACTCAATCTGTAAAAAGTTTGAAAAAATAATTAATTGACAAATGCAGCCCTATTCATTCTGCAATCTTGTGTATTTTCTACATCACTTACACAATACTACTGCTATCGCATTTTGTCATAGTGTAGTGTTCATGTACATCACAGCATTTTTTTATTTTCTATTTGTTTTCTTGCCCAAGCCCCAATCTTGTGCAAAGGAAGAAGGGTCATTCGCTGGTCCTCAATACTCTGGACTAAACTAGATTTTTCCCATTGAAACTGCCGACCCACTGCCTGTAACTGCTGCTTTCCCCCTCACCTGTAGCTCTTCTGAGTCTGCTTGAGCTGGTGGATGCGCTGGGCCAGCTTCTTGCTGCTGCGGGACACCACAGCACTGAGCAGGGCTAGGTTCATGGGAACCGTCAGGTTCACCTCGTCCACACCAGTGGCCAGAGAGGCCTGGTTCTGGTGGTCAAGGCTGCCAGACACTGAAATGGTGGACTGGGGCTTGTCGATGGTCAGTGTTGCTATGGTGCTAGCAGGGCAACAGGGATTACAAATTTGATGCAAGTACTATTAGACAATTCCTGGCATTTTCATCAATTGCAGTGTTCAAATAAAAGCCTAATCATCTAACTGAAGAATTCACACTACATGTTTGTTTGACCAAATTGTTACTTAGCTTTGTTACCTAAGGTTAATCATGAACACCATAGAATTTTGAAGTGCATACAATAACTATTACATCATCGACATATTGTTTTTCCTTGTTTCATCATTTTTCTTCCTAAGATACTGTAGCAAACTCTTAAAATTAATATTTTGGAGCCCACATTCTACAAGTTTCTACTATTTAGTACATTCCTCCTATTACATGCTATTAATATTTGCTTACATATTTGTATATTTTCATCTCAAATTGACTATTTTTTATTTGTACTTCTGTCTTGAAATCAAATGTAATATGAAATTGCATGAAAGGTGGAATATGGAACAATACTAAAAAAGGAAAAAATGTTAAACAATCAATTCCACATGTCAATTTCACTGCAAAATGTCAGTTCTTGACATATTTGTCCAATAATATCATTGCCTCCTGAAAAAAAAGGGTTATTCTGTTGCTTTATACAGGAGAAAAATTGTCCCATGGACCCAACATTCAGTATTTCAAGTTTTACAGACTGTATGTGCTTACAAGAAGTCCTTCTTGGCCTTTTCAGACAAGATCAGCGTCACTGCTGTAGTCTGAAGAGATGCTCCAATGGAGGGGAATGTTCTCCACAGTGCTGCTGGAACATAACCTGTGTGAACAGGAGCAATTCAATAAGAAATGATTGTCTACAGATGAGGCATGCAAGTCAAAAATTCATCAGCAGTTGTGACTAATAAAAACTTTTTCTCTGAGGAAAACATACAGCTTACACAACTGAACCCATCCTATCCATAGTCGCAGTTAAAGATATCAGTATAAAAATCTGAGCAGAGTTTGATTGTCAGGACACATGGAAGATTTTTCATGGAACATGGAAGAAAGCATTTACTGGAAGACTAGCATACATATTAGCATAGTCATGAGCATGTAACATCTTCAGTTCTTATATTCTTAATGTGCTTTATTCATCAATTGGCACAGGTGTCTTAACTAACTCAATGAAAAGAAATTATCAACTCTCCATAATCTCTATTGTGTCACAGTGCCCTTACACTAAATAGACTCATTGTTGTGCCTGAGTGGCCTGGCTAACAGACAATTTTGTCAGCATGGTTGGGGGACTACTACTAATAAAAAAATACTTTGGCAAGTTACAGCTTAGTATCTGGATACATACAGGCTTAACTGGTTGAGGACAAGTTCCAAGTGTACTCAGGCAAGTGTCTACATGAAATGTGTTGTAGCAAAATTAGCCCGCCCTCAACATGTCAAAGCATGGCTTTGGCAGAGAAAAGTATACCCACCCTGCATGGGGAGTGTCTGCTGGAGAGAGAAGCTCCCTGTGACGTAGGAGGTTTCCGCCTCCAGGTGGAGGCCAGCCAGCTGGGCGAGGAGACAGACCTCTTCCACCAGCACGGTCCCGATCAGTGAGACCTCTAGGCCCTCTATGCTGGGCCCAGACTGGCCTGCATCCTCCCCGTTGGCCTCCTTGAACTCCATATCATCCACTGCACCACCACCCATGGCCAGGGTTTCTCTGTGGTTATATAAATGCGCACACATATACACAAGAGAAACTCATACATGCTATAAAAATAGTTCATGTCACTGTAAATAGCGATAAAACCCAAACTTGCATACAAATGTCGACTGAGAACCGGAAAAAGGCTATTACTCCATAAATTTTGGACAGTGTTAACCCTTTCTCATTTAGAGGCTTCCTGCAAAGTCACAGGCTCATTGAAGCAGCAGTACATCATACAAATAGTGCACAGGAGAGAGTGTTTTAGGGGAGACACAGTGCATTGGAGGGTATTTACAAAGGTACAACATGCACAACAAAGAAATTACACAAATGAGCGTGGCTTCGTAACAATATACATTTGGTCTCAAAAGTTGCACAAGACTTGAAAAAAAAAAGTCAAGAAGCCTCATAAAGAGGCATTCTCACATTGCAGAGTTATTGCACGAAACATTGAGGGGGGATGAAAGCCTGCATAAAATTTGAATGCATTACAGAACCTATTAGTCTATTGCAGCTTTATTCAGACAGGAACAAAGTTCTGGATGTGGAAGCAACACGACTTCATGGTTTATCTACATTTGCAAGCTTGTCTTGTTCTCAAACAGCCTCCTTTCTACATACTAATCATATAAAAACAGATGCAAGGAACAGGACATACTGCTGTAATATACCACAGATTTTAACTGCAGAGAAAACTTTTCTTATCACATGTTTGCTAATTCAATGCCTGCTTGAAAGAGACTCTTACGTAATCAAACATGACTTCATATTTTCTGTGAGATGCTGCAGTGTCTTCTACATTACCTGTCTTGTGGGAGGCCAAGCCCCAGGTCATGGCCTGACTCCATGGCGACTGCCCCCTCTGGTCGACTCATGGTGAACAGGGGGTTCACAAACACATGGGTGGTGGCGACATTGACGGGCTCATTGACAACAGAGTACAAATTGATCAGGTGGTACATGGTCTGCCAACACTTTGGGATGCTGTCGCTGTCCGCCCTGCTGGAATCAAAGGAGTCGGCGACTGAGTAGACGCTGCTAGTGTCATGCTCCTTACTGAAGGTGATGTTGCGGCTCCGCTGCGAGCTGCCACGGTGCTTGCCGGGGCCACCCAGCGCTGCGGCATAGACTTTGCCGCTCCGGGACGAGTGCCGTGCTTGGCGATCGATTCCCCGGGAGGGGAGGTCGGCGATGCTGCCCTCACCCTGTGGCATGCTGGAAACGTACTGCTTCAGGCGGAGGTCTGTCTTGGCGTGCTGAAAGTTCTCTACCATCTGGATGACCTGTTTGAGATGAATTAATGACAACTACATGACACATCTCATTTTAGTGAGGTCTGTTTCCTTTCCTTTCCTTCATCTGGAACATCTTTTTTTTCAACCTACATATTTTAAAACCAACTTAATATTTAAAACCAATATCTTGCCAGCAAGATTCCCCATCCGCCATCATTCAGAATCACAACTCCTGAACTGTTTTTCAAACTGCACAGCCTACGACAAGTTTACTGAGATGCAGTTGCATTTTTGACAATATTGATGTCCCTAGAAAATGTGTCTTCAGTAGATTTAAAACAAATGAATGCTGCGGTTTGAGTTTTTAAAACTGTATGTGATATCAAAGGGGAAATTGAAGAAGACAGATACCTGACTCAGTAATCTCAAGATGGCCATGTTGATAACTTGCATAACCGATTCTACGTGGATGTCAACACAGATCTCGATGCTGCTGCTACCACTGAAGAACGTTGAGGGCGCTGTCCCAAAGATGGACTCGCTCTTCTCTGAGGGTATCGTCTCTCTCATCATGGCTCGATAGTGGATGCCCTTGCACTGGAAGGCCGGTGTGTCTGGAGTGCGTGGTGCCTGATTGTCACTCCGCTGGGAACACTTCCTCTGGTGCTTGGGACTGGACTTGGTGATGACAACGCGGAACTGGTCCAGCCGGAATTGAAAGGAGACTTGACCCACTGTTTGGATCAGCTTGGCCAGGGGCTGTGAGGATTTCTTCTTGTGCAGGCCGAGGTTTACCAGCAATGGCCTGAATAGTGTGTCCTCTTCTCCGTACTGGGTGACTGTTGGAGTGACCACTGGGCTGGTCTTTGCTTCTGAAATCACGTCGGGAGAACCTTCATCGTTTTCAGGCTCGAGCTCAATCTCTAGCGTTCCCATTGGACCCTGATCTTGTTGCGTGTCATCATCGATGTCCACTGTGTGGGATTTTTCCAAGTCATCAGTGATCTCTTCGCTACAGTAGCTGGATTCCTGACTGAACATATTCTGCTTCTCTTCTTCTTCCAGGGTCTTGTATCCTCTCCTCTTGTTCCTTGCAGAAGTTGCAGATGCAGACCCGACTGTGGCCGTGCTGGTATTAGTGAGGGATCTGTAGCGTGTGGCCGAGTCCCCACTCACTTCCCGCTCCCGTTGTCTACTGGAGAACTCCTTGAGGAAGTCTGAGGCGCTGGGCACCTTCCCGGAGAACTCCTCATAGATGCTCTTCTGCAGCCCTACACCGATTCGGTCGGAGTAGAGAGACAGCATGGTGGGGTCCATCTGCTCGCTGTCACCCGTGTGACCAGCCGAGGCCAGCACGTCCGAAGTCGGGTCCTCGCTGATCTGCCTGGGTGTCCACATCTCGTCCTCCATGAGCAGGCCCCGCTCCTCCGGGGATTTGTAGATGGCCACCTGCTGTGGGAACCTTGACACATGTGGGTTGATGAGAGAGAGGGTGACCTTCCACTGCCGGATGAGGGTGGTGACCCCACTCTCCAAGGTGGACAGGGCGGGAAGGTCCTCTCCAGTCACAATGTCCTCTATCTTCTGCCAGTCTGCTGCCGACAGGTATCGCCAGAGGATGCTCATCAGCTGACAGGACAGATCCTTCTGGATGGCATCTGAGAGAGCTGACCACTTTGTCTGTTTACTCTGAGTCATGAAATGGAAAGTTAAAAGATGGAGAGCATTTGAAATCTAGCAGCATTTGGTACAATACATCAATTTTGTCCCTTGTATCCTCTTAGTAACGAGTATCAACAGTAGAGCTTGTACGAACCAGAAGACTGCTTGACAAGACTGCCCTGACCTGACAATAATGTGTGACATTGTACATCTAATTGTGAAGGGTATCATATCATTCATATCTATTGGATATTTACATGAAAATTTAAGTTACTTACTCATTTCGTCAATTTGGTTCTCGACTGTGAATTCACCCGTTCCTAAATTGTCTTCCAAGCCCTAATCATTTCTGAAATAGTACACCCATGAAATATATGGCTTATACAGAAGTGTACGCTCTGCCATGCACTATTCCACTCTATATGCATTCTAAACACAGAACTAGCCCATACATGCAATTCTATTTCGAGGCCAAAGGCCTGAGTGAAATAAGAATACACTAGAGCCAATTATGCATTTTGGAGTGCAGATAATGTATTATAGTGCACGATAGAGCATAATATGAATAACATCACATTCTAGATGCTATAAGCTACAGTAAGTGAAATGAAAATTGAAACCAATAAATTTCTGTTCATATTCTCCTGATGTTATAGCTATCTTCATGAAGTAAAAATGTTGACTTTCTGTGGGAGACTGCAACATGCTTTGTACATGTCTGAAAGTTATCATTTGCAAATCAGAAATATTGGAACACGGATTAAACATGAAGACTGCGCTGCAGCTTCAAACAATCAGTGAGGTTGTGAACAAAAGGACTATGACCTTTGACCTCCAGAGCAATCAGCCTCATCTCTATCATACCTTAGTCAGTGGTTGGTTTTTCTCCACACTGTCGTCGGCCTCCGCCATGATGCATGCCATGATGGCACAGCTGCGACAGTGCCTGGCGTCGCTGATGTCCCCGACAGAGGTGGTGAGGCCCGTCATGGCTCGTAGCCACTCGTCAAGGGCTGGCGAGGCAGTGGTCAGTAAATTGGTGTCGGTGCTGTGATGGGTGGAGGAGTCAAAGACAATGGAGACAGAACTGATAAATAAAGAGCCTGCCACATGTTAGCAGTTGAAAACAGCATCTGCCTAAAGAGCTGAACATTTGTCTGTGAATACTTTTACATGAAATGATAACCGAGTGAGTTTTTCACTTTTTCTTTTTTTGGTGTCATGGTGCACAAATTGCTTTAAACATAGTATAACCCTGGCCACAAACCCTTTAGAGGTATGAATGCATGCGTGTATGTTACTCACTGCTGATATTGTCGTGAGTAGAATCCCTGATATAGCTACTACACTAAAGGTGAGTGACTGCTTTTTACACAAGAAAATTGAATATGGTATATTGTAATTTAGTAATGTTGACACAGCATACAGGTGTGTAAACAAATATGGTTATGCATGTGATCCTTACCCTTGGAACACAGATTCTTTCTTTGGTTGAGGAGGGGTTGGCAGATGAGACCAGAAGCTGTTGATATGAATACAGAAGTCCAAACCTCTTTCTTTGCTATCAGCAAGTTTTTCCAGAGCACTGCCACCTGAACTGAATCTCTCTCTTTTCTTCCGCTTGGCAGTTCCCTCCTTCCCAAGAGAGGATGTGTCGGGTGTCTTCTTTGAACCCTGAGTCTGCTTCTTGTCCGAATGCTTGTCCCCTTTCTTGCCACTGCCAGGGAGTCGGATCTTTGGGAGCGGAATATCGCCCCCCTGGCGACCAAGCTTGATGGAGATCTCCTCCATCCCGCTCTCTGCCATGATCCAGGAGCGCGGCATGTGGACGGACATCCTGCGCTTCCTGCGCAGAGAGCTGGGTTTGGAGTCCATGGGGTCCATTCCGAACTCTGAGGACACCTTGGAGGACAGGGTGAACTGCACCTGGGTGCACTGCTCAGGAATGGCTGTGGGGCTCTCTATGGTCTTGAGCCCTGGCTTGGCCAGCCGCCTCAGCTGGGCGTGGAGCTTGACAAACTTGACCAGTGTCACTATCGTTGGGTCGCTGGGTTCGGCAGCCATTGCTGTGGCTTTGGTCTGACTGTCCTGGCCCTTTGATGACTTCTTTGAGGATGTCCGTTGACTCTCCATCTTCACACTTTTGTCAATCTGTTTTACCCAGAGGTTGGCCTCTGTTGATCCCAGCTGGGCAATCAGCAGTGACGCGTTGTTCCTGATCAGACTGGGCACACCAACACCATCTTCTGGGACTTGAAGGACACACATATTGACCTACAAGGAAAAACATCACCATGAAATTTAGAGAGATTTGTGGAATCTCCCCATCATTATTGAAACAGGATTAAGCTCCTGTATAACACATAACACTGTATAACACATGCTCAGTCACAAAGGGAAATTACTTCATTTGCTGTACTCATACCCAAACGTAAGTAGTGTCAATCCAAACATTGACTATCACACTGAAGTTTAATGGAAGTTTCTATACATTTCAAGTTTGTGACTGTGATCTTTTTGTGCCCTGTTTCATGAACTGGACAAATTAATGTTAATGTCCACAGTTTGAAGTTACTTAGATATTGCTAAAGTACTGCAACATGGACAACAGTGCACATATTTCAAAAGAATTTCGGGATAAAAGCTTATAGATGAATACCTATCAAACTTTTATCCTACTCTCTTTAATCTGCATGTGTTTAAAACAAGAGCAAGTATCTGTAAGGAAGATGTCCACAGGAAAAAATGATTCATATGTCCTACACAGCACAAGATTTTAGCAAATAACATGACAAGTCATAACTGATTTCTCTGCAAAATAATACTAGTTAATAAATGGAAAAAGAGGAAGTGTTACATGTGGCTGCACTATATTGCTTTAGCTGAAGATTTCACAAGGTTATTCCCATGCCAAGTGTCATCCCTAGATAAAATTACTGTAAAACACAATATTTTCGCAGCATGAAATTTTCACGAATTTGAGCCGACGGCCTTTTTCGCGGCATGAAATTTTCGTGAGTTGCCTCTAACATTCAATGCGTATAGTGTAGACAAGAACTTTCACATGCATTTTAATTTTGCGAATCTTGGCTTTTGCAAAATTTGCAAAATCAAAATGCATTGCGAACATTCTTCGTTTCATAGTAGGTGGAAATTGGGAAGGCTTGTAATGGAGGTCTATTAACTTGAGAATGCGAGACAAACCACACAGACTGACCTTTGGCAGTTTGACAGTCACTGTGACAGTCTTTGTCCCATCCTCCTTATCCACATCGTTTGAGTTGTTGTTGGTGTTGAGGTTCATTGGGGGCTGCTGTTGCCGGGTGAGGCTGGCACTGCTGCCCCCCTCGGGGAGCAAGCCCCGGTGGTAGAGGGACTCCACATCAGTGATACAGGCGTGATGCAGGGAGGAGAGGAGGGAGGCTGGGTGCTGACTGGTTGTGATGGGTTTGGCTGCATCTACATACCTGACAATCAGGAGCACAATACATGCACTAATACAAATCTTTAGCTCTTGCCCCAAAAACAATGATTATCCATAGACTTTAGAAATGGCACAACTGGCTCTTACACAATGGATAAACCCTAACCACTGCCTATTAAAAATTTAAATGGTGTGAAAATGCAACTACTCAAGGAAAAATCCAATATGACCTACAAGACTTTCATATCATCTTCATATTTTGGAGAACCCATGTCACAGTGATATTGTAAAGAAGTTTGCTTTGGTAAACAAATCAAAGCATATACATACAGTCATACACATTATTGGAAAACCTTTGTAATGTCAATGTATTATCAGCTGTCATGTCCAATCAGAAGTCTTGCTAGTTAGGCATACTGATTTCTTGATGGAATTTTTTGAGTATGTGCTTCCTGAAAGATACAGCTGTATGTGAGATTTAAAAAAAAAAGAAGTAAGCCTAGATTCCTGAAGGAGGACACTTACCTATTGATGGCTACCAGCAGAAGAGGGGTCATAAGGATGTTGATGGGGCCCTGGATCTCGGCAAACACAGAGGTACCCGATGACGGTTCCAGCTTGCAGGATGCTGCCATCACAATTAGAACAATAAAATCATTTTTTGAGTGCAGAAACTATGTCTGGTATATATTGGTAGTATCAATCTACTGAACCAATTTGCCCAGTGAAAAGAAGAGATGATTAAACTTAAAGGAATTAATGTTATTGTGGTAGAACAATCATAAAATGTGCGAGTGTGAGGAAACAAATGCAGGAAGCCTTGTGAACAGTCCAAAAACTACCAGGGACAGTTGCCTGATCTTATTAGCCTGTTTTCCAGCAGTTTAAGATATTGCACATAAGGCAATCATGACATGCTCATCACTAACAAGGTTCCACAGTTTGTGGAAAAACAACAATATATGATTATTGACAATAGCCTTCCTACCTGAATACACAAACAGTAAAGGAACATTTGTAGACATTCATTACAAAATTTAGTATGCTTGCAAGAACATCTTCACATCAAAATGCATTTGATTATTGAGAGAGATAAATGATAACATTACTCAGAACCAGAAGTCTGATCAATGATTTTGTATTACAATATGAATGAAGTACCACAGCAAGAAGACTTCTTCATTGAAAGCGTCAATACTCAATATGCGCCATTTACACCGCAGTGTTCATCTTTCGAAACCCTTTGATGATACTCTGATTAGGGGCAAAGTAATGGCTGGTTATACGTCAAATTGATGGTTTAAAAAGAAAATGAGGTTTTGGTAGTTGTCTGGACACTCTTGGTATTACAATAAGATCATTTCTATTATTTGGATACAGTCTAGCATTGGTCTTTGTATTTCAGTCAAGTTTTTCCATTTAAAAAAAAAAATGAAATACGAAAGAGATGTATCCGATCTTACTATGTGCAGGTTCAGCAAATAATCTTTCATGCAGATCCTGCAGGCTGGTATCTCTGGGATCCCCTGTGAACCTCACACTGGACTGGTCACTCTGGCCTTCACTGTCCGAGGAGGTGTCGTCAGAGTCCACTGCTGTTATGATCTCTGGACTCACTCCCTGCTGCTGCTTCACAAATCCCATCATCTGGATGGATGCCTGGTAGATGGAGCTTGAAGGGGTGGTATCCGCTGGGTCAAAGTTCACATATTGCTTCCAGCTCTCAAGGCTGAGGGGTACTGACCAGTGGTGACTGGTGACCCGCGTCAGGTAAGGGGAGTAAGGGGAGTGGAGCTCCAGATTCCTCTTCACGGAGCTATCCCTTTCATCCCGCATCCTGATGAGAGTGTCCTCCGAGGATGCAGCTGAAACAAATGAGTCGGAGGATGAGGCAGATTGCAGTTTTTCGGAAGGGCTCTGGAGGTCGGAGCTCGACACCGTGGACTGGCCTTTGAGCTCGGACACAGAAGAACCAGAGTCAGTGGGAGGCTGGATGGTGGACTGAATGCTCGTGGTTGAGCTGCTTGGATGGTTGGAGGACCACAGGGCACCAGTTCCATCCTCGCCAGCGGAGAAGTACTCACTGTCAACGCCACTAGTTGGCGAGTCTATAGAGCAGGCACGAGTCCGATCAAGTTTAGGAGCAGGATACTGCTCCAGACGCTGAGAGTGTCCATACTTTGGCATGGTTTCTGCACTGTAGTTCCTTGATGGTGGTGGCGGTGAACTCTTTGCCTGCTGCTGATATGTGTCCACTGGAAGACTATGGGAACTGCCAACTAGTACTGGATCTGTCGGTGCTTGATTGGAGCTGATGGTACTGGATGAGTCACAGCGTTGCTTCGCGGATGTGGGCTCTGAGCATATGCTGGTGCGGACAGCACTGCCCCCACTGTCCGACTGCTGAGAGGCATGCGATTGCTGCGAACGCTGGGACTCTGTTCTCAGTATGGGCTTTGTTGAGGATTGTTGACTGGACTCACTCTGTGATTGCTCCTTCTTAGTGTCATTCACCTGGTCGGCGTCCACTACATCCTTTCCATCACCACCAACAGTCTCCCCATTGACCCACACAGGTTCACTAGGAGTGGTGGGACTGGACAAGCCCACCCATCCAGGTGTGAACTTGAAAGCCCTGGTGGGTGAGTCTGCAGGCGTTCGGTCGCACACAGAAAATACCCACTTGCCCTCCTGGAGGAGACTCCGGCCATAGTCACTCTCCCTCTGCTGGAACTCGTCGTTCCAGGAGCTCCTCTGGGAGTGGCTGCCAGTGCTGACCCTGAAGAACTGTGTGCCATATGGCCTGTCCGAGAAGAAGGCGCAACCTCCTTGGCAACCACACTTTGAGAATGGATACATCCGATCCAGACTGTCTGGATGCCAAAGAAACCAGAGCCTCTTTGTTGCTTCATCATGGACCATCAGGAAGTAGTGCTGCATGCGGTAGTCACGGACCTCCTGCAGGAAACCCACGCAGTCCACACAGACAGGACCCAGGTTTATCACACCCACTTCCAGCCAGTTCTGTAGGGGCTCAGATCGAGGGGGCCGCTGTGTGAAAGATTTGGCCAAGGGATGGTCCGACTGGAGAAGGTACTGTCGGATGTCGATTCGGTGGATGAGGGCTGTAAGACCACTCCCCACAGTCTCACTGTGAAGGTTGCATGTGGCAAGTCGAATTTGATTCACCTGCAAAAGGAGATACCAACATCAAAAGCAATGCATAAATATACATTGCAATCATGCCGATAGTTAAAAAAGATGACAATACAGCTAAGCCTTTTAATCTCCATATGCCTGTGTCTACAGATAACACTAAGTTATGTGCTGAATGCAATAACATTTGATCACAGACTGTTTTTGCATTAAGATGAATGAAACTCTGTTCAAATCATGTAACAAGAAGACAAATGATTTACTCTCTATAATATACTGTTAAATGTCACTATTTCCAAAACCCACATGTCACAGAGAAGAATCTTGACAAAATAGAACCTTGTGTCCCTAGAGTAGCCTTTCCAGTGTTATGAGCCTTCCCAGTGAAGGTAATCACTAGTTCTGCATAAAGCACTGTCAAGTAACCTAGTTATTAAGGATATTTAGGCATACACATTTTGTCTGAAGATCTGACAACGGGCAGAATTCAAACCAAAATTTCAAATCTAATCATCCGTAGTCTAAAGAAAGACTCAAATTCTGAAGATTTGATTCGGTGCTCTTGTTTGTACCT
The DNA here is from genome assembly GCF_964275005.1 of Diadema setosum. NCBI lineage: Eukaryota > Metazoa > Echinodermata > Echinoidea > Diadematoida > Diadematidae > Diadema > Diadema setosum. The sequence continues at coordinate 34,871,786 of NC_092695.1, forward strand.
TGATCTCGAGTGCCGAGGTCTCCTCCACCAGTTGCAACTGCACGGCATTGACGGCCACCCTCAGGACGCGGTACTTCAGGTCATCCTCGGATGGGCAAGGGGACGGGTAGATGCCTTCTTCCCTCGCTGCACACAGCTCCGAGTCCACCATGTGGATGCACATCTGGGGCCTGGCCGGCGTGGAGAGCCGGTCGATGGGATCCACGACCAGTGGCACCATGAGCTGCAGGGATTCTACCAAGGTCAGCAGCTTTACATCCGGAAAAAAAAAAAGATGAGATGGACATTGGCAATCAATGATGAAGTCTGTATGACATCATATTTCATCATTAGAGGTATGCCAGGATGAAATATTTGACAATAACTACTTGCATCACAATGTAAAAAAATACACAAGTGTCATTCATGGAAGCCTCCATCTAGCCACTGAATATTAGGCATGTAAAAGTGAGCCCCCTGGTGAACATTAATGTGAGTAAACTCTGTGTTCCAGCACCCACTGGTGTGGAGGTTGGTACAATAATTCTTATAGCGGGTATTGCCTAAGCAAGAAAATTATCAATGATCTGTTCATGTTCTCCCACCATTCATATGATGATTTGCATAATGGGCCCCTGTTACTTCAAACACTGCTAATGACTGCATATAATCCACATCAAATGCAATTTGGCTATCAGACATTGAAAATTGGACATTTAGCAACTGCATATGATTTCTGTAATGGAATCTGCAACTGTTAATAAAGCAAAGACCAAACATCCAGCTGCATACCTGTGGCACTGTGAGCTGTCCACTGAGTGCCCCCATCTGGAGGTCCACCAGCCATGCATACTCCACCGTCTCGCTGTCAGGTGGTATCCCCGCCCTAGAGAACATGGCGTGGCAGCGCAGCTGGAGGCCGGACAGCGCCATCTGGCCCTTCTCTGGTTGGTTGGTAGGTGGCATGTCATTCTGGGAAATGGTTTCCATGTAAATTTATCAGAATTTGTACATTTGATGCATCAGCATCATTCTACTCCTAAACAATAAATGCAAAGGAGTTTCAGGGTGGGAGGGGGCACATTGAATATCAAAACCTGAATTGTCCGGTGAAATGGATGAATTATATTTTTGCTATTCCTACAAATTTAAGGGAGACTTTATCACACTAAGAGCACAAGAATATTTGCATATCCTACCAAAGTAACATGAGTGTAATGTGCAACATACACGCTTAAAACACACTTCACGGAAGGTATGACAGGATGCTATCAATTGCCAACACAATGGACAACGGTTTTCATTTGCCATCAATGCAAAGTAATACTTTACAGCTAGGTTGTCCTGCTAAGTATTGCTATAAAGGTGGTGCTGTTCCAATGATAAGTCTAGAGTCTTGTATGTATGTGTGTGTGTGCGCGCGTGTGTGTTCACTGATGAAGCAAAATGGGACCTTGAGCAAGCAAAGAAGGAAAAGTGCACTGACCTTGTTGGGCGAGTTGGGAACCATGAGGAGAATAGGTGAGAGGAGGAGTTGAAGTTTGGTCTCCCTGAACTGACGACACATCTCAAAGCAGAGCTGCTCCAACACCAGGGTGGCACAGCCAACATCAGCCTTATTGCAGTACTGCAGGTGGGGGGATCACACCGATAAAAGTCAACTTTGAGTACAAAATGAAACACTGTGATTCTCTGGTAGAGCAATATGTCAAGAATCTTTCTTTCTTTTTTCTCCGATATTGCAAACATTTGTGTGCATTTGGGAATGTTTGATCCAAAATGGAAGCAGTCCAACCTCTCCTATCTGGACTATCGGGACCAGCGCTCATCCAGATAAGGGATTTGGCCGGATATGGGAGACTCAATGTTTAATACACACTGCTGCCTACCAAAATGGTAGCTACATATGTACACCGTAGAATCTGCATGTAACCTATTGCACGTAGTGTACATTGAAACACTTTCTTTGCTATCAGCCCAAAATTTGGGGGTAGTGAATGTCTGAATGCATGTTATTTGGCTGAAAATTTGATGTGAATGTATGTCAGTTATGTTGGGAATAATATGTAATTTATGTGAGTTTGTGTAGGAATTTTGTTTGAGTCTGAAATCCCCCTTCCCCGCAGTCATTATTACACTGGAAAAAAGAAATATCATGCCGAGATCACATCCGGATAATAGAGAGATCCTGATAAAGGGAGGCCGGGTAGGAGATGTTGGACTGAAATGACAAAGAGACTTGAAAGACAGAGGCCTAAGAAATATGCACTGCTAGATATCCTTGGTGCAGAAAAGGCTCAACTGAAGCAGATCAAAAACATAATATCAAACAGTGACAAAATAACTGAAGAGACAGAGGCCATAAATATACATTGCTAGATAATATGGTGAGTAAGGCAAAGGTTGAACTGACCACTTTCATACCTCTCTCGTACGGAGGGCAGCACTATCATACCTTGGGAAGGAAACCCTTGATGCCGTCGATGTTGAGGGAGACGGTGATGTTGAATGGGCGGAGACCCAGCGGGTTCAAGACTCTGCTCTCGGCATATTTGGTCACCTCCTCCTTTTTGTCTTTCCCCTTGTCTGGGGAAGACATGAAGTCCATCAGGTCTTGGTGAAGGCCAAGGTAGTCCTCCTGAGTGACCAAAAAAAGAAGGGGGGAAGAAAAATGATTGAAGATTTTACCAATTTGTCCATTCATTGGCACAATGTACAATGTATGTGATAATACCACTTGGTAATCAAAACCTGTCAAAAATGCACAGGGTTAGTAAGGTTCATCCATTTTTTATTGTGTATGAAGTAGGCAACTTCACAATGTTTGCACCTTGCTCATCAAAAGATTTTTTTTTAAAAGTTTGTATCTCCCATCTTCAATTCTTGTCCCATCCAAACAAGAACATGTTTTTCTCTCTTTTTCTTTTAAACAAAAGGGACCGTATGACTCTCAACATCATCTTAGTTAATTCATCCATTAATTCATGCTAGAGAGTTTTAATAAATCACAGAAAAGTGATAGATGTTATTCCCTACATTACTATCTTCCCCAGACAAGGGGAAAGACAAAAAGGAGGTGACCAAATATGCCGAGATACATGTAATTCCCTACATGCAAACGGTGAATTCATCCTTTTTTAGGTGTGTTGAGTCTCATGTTACATGAAGATGCCCTCTTTCACAGGCACTCCAGATTTAAATCTCCACTATCTGCATATAATTTTTGATATCAGAAGACAGCGTATTGATTTCAACTTCAGCTCCTTCAGGCAAGGACTTCATGTGGATGAAATGATTTTATACCTTCTTCACATTTCTTGCAGTATCTAAACTGGTTGATTTTCCTCCATATGATTCACTGTATACGCTGTTAGTTATTTTCGTGTACAGATATTTTAGCGAGTGAGGAAGTCATGGACATTTTCACGAGATGTTGTTTTTGCAAACTGACACCGAGACTATAGTGAGAGCACTATCATCATGGCAACATTTTCATGTGCCGTTAAATTCGCGGTCCAACAGAGATTCACGAAATTCGCAAAAATAACAGCTTACACAATACGTGCTGCACCAAATTCAATATGAATTTACTATATCTGAATAAACAAAGGAACTGACATGATTTGTTACACATGGGGACAGATGAATACGGAGATGACTGCAATCAGTATACTGTAGGAAGGAATAAAGTTCCTTAACTCAATGAGGATGAGTCCTGAGTATACTTGGGCAAGTGCCTATGGGAAGTGCATGTTGTAGCTAAATCAGCCCGTCCTCAACAGGTTAAAGTGGCATTATCTGACCTTGAGGGCAGGGAGTGTCTTGATGAGTGGGCCAAAGGCCATGATGAGCAGGGGCCCGATGTCCACCTCCAGCTGCAGAGAGTCGGCAGCCAGCTCTCCCGGGTCCACCATGGCGTCATTTCGCTTCCAGCCACCGTAGCTGGTCTGCGGGGGCACGGTCGACCACTGCTGCTTGCCACGGGGTCCGTGTTTGACCACGATCCGCGGGACATCCTCGTCCAGCGGGGTGGGGTGGTAGGTGTAGAGGATGCAGAGGGCAACGACTGGTACACAGGCGCACTCAATCCAGTTTGGGCTGTTAGCAGGAAGACAGGAAAATGGTCAAAAATAGAACATGCATGTTGAACATGCTTCATTCTTTCAGGCCCACATAGCCAATATCCAGAAATATTCAAGGAATTTCCCAAAATATCATACTTTTAGAATATTGACAGGGCACCTACATGTATGCTAATTCCTCCAGAAATCATGGAGAATAATATCTACCTTGACATATACAACTGTATTAGCAAGTAACAGGTCAAGGGAATTTGTAAATTCAAAACAAAATGAAGATTTATGAAATCCCGGTGATAATTTTTTTTACTTTGTTTTACTACTGTGACACCTCAAATTGTATGAAGACTTCTGTCTGGTAAGGGCAACATAATAACATTCACCAAAACAAATTATAACTTTTGAATGGATTGTCTAATTTTCGTCAAACTTCCACTGACAGTTTTCTCTAAGTCTTGCTGCATTTGCTCAATCCACATGTCTGTTTCGGGGAAACTGTATCTTTGACATGGAACATGATATGGAATACTGTAAAAATGGAAATTTTTGCGGTGTGGAAATTTTCACACATTTCATGTTACATGAAACCAGTGCAAAAACAAAAGGGTGCAAATGCTTTCCTTGTCATATGTAATACTATTCTATATTTTGATCCCACAGAATAAAGACATGAAATTCATCTTACCCGGTCGAGCATGAAAAATAATTTGCATGAAAATGTTCACTTTTACGGTAAAGGGCTTGTTCTCACAACGGTTTCACTCACTCATCTGTGCTGTTCCTCCAGTAGTTCCTGTCTAGCCCCATTCCTCTCTTGTTCTCCCCATAGCTGCAGGCCTCCTTGGCGGCCCTCGCCAGGGCCACAAAGTGGTGCTGGGCTGTGTAGCAGTCTGGCAGGAACAGGTAGCCAGATACGGCATCGGCCTGCAAAAGAGGATTGGATGGTAATGAACATATGTGACCCTGCACCACAAAACCAACAAAAAGTCGCCAGACATGGATTTTCAGTTAAGGGCAGATTCTGAAAGAGCAGACTCTAAGCTTTAAAATGATGTATAACTCAATTCAAATGGACTCCCCTAACCTACAATACTGGAAAGAAAGCACACACTCTGGAAAAGTGTGAACTGAGAAAAGAGGCTCTGAAGTACACAGTCTATTCAATCAAATTAAAATCTTTACCAAGCCGTGCTAGCTGTGCCATGAAAGGGGCAAAACACAGGAGGAACAATGAAGGGATTAACAGATTAAGCTGAAATTAAGCATGTTCTATTAGCACATTCTGCCCATGATTAATGCTAACTTTCAAAGCAGTAGCGTCGTCCTTTCAAAAGTTATTAGACTTGAAAGTGAAGGGTGTGCAAAGGATTTCAAGACATGAAAAGCGGCCTCTAAGTCATACCTGATCATTCTACTCTTCCCCCAAAATGGATTGTAAAAAAACTGCTAAAAACACACTTTCCCATTCATGTTAAGATACCAAACTTAAGAATAATGTAGAAGAAGGATAGCTCTTTCAGAAAATGTGAAAAACCATGACCATTTCATAATTTGGGGGAGGGATGTTGCTTCATACACACTGTTGTACCATATCACCATATCTGTCTGGTATTCAAATAGCCTGTGAATACTGTGATAGAAATTTAGCTTTGATAGTAGTTACAGTATATTGACAGCAGTTCTCAAGGTCTCTTGAAGAAATGACAGATCGAAAGAAACTGTAGTTTACAATTCATTTCCTTTGTTTGCTTCATTCACTCCAGCAAACATGGTATTAAACATCTAGAGTTGTAGTATGTTATTGGGAAATGCCTCCAGAACAACCCGTCTGGAATCATTTTGGGCTGATGCATGAAAATCAATATCATCAACTCCATTTCTGAAACATCTTGAATGCAAATGAATGAACGAGAAGAAAGGTTGATGGAGTCACTTGAAAAAGAATCAGATTTAATGGGCACCTATTGCACAAGATTAAAAGGATCATATCTAACACTTTCAATCACATACAAGGAGTTTGTTAATACATTGGAGTTTCTTACCTTGATAAGAATTCTGATGGGTACTGTTTGTGGGAGATAATCTGTGAAAGGCAGGACAACAGATAGATCCAGCTGCTCACCCACAAGTCCTATGCAAACTACACAGGTAACATGGAAAAAAAAACAGAATTAGTTAATTGATAATATGACAATGATAATGTCTGTCATAACAACACTCGTCAGTATTACCGTTATCGCCATTTTTTTATGTTTATATCATCATTATTATCATTGATTATTAACAATGATTAGTACCAACTAATCACATCAATAATCATCATGATACAGCTTCTGCTACATTATCATCATCACCACCACAGCTAAAGTGAACAATCAATGTCTAGTGACTATATCACGCTGCTAATGACAATGTGAACAGACACTATATACCCTGCAGTATTATACCTCATAAAAAAAGCAAATCGATATTTACCATTGTCCTTCTGATGGGAGGAGCAGTCCACCCAGTTGTATTCGTTGACAGGCAGTACCAGCTCAAACTGATGAAGAGTGATGTTGAGACGGACGGTGTACGGCACAAAGCTGAAGAGGTCCTGCCTGCTCCTGCTTGTCCAGTCGGAGATCATATCTTGTCAGGAAAAAAAAAGTAAAGAGTGTAATAGAAATTAGGGGGAAAATTGGAGATTTAAGTACTACCAGATGTTTACTCTGAAAAAAACTGTCCACAAATGAACATTTGTCATTTTTCTCATTTAGTCATTTCAGAAAGTTTAAGAGGTCATAGCAGCTATTTGCCAAAAAGTAACATTGTAGAAGGGTTGAGTGATACTGGTCACATACAGTTCGACCTTGATTATCCGGCCTCCTTTTAACCGGAAATCTCTATCATCCGGATGCGTTCAGGCAGTGAAGAACTTTTTTTTTCATCCAAAAATTGAGAAAAAAACAGTGACTTTAACATCTTTACATGGATCTATTTCACTAATTTCATAAGATGTGCATGATAGGTTTCTCAATATCTAATGAGGTAAAACATGTATGATTTTCACATAAAGATATACTTTATTTTTGTGAAAAAGGGACTACAATTTTGCACAGGCTAGCATAGATTACACCACCATTGAGGGGTACACTACCTGCCTAGCTGCCAGTGCACTGGGACGGCAGCTTGGATGGCAGCTATATACATTAACATTGTGTCTCCCATATCCGGCCAATTTGCTTATCCGGATGAGCGCCGGTCCCGACAGGGCCGGATAATCAAGGTCGAACTGTAATAGCTTAACTATGCAGCTGTAGATCATGATTACAGACAAGTCAAACAAAAATGTACCCATATGGTAACATCTAAGAAAGTGATACCTATCTCTTGCAGTAGACACAGCACATTTTAACCTCCAGTGAAAATAATAAAGGTCATCTTGCTCAATGATTATTGTTTATTCATTTCCCATTTTGATAAGGAAAAACTGAATAATTGATATGCACACACACGCTCATATTTCTACAACACAATGAAATGCCACTTGTTGCCGACATCCACAACTGTCTTACCAAACTAGACATACAATGTACAAGACAGCGCAAGGCTTAAATCAGTCTCACCGGTGATGAAAACTTTGTGGGCATAGATGAAGAACCAGCCAGCCTTGCTGAATGTCAGGGATATCTCCCAGTTCTGAGGGTGGTTCCAGGCTCGTGGGTAGTGCACATCAATCTTGAACTATTCAATCAAAGACAAGAATATTTTCCATTTTTTCCATTCTAACTGAACTTACATAAAGGTACATATCTTTTTAATAATCAGCACATCAGAAGTCAGAACTACAATTTCATTCAAATATCACAGACAAATTTCCTTCAGCAGTTGTACAGAAATTTACAGTTGTCTTCATCAGCTTTGAAAAACAATTTGTACCAATCCCTTTCATTACATGGATGCTACAAGAATAGTTCAATGTTGGTATAGAGTAACATGATATATTCAAACTCCAACAAGTGTTTATCTATTGTCATGGAAAGTAGACATTGCTGAAGTAGATGCAAGATGCACCCACAGTCAACTGTCTTACCAAAATCGTACTAAAACTAGATATATCGCTACGGCGACTGATATGCCTCCGCCATAATGCATGGTTCTCCTAATAGGTCTATAGTACAATGTCTTGACAATGTGTGATGACAGTTTCACACAATTGGCAAAATATTAAAATGACAGGTTTGACACAAATGTGCTGAATGTTCACTTTCCTAGAACTAGGTTCAATTGGATGAATGATTAAAATGTCAGAGTGCAGGTATTTGGGGAACTGATGATTTTTACTTGACTTTTGACCCTTTTATAAGTTTATGCATTGAGTAATTTTCAAGGTATTGAGAAAAAGTATAATTTCAGTATCAAAAGGGAAAATAGCATTATCTAAACCTGGCCTTTGACCTTTGACCTCACAGTTCCAAAGAGAATCACTGTTAGGTTGAACATGCATAAATATGTAAGTTTCAAGATGATACCTTGAGTTACTTTTGAGATATGGAGGAAAAAGTGCAATTCAGCACTTTCACTTGACCTTTGACCTTTGACCTTTTGGCAAGAAACTTCCCACAGAATATATATTGGGTAATACATGCATACATCAAGTCAAAAAAAAAAAAAAACCTTCAGGCATTGCATAAATATAAGGAAAGTAGTGATATTTTGAGGAGTTGACCTTGACCTTTGACCCCCTGACCTTTGACCCATGACCCCAACTTCCCTAAATAATCACTGCCCATCGGTACAAGCATATATACTAAGTTCCATGAAGATACCTTGAACCATTTGCGAGATATGGAGAAAAACATGAAATTTCATTTTTTTTTTCCACAAAATAACCTGTGACCTTTGACCTTTGACCCTGTGACCCTAAAATCCACACAAAGTATTGTCCCCCAAGGATATACCCTCATACCAAGTTTGATGTAAAACCACCACACGGTTCTTGAGATATCAACAAAAACAAAACGGGACGGACGGACATACGGACGGACGGACGGACGGACGGACGACCCGAAAACATAATGCCTCCGGCCACTTCGTTGCGGAGGCATAAAAAAACCAAAAACGAAAACAAGAACTCCAGTTTATATTAAATGAAAATCAATTTGCTCCCAGTGGATGGGGGAAAAAATGACTAATAATGATATCAAAAAACATACAAAATCAAAAAAAAATCAGATATTTAATATATCAAAACAACTATAACAAAAAAATCATCAAGCTGTTGGCATACTGTATACCCCATATATTTAGCGAGTCTAAATTTTCACAAATCGGGACATCCCAACAATTTCGCGAGTGGTTAAATTCTAGATCATGGAGTAAAGTACTGAGCGAAGAAATGTATGCCGTTACATTATATCAGGATCAGAGTCAATATTTTTTGCATGTCTTAACCCTAACTAGGCCGGGCTATTTAGGTAGATCATAGAGCCGGGGGGGGGGGGGGGGGGGGGGGGGGGGGGGGCTCCCAGGCCCCCCCTCCAGATCTCGGCCGTCGACCGCGCGATCACGACGAAAATTGGCACACACATTGCCTATGATGTAATCTAAAGTACTACGAAGTAAGATTTTTAAAAAATTGTCATTTATGCTAAATTATGCTAATTTATGCATAATGATGCATGAAATCGGACAATTTGGTATAAATCACTAAATAAAGCTCGAAATGGGCACATTTTTTTGTGTAAATATTCTTTTTAGTGTCCTACGCAAATATAAGAGAAAAAAATTGAGCTATCCGAAAAAATTTCTTAAGTATTTTATTGTTTTTTGAATTTCTTATGTATTTCTTTGTTTTTTCGACTTTATGTTTTTCATTGTTTTTCCGATGAAACTTGTCCGCGACATTGTTCCGAACAAGAAAATATGTTATTAATTGATTTTAATCAATAAAACCCCAAAATAATCAAGCTTTTATGAAATTTGACTGTAAGCACAGTTTCCATTGAAATTGTACACGAATTCACGTTTTTGAGCAATTTTTGGTCTGACATGCAGGTACATATTTATGCGAAACTTCGGAACCGCACGCCCGGGCATCGCAAACTTCGTGTCAAAAGGTGCGGGAGACTCAACAGAAAAAAGTCATGAAACGTCGCGGCAATAGCTTTTCACGTTAGCGATACATCGCGCGGAACGTCGGGGGGGGGGGGCCTCGGAGGCCCCCCCCCCCGGCCTAGTTAGGGTTAACCCGTTCCATGCAGAATTCTGAAATGCCCATAGACTTTAATACGCAGGCCACCAGGTTCATGTACAGAACAGGTTAAATTTGCGAATAGCCTCACGAAATATTCGGTGTATACCGTAGTTAAAGTACAATGCAAGGACAAAGCGTAGCCAAGAAATTGGTGGATGGTTTACTCCACCGGCTTCTCACCTCCAAGGTCTCACTCTTGATGAAGGATCGGTATGGCAAGCTGGTGGCTGCTTCCAGGAACAGTAACTGGCCCATGATCTTGGTGCTGAAACCTTCGATGCCGTACATCTGTGGTATGCTGACCTCAATGTATGACCCTCTCTTCATGTCTATGTGGAATGCATTGGTTTCCTGGAAAAAACAACAATATATATATATATATGTATATATATCTATTACAGTAAAAGGCGAAGTTGCTGTTGTTGTCGTGGCCTTATGTATTTCCTGTTTTATTCCGGCGTTGCTGGTTTTTCTATCTCCTCCCGAGCCGTCGGCTCCGGGCAGCTGCGACAGGTGCCGTCGGCCGCAGAAGAGTATCCTGCATCGGACAGCGCGGGTTTCGTCCCCGCTCCGCCTCCGTGTCGATGTCAAGGACGAAAAAGAAAAATTAATTAGATAGATGCATAATGCATTTTTGTGCGTGACGAAAGAGCCGAGCGTTTTAATATTCACCGATCTTGCGCTGGACTCCTACTTTCTCGATCATCCATCTTTTAGCTTGCAGAGACAGTGGGATACTAAAGATGATGGGTGCAGCGAAATCTCTGTCATCTTCCGGCGGACACGCACACACGCACACAATGTACTCCACAGAACTCTACACACAGCGTGTGTGTAGAGTTCTGTGATGTACTCTCGGGTACGGTATGCCAGTGTGTGGCCTGCGCCTGTGTATGTATTGACAATGGTTACACGAAACACTATCTGCGTGAGCGTGATATGGACCCTCACGGTCCGGTCTCTCATATGGCGGCGCGGTCATTTTTGTACATGGGCATTTTAAGTACAGTCGTGTCAGTGACGTTCGCCATTGACGTGCCCAAATGAAAACAACAAATGCTGTTATTTTACTGTATTTTGCACAACTGCAGGATACCATGCAGCTCAGGTATGTCATTTAGTTTACTCTCAAGTCGGGTATTATTGTACTCTGACTGTTTAGGACAGCTAAATATCCACTTAAATTTTGTCCTTGCTGATCGTTCCCTTCCATATCAGATTACACGCGCCGCTGTCCATTCATTTAGTGCATATAGCTGCTGCGAACATAAATATTCATAAGATGAGCGGACGTGGGGGAAACCCTCGCTTTGCTGACCGCCTATTTTTGAAGTTACAAGTGGAAATAAAATGGGTGATTCTATGGTCCATCAACCTAAGTTTTGGTGATAAAAATAAAAAAGAGGGAGCGAATGAAGACAGTAATGTTCTTCTTTCTCCCATAACGTGGGAAAATATTAAAGAAACTAGAAATGTCGCTATGGCGACTGATGCCTCCGCCATAATGCATAATTCTCCCAATAGGCGTATAGTACAATGTCTTCACAATGTGTGATCCATGACAGTTTCACATAACTGGCAAAATATTGAAATGACAGGTTTGTCAGAAATGTCTTGAATTGGGTTTGCTTTAATTTTTTAAAGAGTGCAGGTACACATATGGGGAATTGAGAATTTTTACTTGAATTCTGACAGACCTTTTTATAAGTTTATGCATTGAGTAATTTCCAAGGTATGAAGAAAGAGTGTAATGACGGTACAAAATGGATTTTTTTTTTTTTTTTTTTGGGGGGGGGAGACATTGAAACCTGGCCTTTGACCCTTAACCTTTGACCTTCTGGCTGGAAATTTCCCAGAGAATCTCCCATTAGGTAATGCATGTATTAAGTTTTGAAAACTAATAATGCAAGCATTGCATATACTAGTATATGAGGGAAATAGTAAAATTTTGAGGAGATGACCTTGACCTTTGACCCCTGACTGTTGACCCATGACCCCTAAATTCCCTAGATAATCCCTGCCAGTCAGTACACGCATATGTACCAAGTTCCACGAAGATACATTGAACCATTTGCGAGAAAAGTGATATTGCAACATTTTCACCTAACCTTTGACCTTATGACATGAAACTCTCTCTGGAGAATCTCTACGCAGTAGTACATGTCCACACCAAGTTTCAAGAAAATACCTTTGGGCATTGCATAGATATGGGGGAAATTGCAACATTTGTAGCATTTGACCTTGACCGTTTGACCTTTGACCTCTTGCCAATGTCCCTAAAATCTACTCAACTACTTTTCCTATCATACATCATCCTTGGACCAACTTTGGTGAAAGCTGCTTCATCCAGTTTTGAGTTATCACGTAAAAAGATAAATTTTAGGATTTGACCTTGATCTTTGACCTTTGACCTCTGTCCGATTTCACTGAAAAACTAATCAAGTAATTGTCCCATTATACATCATCCTCCAACAAAGTTTGATGAAATTTGCTCTATCCAGTCTTGAGTTATCGCGTAAACGGATACAATTTCATGATTTGACCTTGACTTTTGACCTTTAGCCAATTTCACCCAAAATCTAATCAAATAATTGCCCCATCATACTTCATACTTGGACCAAGTTTGGTAAAATTCCAGTAAATATTACTCAAGTTATCGCGTAAACGAAAGCGGACAGACAGACGGACGTAAGGACGTACAGACGTACAGACGTACGTACGGACGTACAGACGTACAGACGTACGTACGTACGTACGTACGGACGTACGGACGGACGGACAACCCGAAAACATCGTGGCGGAGGCATAAAAATACGAGGCCCTGACACCCATGGATTCCCACGGGTGCCCAATATACTTACTATGACTATGATCTCCCCCTCCCCAAATAATAATAATGATTATAATGATAATATCATAATAATGATAATGATAATAATAATAAGCTATTATTATTATTATTATAATTATAAGATAATAATCATAATAATGGTCATAGTTATAATAATAATTATAATTATAATCATAAAATAATAATCAAAATACTTATAATAATGGTCATAATTATAAAAATAATATCAACAAGGAAAAGCAGAAATTACGCGGTGCGTAATATATGTCCCTGCCGGAAGTAGCATTTTGTAGCAAAATGTACAATATAGGTAAAAAAATCAAGGTCAAAGGTCAAAATTCTGTGTAGAAGTTTTGAAGCCCTCACCTAGTGCCATCACTTAAAGCAAACGGAACCGAAATCGGGTTAGAAATGGCGAAGGAGTAGCATTTTGTAGCCAATGTACAATATAGGTAAAAAATCAAGGTCAAAGGTCAAAGAAGTCAAAGGTTAAAATTCTGTGTAGAAGTTTTGAAGCCCTCACCTAGTGTCATCACATAAAGCAAACGGAATCGAAATCGGGTTAGAAATGGCGAAGGAGTAGCATTTTGTAGCAACATGTACAATATAGGTCAAAAATCGAGGTCAAAGGTCAAAGAAGTCAAAGGTTAAAATTCTGTGTAGAAGTTTGGAAGCCCTCAACTAGTGCCATCACATAAAGCAAACAGAATCGAAATCGGGTTAGAAATGGCGAAGGAGTAGCATTTTGTAGCAAAATGTACAATATAGGTCAAAGGTCAAGGTCAAAGGTCACAACTGAAATTCTGTGTAGAATTTCAAAGCTCCCATGTAGTGATATCATATAAAGCAAACAGATTCAAAATTGGCTCATAAATGACAGAGAAGTAGCAAATTGAACATTTTGATCACACACGGACACACACACAGACGGACGGACGCACAGACACACACACGTACGGAGCCCGTTTCATAGTCCCCTGCTCGAACTCGTTCGGCGGGGACAATAACGATGATTATAATGATAATAATGTACAGTCTGAGGCAGATTAACGGATGGTTCTATGATCTATCAAACCAAGGTTTGGCGATGAAAACAAAAAGAAGAGAGCAAATGAAGACAAAAATATTTCATTTCTCTCAGCACATAATAATACAATAGGCCAATGTAAATGATGTGGAGGGGGTGCTATGATCCATAACTAAGAATGGGCAGAAGAGACACAAACAGGTGCTGGATTGTTTTAATGCTTTAAATGAAATATCAATGATAATGAAGCTACTTGAAACTTCTATCAGTCGTAGAGTAACCTTGATATGACGGGAAAAAAAAGATATTCACTATCCTTTACCAATAAACTTTTTTCCTTAATTCCCTTGATTCATCCCCATGTCAATGAATTATATAAAATTATAATAAAACCGAATGACTATGATCTTCCCTCCCACAAAATAATGATGATAATAATAATAATAATAATTATAATGATAATAAAAAAAATTAACAGTATCAATGACACAAACGGGTGGTTCTAGATCCATCAAACCAAGTTGTGATTATGAAAACAGAAATGAGGGAGCAAATGAAGACGAAAATATTCTTTGTGTATTTCTTCTCTCATAACGTGGTTGAAGAAATATTAAAGAAAAATACAAAGCCCTGAGACCCATGGAGTCAAACGGGTGCCTAATACTTATAAAACCTAATGACTATGATCCCCCTCCCCAAATAAGGCTATAATAATTATTAAAGCAATATAACAATAGGGGCCTATTAAGAATAATAATATGATAATAATAATGATGATGTATAGTCTGAAGCAGATAAACGGATGGTTCTATGATCTTTCAAACCAAGTTTTGGTGATGAAAAACAAAATGGAGGGAGAAAATGAAGACGAAAATATTATATTTTTCTCTCAAAATGTGGGAAAAGAAATAGGAATAAAAAAAAAAAATGCGAGGACTTGAGACCAGTCGCGGATTCCCTCGGGTGCCTGCATGGATGCAAGAGCAGGGGGTATAATTAATATCAAAGTCATAGTGTCAATAGTATCTCCCCGTTCCGACGGGAAGAATCTGTGGGCAGAACTTTCGGAGAATCTCAAGCGTTTTTGGTAATTTTTCCCTGAATGTTCTCTTTTTTTGTTGTTCTGCTGGGGTGCAAATGTGTGTGTGTGTGTGTGTGTGTGATGGGGGGTGGTCATAAGTAGAAGAGAGCACAAGTAACAAAAGAATGAGAAAACTTTTTTTTAATTTCATCAATAAAAAAGTGCAAAATCGTATATATGAGAAAAAAAATAAAACCCCTCAGACCCGTGGATTTCCACGGGTGCTGCTAGTATATATATATATATATATATATATGGTCGAGACAATGTAGATATATATATATGTGTGTATATATATATATATATATATATATATATATATTTTTTTTTTTTTTTTGGCAATGATACCACACTGTTAGCTAACACTCCATTTGTCATGTTACTTTGCAAATCAAAACAGTTTTATGGAGGTTTTAAATTTGTGACTGATGACCACAGCAGCAGAATGAAAAATAGGTACCATCTCTTAAAACAAACAAATAAACAAACAAACAAACAAACAAACAAAAAAACTGATCAATTTTCCATCATGGAGGCGGTATACACACCAATAGTTTTACAGGTGGCAAAATTTCGGCATGTCATTAATATTGCAAATATTAGCAAACTTGCAAAATTTGCAACAATAAACCAATCTGCGTCTAGTAAACTCATCAAAACCCCAAAATTTAATCCTCCCATTTTGCAGAGACTGCATGGATGCTGCTGTATAGTCTATTTGATTAGAATCTTCTTTTCAGGAGGAATGAATGAAACCAAATATATGAGTAAATGTGGGTGATGTGATGCTAGAAATTCATGGATATCTCTGTTGTGTTCTATAAAAGGCAATGCATTTGATGAGTCAATCTTGACTGATTAATTCACTTGTATTTTTTATCTTAGAATATAAATCATGGCTACTGTCTTATATTGAGTTTCAAAATATAATTCTAGCCATCCAGACCAACATAAAGAGCCATGAGAAGGCATGTGGGCTAAATACATAACACAACACAAATTTGTAGGCATGAAGTTGTAAAGCAGGAGCAGCTGTTATTCATAATACACTCTGCTGTCCTGTCTAAAAATTCTGTACGACCCCCTGGGCAATTACCCCTTCCCCTTCCCCTAACCCTAATCCTAATCCTGAACCTAGTCCTAACCCTAACCCAAACTCTATACCCTAAACCTAACCCTAACCCCCTAATCTTTACTCAAACCTTATCACTAACCAGTATTTAGCCGGGGGGGGGGGGGGGGGGGGGGGGAATTGCCCTTGTGGGGTAATTGCTCTGATATGGTTTTTCATCTACAAAATACAAATTATATCTACACAATGGAAGGAGGTACATTGTAAATTCATCCAAGAACTGTACAGCATATTCTTCTCAAAATCAGTATTTTATCAAATGCTTCAGATACATGTATGTGCCACGGAAGTGTGCAAATGCATTCCTGCAATACCCACTTTATTCTTTGTGAAGAGTATGTCCATCGTGGCTTCCTCCACAATATTCAGCCTGAAGTCCACTGTCTCAAACTGTCTTTTCTCCCTGGCTCCTGCTCTCGGCGTCGGAGGATGCGACTTGTAATCCTGGGGGTAGAAGAACTTCATCAGAAATTCCCTGAGAACAGAAAATAAAAGAAAGGATACAAAGCCAAATTCCTGTATCAGAAAAGATATCTAAACAGACACTGACAAATTCATGCAAAAAGCCTTTTCTATCCAATATCCCTCACACCATCTCATTTTTAAAATCTTTTTTACAGCCACTGATTTGTCAGTTCATCATCAACAATGCAACCAAGAAATTCAGACATGAACAATTGCAAAAAAGAATAATAATAATAATGATAAAACAGAGCAATTATTACTAATCACATTGAAGAAAAGTGGAATGATATAGATCATCAGATACAGTGCATCATACCTTCAAGCAAGCACAGGAAGGCAGAAAGTTCAAAGGAAGACAGACAACTGCATTAAAATGTATAACTTTACAGAGGTGAGAAACTATAAAATCATTTTCATGAATACGCTTATAGAGCAGTGTTAAATTTCCCAACAGAAATTGCTTGTTACAGGCACCATGGAATACTACTCCAAAACTCCTGGGTTGCATTCTCAATGTTTGTTGAACTGTTCTGGCACAACCACCGTAGCACACATTATGTAATGAAACAATGATATCACATTGACTTGATGAAATATCAATGTAATGAAGTCAAATACCTCTGCCTGTCTGCCCAAGGCCCATAGGTGAAGTGCGTCCCTTTCTTCTGGCAAGTTATATCGAGAGCTGAGACTGGTGGCTTAGCGGGCTCGTCTTCCTCGTCAAACTCTGCGATCTCTTCAGCTGAAGGTACCAAACCTGACAGAAACACACAGAAATTCAAGAATATTTCTACCGTTGCTTTAAAGAGCAGGACTGAATGGAGTGAAAACAAAATCTGACATGGCTTGAAACTGCATTTTTTATGGCTATCTATCACTAAAAAAACAGCAGGTAATTGCACCTTTTTATCCACAGTTTTTGACATGTCACGGAATTTTTGCAATATGAAGAGGAGCTTTGCTTAGTTCTGAATTTCAACCCGTGAGTGAGGATAATGATGAAATCAAAAATGTGGCAGTTTTCTCTTCATGAAATTATTTGTCATTGCCTAATTTGAATTGATTAACAGAAATTTTATTTTCACAACAGCTCATCAAATGTGATGCTTTCATATTATGACAAATTTTCAGTAACTCTTCTGGATCGGTAATTGCAACTTTCAGCAACTCAACTTTATCATCCTTAAATTCAACATCAAGTTGAATTATGAGAAGAATGATTTAAAACATCATAGAATGATTTACCTGGTTCATCTTGGTAGTAGTGAATCTGTACCTTGCTGGACTGCATCAAAACAAACCCATCTCCCATGTACCTTGGAGGCCTGAAATACACAAAAAGGACATTTTCATCAATAAATCATTGTTACACCAATTCTATGTTGCTCATCACAATGCCTTACAGGGAAGGTATAGGTATTGGTTGAGGTGAGTATTCAGCTTCTAACTTTTTGCAAGTTATTCAAAAACATTTCCATGAAATGTTACAGAGCATACAATTCTAAGAAGAATTGACATGACTAAGAGGTTTTGACATGCCACATCAATATCATCATTGTTTCAAAATGAATTTGCAATCAAACGTGATAAACACAGCTGGACTTACTCGTCGACCGGTCCTTCATACTTGGGGCTGGGGGCGAACACTACCCTCAGTCCCTCCCCCGTGCACTTGACCTCGTGCGTGAACTGGTCCCAGCGGCACTCCGGGGCGCGGGTGGTGTAGCTGCCGTGGCAGTCTTCCAGACTGATCATCAGGCTGCTCGGCACCAACTTATTTCCAAATACAATGCGACCCTGTCAACGAGACACAAACAGCTTATCAACACACTGATACAAGGATTGATTTGTGTATACTGCACTGTTCTGTCAGCCAACCCTGCACGCCACGATCATACATTCACCATACCATACGTGTGAACAATCTTAGCAGTAATGGCGGATCATGTTGCCAAGCCGGTTCTTTGTACAACTGTATATAGAGAACAGCAAACAGGCTTGGTTGCTAAAGAATAAACTCGTAATGATACCACTCTAAATGTTACAACAATTTAGTGCTTTTGTAACATGACATGGATGCATTGGCTCCATGTGACATTTGTAGTACTGTAGCATACTGTTATATAATGCACTCATAAATTCTTCTTAAGGAAATCAGTCTTACAAATAATTGTATTCATAATAACATATTGCACATTTTGTATTATGCATTATTCCAGACTACATGAATTTCAAATGCCTTATGACTATTGAGCCATCATGATACTTCTTCTCAGCCTGAGGTCTTTGTGACAAAAAAAAAAATGCATTTAGGCATATTAAGCATATATTGTGTATACAATCTCAGATCAACTGCATTGGGTTGAATATTTTGAATTCACTCACAGACACAGGTTTTAGTCAACCCTGAGTTACACATACACACTATCTAAAGCAATCTTGAAAATTGACCCTTTTCCCTCAAAATGCATACAAAGCAAAGAACTACACAAAAGATGTCATTTGGCAGTGAACAGAAAGTCAATACTGCTGAATGCCTTACATCTTGGACTTCAAACTTGATGACACCAAAGAAGTCTTTCCAAGAAATTCCCGCAGCCTCATGTCTTCTCCGCAGCTCATTCTTTTTATCATTCCTGAGAACATAATCAAAAATATGTGTTCAGTATTGTCAAACATATCAACATTGTAGTCATCCATATCTACACAAACTGAGCATGCACTGAAAAACAAAATGTGGGACTTACAAACGCCATGTTTTGTTTGTTTGGTTTTTTTTTTTGGGGGGGGGGGTTGTCCTGTTTATACAGATTGAGTAGCTCACATGTGTTTACTTACATATCACTTGGGTGTAATTTGTACAAAAATAAGAAGTATCAAAGTGTGACATCATAGCCATTCATCATCATGGAAGCTGGTTCTAAAAAACCTTACACAGCCTGGCCTAATATCTGTGAACACGGAAGTTGCTATAAACCACACTAGAACCCAGTTCCAACCTACGGACTGAAGCCTTATGGAAAGGATATCTTGTTTGGAACCAGCACTACTAAGCAATAACAAAAGACTATGATATAAACACTTCGGCACTTTATCCCTCCTAAATTACAATATTCCTGCTACATGCTAAACATAACAGTATTTTCTTGACTGCTTTGATATTCAAGTCAATGCTAACTTTACAAGCTTGCGTCTCACAAATTTTCCTCTGCGATACTGACCCATTTCGGGATGCCTTCTCCTGTTCTTTCCTCGGTGACATCTCAGGTGGGAGGCCAAACGCCTCCTCCAGCTGGGCGTAGAGTGCCGTGCGATTGTAGCAGTGGACCTCAAAGCTGCTCAGGAACACAGTCAGCCTTGTCTCACACTGGGAAGTATCTTTGGAGAGCAATCACAAAACATTTCCAACATTAATTAATTAATCTAAATAATCACACATATATATTGTGCTTCTGTTTTAATATATCTACATGTAGCTCAGTCTCAAATGTGGTCAGGCTGACACTGGGCGACATACATATGTATATTAAAATCATAACAATATATGTACCTTATTTCTGGCTATTCACTGAGTTACAGTGAATAAAATGTCAAATAACATATTATACCAAAAAAAAAAAAAT
Organism: Diadema setosum; assembly: GCF_964275005.1. Lineage (NCBI taxonomy): Eukaryota > Metazoa > Echinodermata > Echinoidea > Diadematoida > Diadematidae > Diadema > Diadema setosum. The sequence continues at coordinate 34,892,261 of NC_092695.1, forward strand.
CATAATCTTAGTACGAATTAGTTTATACAGGCATTGTAACTCATCCCTACTAAGAATTTGCAACTGTGCATTTGCCAATGTTAAAAAGATTTTCTGTAACAACCACATACATTTAGGACAAGAGTAAAAGACGTACTATTTATTGTTCTTTTGATTTAATTGTATCTAAAATGACAGGCTGGCCAGGAGTATATCATACTGTCAATACAAATTTTTTAATGCAATAGGGACTTATTTGGCAATACTGATTCTCGAAATAACAATATGCTATCAGCATTTTTGCTAACTACTACTACTACTGCTGCTGCTTTTACCACTGCTGCTACTACTAACTACTATTACGTCTACTACTACTACTACTACTACTACTACTACTACTACTACTACTACTACTACTACTACTACCCAAACCTGTACTACTTCTACAAATGGTTACAATGTTCATCCTTAAAAACAATTTTTTCAACATATATTCAAATGTCTTGGGTTGTGAGTTAAAAAAAAAAAAAGATACAGAAAAATACAGTGCAGTCATCTAAAGAGAAGTACCTTCTTGGCCTCCAAGTGGGGTATATGGTCTCCACCATCTGAATATTAATAAGGCATGTTGAACCCTGTGGGTAAAAGGCAAAAAAATGTGACCAGAATGTAAAGAAACTGACACGGAAAAGTCCTTTTTACACACGATACACACACATGCATGCAGCAGTGATGAACTGGCATGACAGCCACTGAGAAGCACAAAGTCATTCTATAACATTATAATAACTGCACGGGGAAACTGATTTCAAATGCACCTATTTCAGAAGAATTATTATAACAGATGTTTTATAAGAATTCAAACCAACCAAAGATACACTTTGATTTCTCAGGCAGTTATTCTCAGATTTATCAGGAGAAAGACTTGCCAACAAAGGCTACAGTGTATATAAAGAAAAAGACATCAGATAATTCTTCAAGCTTTTATTTGAGCATGCTTGAACAAGATCTAGGTCTTGCCAATTCAATAATTTACATCTTGTAAGTTTGGCAACACACACTTATCCTTTGCTAAAGTCACACACAACCATGGCAGAATGCACCCGGCTACAGATTGTAAATGTTATGCAAAATTATATCAAGACCTTGGGACCATCAACATTCACTCACAGAGAACAGGAACTTGGATAAAGTCTGTAAAGATAATATTCTTGGTGAATAATAAACATAGTTGGCCACTGTTATCTGTGTTTGACGGATAATGGGTAATACACAGGGCCATTATGATGATAATTACGTGTGAAAAGCTAGTATGCAAAACTGAAACGGCCATTTCTACATGGTAACATGATCACTATCACCAACTGCACCTAGTCTGTGTCAGCAGTGGGGACATGTTTTAGCCCAGCAAGCTACTGTACCAGCTGAAATTTTCACGTACAGATATTTTCGCGAATTGCTACTTGGAGGACATTTTCGCGTCTTGTTAATTTCGCGGTTGCGAGGGTCTAACTGAACTTAGTTATTCATGCGTTGTTATTTTCGTGGTTCAAAGGTAATTCGCGAAATTCGCGAAAATAAAACCACCACGAAAATTTCAGTTCGTACAGTAAGTTATATCTGCTATGATAAAGGAAAGGCATTTCTATCTAATTCAATGACAAATCAACATAAAACATAATGGCTGGAGGGCAGAATAAACTATATATACTATTACTGGCACATGAAATTTATTCATAATATTTCATTCATAGCCACAATAACATTGAGTAAAATTGATTCCTTTTATATAGCTGTTGAGAAATGTTTTAGAAATATTCTTTTTTTACAATAGCTTATTCTCACATGTACCAAAATCAAACAACAAACTTGCAATTCTGTATCAATTGGTCATGAAACATAAATCTGCCTCCTGGATTCTCTTTCTTTTCTTCTTTCTCAAAAATTCAATTGGCATCTCCATGTCACAGTACAACTTAGTTCTCAAGTTGATGTAACCATGTGACTATTATATGCCATATTATTGTCTTCATTATGCAAAGTGCGTATATCCAGCCATTTATATTACAAACTGTGAGACGTGTTAGCTTAAAGGGATGGTAGGGCCTATTGTATTGGTGGAGATACAGATTGGGCTTTTAACTTTTAGTGAGATACCAAGAAACCACTTATGAAATAATACAGCGCATACCATCCCAAGAGGAATTCAATATTTATTAGACGAAATTGGTTTTGGAATGGCTGAGACATCAAAAAACAAAGTAAAACAAAGCAAACCCATCAAGATGGGTCCCATCTTTTATTGGGATCGCTCTGTTTTGGAAATCTCAGCCATTTCAAAACCAATTTTCATCAAATAAACGTTGAATCCCTCTTGGAATTACATGCTCTTTCATATTTCATAGGAGGTTTCTCATTATCTCACCACAAAAATGTTAGAAACCTGAAGTTAGGTCTCAACCAAAACTATACAATCCCTTTAATATCTAATCACCTGGTAGTGCGGTCCTCTGTGATGTAAGCGATGTCGTAAAACATCAACTTCCCGGACAGGACTGAGAAGGAGAAGGACCCTGGAATAGGGAGGAATGCAAAGAAAGACCAATTGGCAAGTTATCACATGCCAATAAAATTCAAATCAGTAACCCACTGAATACAGCTTTTATTCCCCTTTGTGATAGACTCATCTTCATTAATGCAAGGCTCCTACACCTGTAAGCATACAATGTACCCAGTACTAAAACATCATAAAGCTAACTAGTCCTTGATTTCGGCAAACTAATTCACTGAACTCCCGTAAGGGTCAGAACAAATTCTGTAGCCTCCCTCAGGTTCCAGTGAAGAGCAGAGATACAGAAAAGTTTGAAACACAAGACTCAAGCACCACCTGATTACTGCATATATATTATGGACTCAATGCCTGTTGTTTTGTCACATCCACTGATGATGATTTTTAGGGTAATGCCAATAAAAGTGTAAAAAATATGATTACTAATGAATGAAATACCTGATACTGTGTCCCTTTTGTGGTTTAAAGAAATTGATTCACATTTGTACATTTTCATTCCTTCATATTGATGTAGGTATTCATGAGAGACAGTGTATCAACCAATTTCTGAGTTATTTTGTGAGAAATTCTTTTTTCTGATTTCTGTACAGAAAGAAAAAAAAAATGTTGATGGGATTTATGGAATTCATCAAGTACTATGTGTTGATATTCAGTGTGTGACTTTCATCATCAAGATTGGTGCTTGAATGATTACAAGTACATGTACATTGTACATGAACATTCAATGTCGTAAAATTGCTCAGAAATCATCAAGTCCACTACATCAAGACTGTTCAAGGACCTTTCTCTTCAGGATGCAAGTGCTGTAGAAAAGAGAGTTTTAGTGGCTGAGCCCTACAACCTACCATCTCATCTCTTGCATTCCCGAAGACAAAAAAAAAAAAAAAATTAAGCAAAACCCAATGCAAAAAAATGAAAAAATATCAATACACTACTACAGGGGAGGATTCAGGAATTCTGTAAAGGGGGGGGGGGGGCACAAAGCAGTATATTTACATGTAATACTTCCGGGTTTAGTCAGCTGACAAGCCAAAAAAAGAAAAGGCCTCAACAGAAATTTTCTCATGCCACTTCAGGGTTTCATCAGCTGACAAAGAAATGGCTCAAGCGCACTACCATCAGCTGACAAAGATTTAGTGAAAAAAAAAAAGAACAAAAATTGAAAGGGTGGTGCACAAACCCCCTTTTAATTGTTCGTTTTTATTTCATATCTAAAAAAAAAAAAAATGAGAGGGGCCGTGCCGGCATGCCCTCTCCTGGATCCACCACTGTTTCTACATTTAATATCAAACATGGACACATGGTGGTCACCCCTGGTTGCATGCACACCCCTTGGCCAGTGATATCATTACTCTAGTATGTTACATTTATTGCACTGCATGATATACAATGCTATAGAGTGGGAACCCAGCAAAGGTTTGCTTTATTAAATGTTTTTCTTTTATGGAGTTGGCAGGAATTTTTGAGATGAAAATAGCTGTGATATGAGCTGGTGTATCTCTATGGCCAAAACAAAGTCCTTGCTTGGTGGTACCCTTTAAGTCTCCATGTTGTTGCATTCACCAACTTACAGCCACACAACTCTTGGAAGACCCTGCTCGATTGCATTTCGTCTATGAAAAAGACTAGACTTCACAGTAGTGCATTCTACGAAGTCAATATTTACAATGTGTTGAAGCACCCAATAAATTCCTCTGCTAGCACAGACTACTGTAAACATGCCAAAGTGTTTGAATTCAGCAAGAAGCTTCATGGTTCAGTAAATGCAAAGAAGTCAAAAGGGGGCTGCTGCATCTGCTGAGAAAAAAGGTACCGCTATGGGTATAATGATACATATTATCACTCAGGGGTTATAATGTACAAAAAAGTAGCATTCAGGGAATATGTCGCTATGACATTATCATGACTGCAGAGACCGAAATTTAATCCTTAAGTTTCCTTATAAAAACAAAGACATCAAATATATCAAAAAATATATATACTCGCAAACGCACATACACAATTTATATCGTTTCAGTGAAGGAATGACATATTACTGGTCAAAAAAGAAAATAACATGGATTTAATATGCTACAGAAAACAATATCTTTAATGATATCCACAGAATTTTTTGATCTGCGAGAGTTAGAAGCAGTACGTAACTGTAATTCATGCGTCAATCACAGGATATATATTTCTACAAGCCAGATGGTCTCCATGCCTCATGTCCTAGCCAACCTTATAAAATCTTCCGAAACTGAGCAAACACCATACAGGCATTCTTTCATGACATTCTCCTACCAAACACACTGATTTCATTGATTTGATGCATATCTTGAGAAACACCTCATAGTATCACATACTGTTCCCAATTCAGTGCACGTAAATCATGTTTCCCTTCGAAGTCTGTGAAAACGGTCTCTACACCATTGCTGATTCAGTGGCCCCATTTGATGTGTGAGGCACTCTGTAGGGTGCCGCATCACAACACTGTTAGAATGTTGCATAACATATGAACAAGACAGTCTACTGTGATACAGCACAAAGCATCACAAAAGTTTCAAAGACCCACAGATTCGAGGATGGCAGGATTATTAAAATTTTATGCATTATTCACACACAGATGGGGCCCCAGTCGTTCCATGAATCTATTTCAATTTCTTGCCATGCTGCACTATAATGTACAGTACATGTAAGACTGCCTCAGGAATGTAGGTGGTGGCCTAATTGGAAAAAAATACTTCCTCCTAATGCATACAGTACATTGTACAGGTACGTACGCAAGACTTATTGCACTCATCAACAAAATACGTGGTACTATGTATCCAATACACATGTTTGAAGACACAACTTGCTCTGTGGTACATGTATGTACATATATGCACACTTTAATTTGATGTACTATGCTATAATCATTGTATTTCACAAACAGAAAAGTGTGTGGTATGTTTTGTTTCCTATCAATTTTGTAATTCTCAAGTTTTGGTATGTTCTTACAATATACTTTAGGTTGGATCTTTAGAATCTTTTCATACCCAGTATTCTTCATCCTCACAAAGCTTCAAACTATATATACCATCAACACAAATTTTGCACAGAAGGAAGGTGTTCCTTTTGTAACATAAATTTTTCATTACCCGCTGGAACAGCATTTGACTGTCTCCTTGAATAAGACAGACACTCTGCAAAATTCAATATTCTCAATCAATTACATGTACCGGTATGCATAATTGTAGGAGAGCAGAAATGTTAATGATGTACACGTGACTGTTTTAAAAATTTATATCCAGTCCCATTAGCATTTTATGCATCATTTTTTTTTTCTTATAGCAGTAGATAATGAGGCATTTGTATCACTGACAATCCCATGATTTCTAACGCACATACCATTATTGCAAATGTGCAATAGCATGATTACAACACACACACACACACACACACACACACACAATGTATGAACTATTTAATGCTTATAAATACACAGTAATGCAATTTGGCTAGCTTGCAAATGTGTGAGACAATCAAATTGTGTCTGATACAGTTAAACAGTACATAGGTTCCAGATATACTGTATTTAATACCCCACTCAAAACAGAAAACAAAACCACTACATGTATATTGTGTCCCTTCAATCACATCACAGGCAAAGATACAAGTTGTATCCATTTGAATTGATGAAGTCAATTTCTCCTCTTTCACAGAGCAGAGCTCTGGAAATACCATGTTGCCAATTTCATATTTTGTATGCAACCACAACCATAGTCCATACTGTTACTAAATATGGTATGGCATTGAATTTATTCAAGGAATGTCTTTGGACAGCAATCACCTTTTGCCAAGAAAAAGAATAAAGAAATACAGATGCCACAGAAATTGAGACAATTCTGTGTTTCCATGGAAAAGAACTAGCAAGTCATTAAAATGATCACTTGAACAAAAACTGGTCTGCACGCAAAATGAGACATAAAGACATGGGTGCCGCAGTGAAGATACCACACCAACACATGAGCAATCAGTATCATTTTGCATGTAGTCATATCATATGAGGAAATTTGATCACAATATTAAACTGAATTGCTCTCAGACTACAATGACATTCCAACACCGATGTGCAACAAAATCCACAAGTAACCAAGAGGTTTGATGCTTGGAGTTGGGTTTTGTCAAAGCGTGCTGGTGCATGTGCACACATGAGTACATACCATCTCAGAGATAAACACCGCCATTTTAATGAGATGGAATTGTCAAATCAAAGTACATAAAGCCATCCCCCTCCCCATTCCCCATGGAGACAATTCAATAGGGTATGATCATAGTTTTGAATATGATGTAATATTGACAGTGATATCAGAGCATAATGATGTAGACTTATAAACCATGACAGCTCATTTAGTTGAAGAGGATGTAGCCGAAAGCCTTCATTGCAAGTTTTGACAAGCTATTTTCTATGCCAGTAGCCTACCCTTGGCGACATGTAAATGTACAATTGTAGATTGCAACCTACTCCATGCACTGATAAAACCTTCCCTTACAAGTGTGTCACATCCTTTGACTGTAAGTTTGTAATGTTCAATGAAATTCCTCCTTTTGCCGATCAAATTCTTATGTTTACTTAAATACAGCTGTAGGTCATATATACTTTACAAGTAGTAGCGGACAATTTGTACAAAGGGCAAAAAAGAGTACTGTATACGGCAATATTTTCGCGTACAGATATTTTCGCGAATCACGATATCAGTGGCATTTTCGCGTGTTGTTAAATTCGCGGTAGATACTAGTAGTAGTAGGGTCTACTGCCAAGCCCGAGAAACACGTTCAAACACTTGCCAATGAACTCGTAACGTTTTTCCATTTGCATTGTGACTTCCCAAACATGACAATAGAAAAGACACAGTAGAAGATTTATAAAATGAAACTTGATATTACGGGAACTTGCAGTGAGACACTCACACGCGGCATTCACAAGTACCTACCAAATGTTGCAACAAATAGATGTAGACTACAAAGTTTTAGAACTGAGGTAGCGCTAGCAAAAGTTTTACATGCATCCCTAGGACTCACCCAACCACGTCGAGCCGGTGTTCGTTCACGTAGGGTAATGTAGCACGGAGTTTGCACATTTTAATGCACGTTTATCATCGTACTGCACTTCCAGAATCGGTCGCAATGTATGCACTCATAGTGGAAATTAGCGTACTACCATAGTATGTGTAGGTTACGTACTGGCCGGTGTAACAGCTGCGTTCTGGTCCGGCCAGCGTTGGATGCATTTTGTCATCAATTTGTACATAAGGTAATGATGGGGTAATATTTTCGCGTGTCTTTGATTTCGCAATCAGGCCAAAGCTCGCGAAATTCGCGAAAATAAAACCCTCGCGAAAATAACAGCGTATACAGTATCAATATGAAGCGAACATGTACACAATAACCTTGACATACTGATGTACAGTATGTACATAGGGCACAAGTACACAGCCATGCCACATTCAATTTGGTAGTGGCTTGTAAATTAATCAGTGTAAAGTGAGCACCTAAACTATGTACAGTATGTACCGGTACCGTACAATCGTATGGCTTGGATACAAAATCACAGCACTGAGACAAGGTGAAACGCACACAGTAGGCCTACTGAAAACAAGGGCAGGTTCAGGCCAGGTATGAGTACAGAGTTCAGCTTTTGCAATTAGAATGCAATGAATCAACCAACATCCTACAACATCCTACTTTTTTAGCTAACAACATACATTGTATTACCTCGACATTACCATCATTTTAATCTGCCTCTGAGGAAGTACCATGTTCATTTTTAACAGGCACATAATGAAATGCCAAACAGCCATTTTCCTTCACCTATTTATAATTGATGTACTGTATTGTATAGACTATGCACGACCAGAGCCCACTGTTTAAAGGTACCCACATGTACACGTAATCCCCCAGCATCCCTGTTTAAGTTATTGGCACCTCAGAATCTTCTGCTGGTATAACTTTCATCTAAAATGTCCGATTAAATCTGAAACTGAAAGATTATAGCCAAGGTCTAAGACTCGGTGGACACATTCAAGGTTTGATTACCTTGCAAGTACAGGTAACATAATAACATTACTTTTCAAGAGTAAAATTCACTGAAAATGCCAATTCAACCATGATACATTCCCATGCCTTGTTTACAATGTGCATAAAAAGGCAGTGTACATTTGTATCTGATGGCTTGTATGACTACAGAATAGTTGAATGAGTTCAGGGAAACACCTAACCAATTTTAAGACAAATCATCAGCTGGAAAGGATAGTAAATCTTTCTGGTCAGATCACTTTGCTGGCCTTTAAAATGACCCATCATTATGCCCTATAATCAACATTGCAGTCGTTGTATGACATTGCCTGTGTTTGCCTACAATGTACAATGTACATTGTATGACCTGTTTTCTACATAGTGGTATACAGTACATACTACAATTAATCGTTCACAGCTAGGTCTGCAAAATAAAAGTCGTGCTCTGTTATTGTTGGTCACCAAATTACTGCCTGAAATATGCATTGTATGGCTTATCTCCTCTAGAAGTAAAGCACTACATTTATGAACAAGCTTGATCAAGCTGGAAAATGAAACTGAGGATATCAGTATTTCATGGGGCACTTATGGTGAAATCATCTCAAGCCAAGCGGCTGTATGCTAAGGTTAATTGATATTGATGTCCAGTTTTGATGCATTGAATTTTGATACTTGAGGCTAGTGCTGATTACATTAAGTGGAAAAGAACACTGCATATCACAATATGTTTAGTGCTGAAGTGGAAAAGAACACTGCATACACAATGTATGTTCATGAAAGGAAAATTTCATCTTTGTAAACAAGTGGATTGAGTGAATGCAGCAATATTAGTAGAACACACAAGTGCAAGCTTGAGGAAAATTGGACAATCCGTTCAAAAGTTATGAATTTTTTAAGTTTCTGCTCAGTTACTGCTAGATGAGAAGACTACTACAGCTTATGATGTCACATGTGTAAAACGATATAAAGAACATTACCCAAAAGAAAATTCAACATATTTTCACTTTTCTCGCATAACAAAAGAACACTTGACTTGCCTCTTTCAGAAGGCAGGGGGAACAATATTACCCTAAACATCAGTGATAAGTCAAGGGAATGTGCCAAGTTGAGGAAATGTGCACTTTTATCAAAAAATCAAATTTTGTGAAATTCTCTTTATATTTTTCTTGTATCATTCAAGTATAAAGTGGACTTGTCCTTTAAGTCCAATCATAAAAGGGCACTACATGTATAATAAACTAAAAGGTTGAGAGATACTTTGTCACATTCTTACCTATATGAAGGTGTCCCTGCTTGATCAAAAACCTGTTGATGACCTTCGTCAGCAGAAAGCCAAGCACTCTGGCGTTATAGAAAGTTAGGTACAAGATCCATGTGCAGGCTATGAGGGTGACAGCAAGCGTGGTGAAGAAGACGGTACCGAACGGTGGACCGCTAGGGCCAGAGGATGATGCAGTCCCCACGTCAGGAGTACTGCTGACGGTGGTAGTGGATGCAACTATGGAAGACATGGTAATTCTTGATTGTCAGCGTTGCGCTCCCTCAGTTTGGCTTCAGGTAAATGGCTGTTGGGTCGGGATCGGACTACTTACTGTCCGTGGCGAGATGAGCATCATTGTCACTAGCAGCTTGCTGTTTCTGACAGATTAAATCAAGAAGGAAAGATGACAGTTACAGATTTTAATCCACAATGGTAATAAACATCAAGATTAAAGTATGCCACACTTCTAGAATATCACATTGAGTTTAATACTGAGAAGTCAGAACTGTCAATACGGTTGGAGGCTTCCATACACATGTCCCCTCTGCCTGTGAGCCTGTGTCATGACATGAATTGGTCTTTATGTTGTTGTTGTGTTTTTGTTTTTGTTTTTTCACCAGCACTGGAAAATTCAAATTGTTTTGCAGCTCAGGTGATTTTTAAGTCACCTTGATACTTCTTACAATTCACTCTTACTAATACTACATAACAATGTATACGCCTACATATAAGATAGGTCAAAGACATTGCAGACATGTGTACACACATCGAGTGCTCTCATATACTTGTAACCCGCACAGCTTACACTGACTGCTTAGTATGAGTGGCTACAAAAGATTTGAACGGGTGTGTCTCTGTAATACAAGATTGAGTAGTATCAGGTGATACTGGTCTAACTGACAAAATATTTGTGCGGTGCCCTGAGGTTTGGAGGCATGTCAGTCATGGTTTCAAACATATTTTGTAATTGTATGAACTTCACTCACACTATGTTTTTTTTTTGTTTGTTTTTTTTTTTTACCAGTAATCTTCTGTATGAGGTCAGTGATCAATTTATCTCTCACAATTGTAGGCCCTATTGTGTACCACAGTTTATAACATCACTAGAACAGTGTACCTGTACCAGTACTAAGACAGTGAAAGATTTTCACAGGGAGTAGCATTTCAAAGCATACAACATAAATGCACACTAGATGAAAAGACGTACAGTACCGGTACACTGTACAAAATTGTACATGTGCTGAAACTAGTACTGTACGAGCTGAAATTTTCGCGTACAGATATTTTCGCGAATTGCCACTTGGCAGACATTTTCGCGTGTTGTTAATTTCACGGTTGCGTGGGTCTACCTGAACTTAGTTATTCGCGCGTTGTTATTTTCGCTTGTTGTTATTTTCGCGGTTCAAAGGCGATTCGCGAAATTCGCGAAAATAAAACCACCGCGAAAATTTCAGCTCGTACAGTATTGTGTACTTGTACAGGTAATTTGTATGTGTATGACCAAGTACAGTATTTCATCTAAATTCTCCCCTCGACCCAAATACATTGCTACTGGGAAGATAAAAACTTGAATGATGTACTGTAAAACCAGAACTGTGCAAGAATTTCACAAGAGCCAAGATTCACGAGATCAAAATGCTCACAAAAGTTCTTGCTAACACTTTATGCATTGAATGCTCTGTGGCAATTTGCGAAAATTTCACGCCACGAAAAAGGCTGTCAGCTCCAGTGAGCAGAAAATTTCCTGCTGCGGAAATATCTTGCTTTACAGTATGCACCACTAATGTTTCCAAGGGCGATAATTATTGCAGAAAATAAACAGATGGTGGTCTGTCTTAGCTCAGCCGTCCACGTTGAACTCTTCCCACTATAACAATGGCATTGCAAGGTACGTCTCTTGAGAATCAAGTGATAATGCACAGTGTAGATATCCAGGACATAAAAGTTACAAGCAACATGTTCAATATGCAAAATAAAAAAAACAACAACAAAATCACCACGAAAAAACAAACAAGAAATTCAATTACTTTATAGGGAAATCATGTGGCACTTAATGGAAGTCAGCACTAAAATTATTGACATTTATAAACATTCACCTAATCACTCAATAACACAAATAAGCTCTCATTCATATGCCTACTAAACATACACCTGTACCTGCACTGTACAGTGTACAAAGGGACTTTTCAAAGTCAATTTGATAGATTGCTAAACAATCAGAATGTCGGATGATGAGCAGTTTAAAATACTTTCATAAACCCTGGTGTTATTGATACGGTCATTAGAAATGTAATAGTACTTACTCTCTTGTTTGTTTCTTTTGTTGTTGTTTTGGGGGAAAGGAGGGACTGGTGCTATATTTAACTAAACTGACATGTTATGCCTTCAGCTATAAACAATGTATCTTCCTCGTAATGTATCACATTTTCTTGTAAAATTTATGTGCATTTTCTACTACTCTCTACCTTTAAAGGTAGGGAATCCCATTTGCATGCCTTAAATGAAGAGTTGTATAAATAAAGTGGTATGTTGAAGAGAGTATCATTTTAGAAACTCCCATAAAGTATTGAAAGTGGAAGGTAACATTTAGTACATTTTTATTTACCGTTAGATTTTGAATTGAATTTTTTTCGGGGCTCACCGTAAATTCCAGTACATTACTAGGCTACCTTTGCAGACCCATGCACTGCATGTGTGTCCATCATGTATATTTTGTGAAGAAAGTTCGTAAAAACTTACAAACATTTCTATATACATTCCTACCACATACTCTATATGTTATTACATCAGCTCTTATACTTTTAGATTTGTGTTTATAGATTAAAAAAAATACAGAAGACTGCAACAAAAAGGCTTAAGTGTGGCTGACACACAGAACTACTGAGTAGTTGAGTTTTGTGCATTATTCAAATTGTAGATAACTGTTGACTTCCAAATTTCTCAGTAGTGGCCTAAACAAGTCCCCTGAGGTTTATATCTAATGTTTTGCTGCATTTTGGGAGGTCTGTAAAAGGTATCCCCTACCTTTAAACCTGACACATGTCTCAAATCCCTACTAACTGCTCTTGCCTCACCATGGATAGAGAGATAATGTAAAGACTGTCGGGGGCAAAGCATCACGTATCAAGACAAGAATGATGCCCATGACCTCACGGCAGCCACAGCTACAACTGTATGACTCATGATCATCAGAACTTGGTGGGAGCACAGGTCACAAGTATCACATAGGTGGCATGTTACATATGTACATGTAGAATCATGGGAAGTTTTTTTTTTCTTTTTTTTTTTTTGGGGGGGGGGGGGGGGGGGATGGCAGGGATACATACAAGTATAATGTACTTCAATAAGCCGGGGATGTGGCGGCGCCCGTTCGTGTCCAAATTTTGGTGACTGGGCAAGTCCAAGATAACGCGCGCGTTACAGGTGTACATATGGGACATTCAGAGACTTTTATGACCTGAAAAATAGTGTTAATGGCCGTTGATCATATTGAACTTTATCATGGTGATCGATATCTAGGAGAAGTATAATCATTTAATGTAAAAAATGGAGAAAAATGACCCTGACAATTATATTCTAGTAGAGAAAATATGTGCCGTTACGTATGGGGCCAGAAAACTTTTGTTTTTTTGAACATTTTTTTCAACCGCAAAACTCTCTAAAAGTATTTCATTCTACAACTTGTAACTCACTGTGATGAAAGTCACAACACTCAAGATTATTAGAGGTAAGTTTCAAGTCATGAGGCAAAAAGTATTAATTACAGGTTCTAATTACAGACAGGCTGACATGTTACGTATGGGACACTTTGTCCCCCATTCGTTTAGTGTGTGGAGAACCATGTTTATGGGTATTTTGCGTAATTATTGAAGTAAAATCAGTTGAAACTACTCAAATACTGAACCAGATTGTCAAGGGAACAATATTCCCCAAATATTTACCGTCATAATCATATTTAATCATATTTTATATTTTTATGACCAACCTGAGTATGCACGCCCTGTATTTTTATCAGGATAGTTACTACTAAATAACTGAATAGCAAAGTGTTTACTTCCACTGATGAAGGGCAGTTTGCCATTCAGTTTTAATAAAAAACAACTTGACACAAGAAATATTAACCTTAATAAAAATGCAATACCTGCTGCGTGGAACCCCACTGATCAAGTAGGTCTGTCTAGCAATCAGGTTGTTGATTTGAGTCACACCTCAGTATGTATACCCATGATTTTTGTCATGGCTACTACACTGTACTAAAAACTGAAGAACTGAGATATCCACAAACGTGGTGTCCTAATAAAAGGTGAGTCACATTTTTCATTAGGACCACTTCGTTTTACTTTGCATTTGTTTGTTTTTTGATATCTTAGCCATTTCAAATTGGATCTTCATCAAATAAACTTTGAATTCCTCTAGTCTTAGAATTGTATGTTCTTTAATAATTCATGTAAGTAGTTTCTAATCATCTTGTAAAATGTTGAAAACTGAATCCTAATTTCTACAAAAACTATACCATCCCTTTAATTCTGATTTTCATTGTGTATTTTGGCATTTGCCCCTCCCCCTTTCTGAAAACTGTTCAGTCAAGTACATGTATTGCTTTAAGTGTCTATTATAACTCAAAAGTAGCTGCAAAGTTGGGATGCTTTCTGCAGGATGATTGACGATTTGTGTATTGGGAGAACTTCCCAGCTAGCTACATGTACATGCATTCACATGCACTATGTATGAGGATGTCCCATACGTAACGCATTTGTCCCATACATAACATTATTTAATTGCCTAATCAAAAATATTTTTTACTATTTTTTCTTCTTTCTGTGGTATTTAACTTCTTTAAACAATAAATTACAAGTTCCCAAAAGGGCATTCAAATAACCTTAGAAATTTCAGAAAAAAACCTTAAAAATATCCTCAATTTGTTACGTATGGGACATCTCGTGATACATATGTAGGACACAAGCTAATTTGCATAATCATTTGCATAATCCCAAAATTTTCATACCAAGTTAAACTATTTGATGAACTTCTTATGTCCACATATCAATCAAATATGATTTGCTTTCCTTTGAATAAATATGAATTTTTATAATGTCCCATACATAACGCTGTATTTTACATTTATGCAAATGAAGCCCTTGAAATTTGCATAAATTTACATAATATCATATTTTCCTCCCTGGAAATCAAAACTTCAACTCATAAGCTTCAAAATGATACCAAACATGTCAATATTCAGCAAAGGTGAAATTTTGCCTTCTGAGGGGACCTTATCTTGGACTTGCCCAACTCTGCAATTGCATTCAGCCCTTGTACAGGTATTTATTCACTGCATCGGCACGTACGGAGATTTTAAAATTCTTTTGTGTTTTTGAGGATACCATCACAATTTGTGCTTGCGATAAGCGAAAAATCTCACAACAGAATGGCAGAATTTTTCAATTCTTAGCGCTTTTCCGGCGACCCTGATTTTTGCACGGGACCTAATTCGCGCACGCTTTGGAAAATTTGCGGCGATTCTGCGTTTTTGACGGCAAAATTGGGGATTTTAGATGGATTTTTGGAAGTGATTCAAGCACTTTCCTGTGGTGAATGAGTGTGCCAATATGTGAAACGATGTGATATGCGTGTGTTGTGACAGTAGAATTTGCTGGCTTGTGATAAGTGATAAGTGTCCGGATTTTGGAGGCCGGCCGAAAATTGGGGCTTTTACTCTATTATAAATACATATCATACTGACAATTAGCATATCTGGAGCTATATTTCTTGTAGTCATACCATCAATCTAATAAACTTAGTAGGCTTAATAGCATTAACCCAGTACTTCAACTACCATTACCTGTACTGTTAGTATATAAGTAATATTTGTATATAATGCTAATCATCTACAAAGCCTCTGGCTGGCCTGTATGGGATCTAGCTGCACATCAGTGACATTGACACTTCTTCTTTTCTTTTCTTCTAGTTTTTCTGATTTTTTAATAAAGTAAGTGTGAATTAGATTAAATTTCAAATGTATTTTATTGATCTGAGAGTTCATATAATAGGGTCTAATAAGCTTTACTTACTTATTTAATCACCCTCTAATATGATTTTCTCTTCTTGTTTCAATAATTTAAATAGTACCGGTACTGTAAAATTGGATAGTTTCACACAACTGATTTTTTGTACCCCGCTGAGTAAGGTGAATTTCACATGTTTTTAAAAATTTTCTTCAGAATCAAGATGCTACAGGTGTACATAGTGGCACATATTACTTAAGCAAAAATATCTGGGTTCTAGTTCTCTCAAATAACTTTGATGTCTTTGTGATCATATTCATCACAGCTGGTGCCACATTTTTAAAAGTGGGGGGCAAAAACAAAAAAGCCCTTCAGCGCAATTTTCCGGTGCCACTTCCAGGTTTGTCCAGCTGACGAGCAAAAAAAAAAAAAAAAAAAGAAAAAAGGAAAAAAAAAAAAGAGGAAAAAAAGGTCTTCCTGCACTTCTTCTACTACTAACTTCCAATTGACTTCCAGTTAAACAAACAAACAACACTTTTTTTAACCACATTTTCTTTTTTTTCCTGGTGCCACTTCCAGGGTAAAAAAGGTGGGGGGGGGGGGGGCAAGTGGTTAGACCCTATGTATTCCTATGTATTATATGCAACAACAAAAAAGTTTTGCATTGCTGTTCTCCTCTAGAATTAATATGTAGTCTCTGTGAAGCATATCCCCAACCATTCTACATACTGTCCTGATCCTTCTGTCTAACAAGGGTTAGATTCTGGTAAGCTGGTCACCTGATAGACAGAAAAATCTGTTTGTCCGGAGGAGCCTTTTATCATTTTTTGACTTTTTTTTTTTTTTTTTTTTTTTTTTGGGGGGGGGGGGGGGGGGGGCTCTCCTCCGTAGACATAGTAGGAGGGGATCCATGAAGCCAGACGTAGTCTCCATGGAACATATCCCCATCGACCAATGAGATACAGGCTGATCTGTCGGTGAATTCACCTGATAACCCCGCCCTCCCTGGTTAACAATATAAATGCAACACTACAGCACACTTCACAGATTCTTCTTATTGTTTTCTTGTTTACTTTCATTTTTCTTTTTTTCCCTTGCCATTGCATTGGCTTTGCCTTTGGCCTTTACTAAACGTCATTAGTCTCTAGTGTCTTTATGAAAATAACACTAACGTCAATTACCAGTACCGTATAGTCGCCACTTGCGTGTATTTCCTATGCACTCCTGGGTTGGCGAACTAACGATAGGCACTGAATTAGTTAGCATTGTGCATGCATCATCGCATTTAAAAAACTTTGTTAATCTGCCACCTGAAATCCATTCGAAATCAAAAACACTCTCGCACTAAAATTGGTTTTGTCACCTGTTACATATGGTAAAATACATTTGTTTGGATTACAATTATTTGTGTTTTTATGGAGGAAAATAGTGAATTAGGAATGTCTTTTGAGAGCGAAGAAAATCCGTTGCCCTAAACCCAGCTGATCTCCGATAGCAGCGCTATCGATGTGAATGTCTGGCGACTTTACGTAGTGGCGACTTAATGGTAATCGACGTTATAGACACGTAAACGGTGACACTAAATTTACAAACAGAGTCAAATGAGAATGCTGAATGCTGGTCCTCTCTGAGTCTGAGGTGAGGCACGGGCTCTATAGAATCTATTCTAGTCACTGCACAGTCCAGAGACCGTCATAATTTCTAGCCAAACAAGTTAGTTCTCACTACTTCTCAAAGCATGGGATGATTTAACTTAAACAGCCCAGTCGTCAACAGCGTCTGGTCGGGCTAGGGATGATTAGGCGGGGCCTGCAGCCAGCGTCAGGGCCGCCGGGTTCGTGCACTCAATGAACTCTGGACGCGGGACGTTACTCGTGTACAAAAACGTCTGCGAGGCTCATTGCCTCATTCATTGCAAACCGGGCCCGCCGCTCCGGGGCCTGGCCGAAAAACACAGTCAACAGAACCAGTGATGGTGTACACACCAGCATACGACAGGGCAGGGCAGGCGTACTTACATTCGACATCATCGTCGTCGTATGATCAGTCTCGATGATTACGAGCGCTCGTTGAATCACATCGTGGAAATGGAAAAACGCCAGACTTGCAACTCTTGCAGAGCATTTGTCTTTGTCAGACAACAGTGCAGAAGGGGAGCTAATTAATGAGAGAGATAAATTGACAGCTCTAGAGAGGCTGAGCTAGTTTGCCGTCATTCGGGAGGTTCCAGCGACATCTACGTACAATAACTCTACGGATCGGACTAATTACGTGCGCCTAGCCTCGCATCAAGCGACCTCAGCTCAGTTCTGTTTGGCTAGCATAATGAATGATTATGATGACTAGAAATAGAATATCTTTTTGATTTCTCTCTACAAACAGGTTTATGCGATTTTGAATTAGCTCATATCTATTTAATTTCAAAATGATTATTTAAAAGAAATTTAACTCATCTGCAATAATCTGAATTTTCACATTTCTAAAGTACCGACTGTTATCACCTCTACGATTTTCTAAGCAATCTACTAGTAGTACATCCAAGATGGCAACGTCCAGGGGAGTCGGCATGTGCAGACTGGCTAGAGTTTTCAGTCAATCAAAGAGTCAGACAAATCGAGCAAGGGCATTTCGTTCGTTTTCTTCCATTCCAGTGGTGAGCAGCAGCGTAAATCAAGGTATGTTTAACGATTTTGCCAATTTTTAGTAGCTTGAATTTACTCCGTGAACCGTTCATTCACGTTGTCCCTTTTAACCACAGCTAACGGGAGTAACGTTAGAGTTTAGGCCTAGTCTAGACTATGTAAATTTATTTTGTTGTGGAAGAGCTTCGCATTCGGGCTGGCTCTGGCGCGGGCGCTGCTGGATTCTGGTCACACCGCGCCGCCGTGAATTGAGATGTTCTTGTTCTATGGGCATGGGTTTTAATCACAGCACACAGGCACGTGCATTTCGTGCACTCATCCGCTCATCGTGTAGGAAACTTCTGTCCATGATCGGCTACTGTAACTACCAGATTTAAACTTAGATTTAATTTACTTGCATAGTATACAGTAGGCACTGATAGCGCACAGAGATCTAGGTTTAGTGCTTGTGTAAAATTTACTTTCGCACTAACTATACCATTGTATACACAGCCCAGTCGCCACAGCAGCGACCGAGTCTTGAGGTAGCGATTGATTGAGGTTTGGAGTTGTTGTTTGTGTTGCATGTGTGTACAGTTGTATTTGTGTGTGTGTGTGTGTGAATGAAAGAAGATTGTGAAAAATGTGGTTTATAAGGCAAAGGTGAAAGAATATAAAGAGAAGGGATAGGGAAAGAAGGGAAAGGAAATGAATGAAAAATACCAAAAAGGTAAACCTGGAAAAATGAAAAAAGGGAAAGTAATAGAAGGTACACTTAAAATAAAAACAAAATATAATGGAAGCAAAGAAAAAAGATAAACTTGCATTACAGTGTACAAAGGAAAGCAAGGGAGAGATGGATATGTTTGAAACTTAGAAAAGCTGAAGGCAAAGAAGAATTAAAGATTGAAAAAAAAAAACACATTGCAGGTAGAATAATAGAATAAGAATAATAGAATCAGAGATGAATCAAAAGTGGTTGAAAGCAAAGATAGATAGGATTAGGAAGGAAAGAAAGAATTATACCTAGGTTGAAAAGGAAATTGATAAAAGGATACATCAGAACAAAACATAAAAAAGAGGAAAGAAAGGAAAGATACAAGATGGAGGGAAAGATAACCCATGAAAGAAATAAAGAACAATCAAACAGCTGAATGAGTAAGAAATTGAGAAAGGTAGACAAGAGGAAAACCACAAAGAAATAATGAATGCAGTGCAGGAAGGAAAGGAAAAGTTAGGAATACCTGAAAATGAAAGAAGAGAAGAAAGAGAAAGATATGGGCCTATAAGGGGATGGACAGACACGCACTCAACCACTATGTTAAGAAGCTACAACCAGTACCCCAAGACTTGGCTGAGGAAAAGAGAAGAACAAACTCAAGCTTTTCGAAGATACCATAGAAAAAGCCCACTGTGATCCCTAGTATTCTTAGATGAAGTGATCGACCCTTAGTACATTTGCTGAACATATTCGTGCTGTGCCAATTGCTTGTGTGCAAAGCAGCATTTCAAGCAATCAAGATTTTGTGACACTTTTGAAAGTGTTAAAACTTCATTTCTATTCGACTCTGGAGACTGGGATGCAATTATTTTAGGTTACTTAACTAGGGTCAGTTTATGCATGTTTCGAAATCATTTGACGAAGAGGTGGAAGTACACTGACGCCTACTTGCATTGCCATTGCATCAATTTGCCAGCATTGTCGTTGACCTCTTCTCATTTCCTGCAATTAGATTGTGTGAAATTTGATCATGAATGATTATGAAAGGCAATCAATACTGATCAATACGACAGTAAAGAAGCACAATGTGTAATTCAATTTTATCACACAGAGAGGTGATGTATGCCGTATAAATGCAACATTTTCTGCAAGATTAGAACTGGAAGTGTCTTTTAAGTTTGGCCATTTCTTAATACTTGATATTTTTAATCTTATAGGTTCTACCCATGACCAGTTTGTTGACTGAAAGATCATGATCTGTCTGTAAAACAAGCTGCCCATATTTTGACCATAACCATTTCTTTTGGCCATTGTGTTGGTATTTCACATAAGCTGCAAGAGAATGAGCAGCAGCAGTATTGGTGTACATACATGTATATTCTTGTGGGTGTCATGAACTCAACAGGCACAAATGCTTTACTGCTTACTATTTACTGTTGATCCTTGCACAGTACACAGCTACATGAACTTTAAGGTTTTGAATGGTCATGTGCTTGGCATTGTAGCTAATGTCTGGTAAGTATGACTCTGTTGGTGGTCTCATTTAGCCACAGTTTTGTGAATACTGCCTCAACATTAAATGTAATTGTCCCAATCTCTCACACAGTTTCTTGGCTGTTGTTCTTTTTTGCATGTTTGTGTTTTAAAAGATCACCAAAGAGTGCATCAAAGGCACTGTATATCTATACCATCACGGCACATTGGCAGATTACAAGGAGGATGCGTCAGGTTTTACTCCAACCCGACAGAAGCAGAGCCTACCTCAGAGAGTGAGGGGAAGAGTGAGCCGGCTGAACCCACTGAGCCTGAGCACAACATCATCCAGGATTCTGAAAAGTCAACAGGTTGGTCACTGTCTTTGGAGTACTGTTCACTTTGATGCTCTCATGGCTACAAATTAACATGGACAGAACAGCCATGCTGGATCAAATCTTCGGGAATAAAGCTTGCTTTCATACTTCAGGTAGTACTTTCCATGCGCTATGTCATATTAGATTGAAATGTGGTATGTACAGTCGCATACCACATTTTCTGAGCATACCTTTTTTGATAGATTTGTCTGTGTTTGATCGTATACATGTACCCTCAGTTTGATTTGTCTGTTTTGTTTTTTTCCTTTGCATGTGTTTGCAATCATCTAAAAGGTGCATCCCAGCAACATGACTTCCAAGCAGAAACCAAGATGCTATTGGACATTGTTGCTAAATCCTTGTATTCAGAAAATGAGGTGAGAACATAAACTTGTATGTAACTGTGAGATCGCAGCCCATGACAATCCGAACTCCTTTTCAGCATACTAACTTGTTATTAAAGGGATTAAAGAAACTGAATGGGAGATGATTTCTGTTGAAAGTTTTTAAAAGTCTTGGCTCTGGAGATAGTTGATTGCATTTAAGAATTTTAAGAATTTACATCATAAAATGTATGTAAGACAGTTTATACTCAAAGTATAGTTTTGGAAACCTATAAGAAAAAACCAGTTGTGATTGAAGCCAAGGAAAAACATTCCGGTATACCATAAAGATAAGATTTAGGTGGGAAAACTACTTGTCAAAACATATCAGCTGTTGCAACGTATATTTGTGTCAACAGACACACTAATCATTGTCAAGTTACATATCTTTCAAATAATCTGACACATGATTGCTAGTCCTATCTACACACTCATATTCCTTATTTATCATAATTACTGATGAAGAAAATTGGTATATTGTGATTTTTCGTAATTTTGACACATTACCCAAAAAACATTAGATGTTGAACAATGAAGTCTTCCAAAAAAGTTGAGACAAATTGTTCTCACAATGATTTCGTTGTGAATATGCACTAGAGATGAATTGATAGCAACCACAGGTGTAGGCAATCAGGCTGGTAAACAGTAGTGAGGATAGTAACTAGTTATAGCAACAGGTTTATGAAAGAAAAACATGACTGGTGTCATATATTCATATCTCAATGACATTTTATTTTGAACTCATCTAATTGTAAAATGTGAGAAAAGACTGCTTCAAAAACAGATTAATTTACGGCGCTTTGCCATACTTACCCATCCCAATTTTACAATTGCTATTCGTCCCCTCAACGCGAATAGCCACCGGTAATTTCTTTGCATTTTCCCTTTAAGCCCCTGAGAACCGAAGCGGGAAACCCCGCCAGGGGCCTATATAAGCAGCCCTCGCGCTGCGCCCTTCCTCTTTCGTTACCGCGCGACTTCATGAACACCGGTCGAAATCTTAACTGTACTCGATAACTTCAAAGTGTGACTACAAACACGGCCCCTATTATCCCACTTACAAGGATGTCTGACAAACAAAATGAGTCGGCGAAGGCAAAGCCGAACTCAAAAGGAAATCCGGCGAAGGAAAAGCCGAGAGAGAGAAATGAAAACGTAGAAAGTAAGACCCAAAACTCCGCGGCGAAGGGAAAGCCGCCGGAGAAGAACAGCGGCAATGCGGCGGTGCAGTCAGCAAAGAATAAACCACACGAACGCGCAGGCGAGCCCGCAACTCCTATCCCACCCGCCACTGGTTCAGAGAAGAAATCTCCCCGTAGCGTGACATCCCAAACCTCACAGGGAACTAGAGGAAGAAAAAGAAAACCCTCCTCTCAAAAGAAAAACGAAGGGACTCCCGCTAAAATACCAACCACAGGCACAAATACCCTCCCAAACCCGGAAGATGCGGGGGAGTGGCTCATAAAAGCCCTACAGAACATAATTCCGAAAGGAATAATCCCCATCGAGACTGCCTCCGCTGTAGCGGGTAAGGAAACGAGGCAGCCACGCTCCTCGGGAGGGGTATCGACCTTCCCCGACCCAGATCCACTAGACGTAACTGGCGAGGAAAACTACGATTCGAGCCTAGGTAGACCCTCCCGATCCCATATTCGCACTAGCTATTACACGCAGTCGCGATCTCGGGCAGCCCGCGAAAACAATCCTAGCGGAGAACGTCGAGAGAAGGACAGAGACGCAGAAATTTCAATCATGGGAGAGTCTGATTCAGATCTCGATTACCATCGGCCACGCATTTCTAGCCGCGCCAGAAATTGGAGAGATTGCTCTATTAGCTCATTCTCGGAATCGGGAAATAGTGTTAACACAGCCCGCTACGCTTTGGTGAAGGGAAATCACGACCCAGAGAACGCACTAGCGGACTCTGTATCAGAGAGTGAACCTATTAACTCCGTTGCGGCGGCACGCACCGCTCGCTTGACATCACGTACCAGTGCTGCGCCCGATGACAACGATGACACAACGTCTGCAGCGTACATTCTGACCAAATACTGCCCTCAGCTGGCCGCCAGCGAGCAGGCAAAAGAAACAGAGAAGTCGATCTTCCGTATACATTCTACACTCGGGGACACACAAAACGCGAAGAAAAGCGCAGTTAAGATGGATGCCCCGTATAAAGACTGCTTCAAAAAGCTAGACCAACAGCGTACACAAATGAAAATATGCTCGAAAGAAGTAAATCAAAACTTTCGAATCGCGGAAGACGACTACGAAAAGTTTCTCACTACCCCGTCAGTCCCAGACGTAGCTTTTCGCGTTGGCGATGCGAGTGTGAAAAAGCAGGGCAATCCGAATAGCCTGCGATCACGCAACTTCCGAAATAGCGAATGGCATCTGTCAGCCATCGATGCTTCAGCTAGAGCGTCAATGCGACTTGCGATATACCAAGGTTACCTCACAACCGCCTTCCTAGAAGCGGAAAGACTTGGCGTCGACGAACAAGACAAAGAAAAAATCGGGGACATGCTATCAAAGGTGGCAGACATCCAGTACGAACAGGCGACACGTACTGCCCTCCTTTGCACACGGCTACGACGGGAGAAGGTGATAGAGGGTCTGCAATTAGACAGAGATGCAGCAAAAGCCCTCATGAAAGTCGAGACCGAGGGAAAGGACCTGTTCAGTGGTAAGTTCCAGTCCATCCTCGATGAGAATATCACCGCTAGCACTACAGCCGATAAGACGATATACAAGTTGTCTAGACCTACATACAAGCCTACTAGGCCCTTCAGCAGTACTGGTAGACATCAGGCAAACTTCTCGAACCAAGACAGAGTGCCAGCCTACCGCCGTCAGTATCGGCGTGATGCCCCCTACACGGGCAGACAGAGTAGACCCACTACTAGCACTAGTAATCCACAGGACAATTTTCGTGGCCAAAGGGCTACATGGCATGGAAGCAAAGGTGACAAAAGACCTCAACCCTTCTT
This sequence comes from Diadema setosum, assembly GCF_964275005.1. Lineage (NCBI taxonomy): Eukaryota > Metazoa > Echinodermata > Echinoidea > Diadematoida > Diadematidae > Diadema > Diadema setosum. The sequence continues at coordinate 34,916,670 of NC_092695.1, forward strand.
CTCACAAAGTGTGCACAAGAGTGCAAGGGGATCACGAGACCCTAGACCACAATTCTGACTATCTAGACCCAGATCTGCTCCAAATCAACAATCAAATACCAGTCGGGGGGAGACTACAGTGGTTCGGAAAAGAAGGGGAAGACATCTCTCAAGACAAATGGGCCATAGCTATTGTCCAGACAGGCTACGCCCCTCAGCTAATCACTCCCGCAGAACAGATAAAGATCTACCAGAAAACTCCCCTACCCAAAGACCCAGAAAAAAGAACAGCTCTCCTTCAGGAAATAGACACCCTACTGCAAAAACAAGTAATAGACGAGGTAACACAAGACTCCCCATTAATCCTATCTCCAGTGTTCCTCGCCCCAAAACGATCGGGGGGATTTCGGATGGTACTGAACCTAAAAAAGTTGAACAAATTTCTATCCAACCAAACCTTCAAAATGGAAACCCTATCCACAATCCTCCCAACTGTAAAACCCACAGACCTCGCAGTTACGATAGATCTGAAAGACGCCTACTATCACATTCCCATCGACCACGACAGCCAACGCTTGCTAGGATTCTCAGTAAACAACAGGTACTTCCAATTCAAAGCCCTACCATTCGGACTAAAATCGGCGCCAAGAATTTTTACAAGATTAATCAGGATCCTAGCAGGAGAACTCAGAAGAAGAGGAGTCACTCTATTCTGCTACCTAGACGATTGGCTCATTTTGGCTCCATCCCACGAGATAATCACTGCCCACCTGAAAATGACAATAGACCTAGCCACCCATCTGGGATTCATAATCAACTTGAGAAAGTCGAACACTACACCAACAACAGACCCAGAGTTCTTAGGGGCCAAACTGTCCATACCCCGGCTAGTAGCCTACCCAGTGGAACACAGAGTAGAGAGAGTAATGACAATAGGGAAGAAACTACTGTCGACAACAACGTCGAAGGCAAGACTGTGGCTAACCTTCTTAGGACTCTTGTCGAGTCTGGTAGACGTGGTACATATGTGCAGGATGCTAATGCGACCCATCCAACTTCACCTGCTGAAACATTACCGACCCAAATATCATCCCCTCGACAAACTAGTCCCTCTATCACCAGAGGTCGCAACTGCAATACAGAGGTGGATAAATTCTCGTGTACTACACAAAGGAAAACCAACGAGGAACCCCTCCCCCTCTTTGACAATAACTACAGATGCATCTCTCCAGGGCTGGGGAGCTCACATCTCAGACAAGAAAATTTCGGGATGTTGGGGGAGAGAAGAAGCAAAGCTGCACATAAACGTACTGGAAATGAAAGCAGTCCAGCTGGCACTGAGAGAATTCCAAACACAAATAACGAGCAGATGCATACTGATAAAGTCAGACAACATGACAGTAGTGTCGTACATAAACAGGCAAGGGGGCACAAGATCCCCAACCCTCTGCCGCCTGACAGTGCAGATCTTAGAATGGTGTCTAAAACACAACATCTCTCTGAAAGCATGCCACATACCCGGGAAGGAGAACTACATAGCAGATTTTCTATCCCGCGGGAAGTATCTCCCCAACGAATGGCAACTCAATCGGGAAATAGCGCACAGAGTAATCGATATAACGCAGTCTCAGATCGACCTGTTTGCATCCTCTCTAAACAAACAACTTCCCATATATTGCACGAAACATCACGACCCACAAGCCTTTGCAATAGACTCACTCTCAATGTCGTGGAAAGGGATGTTAGGCTACGCCTTCCCACCATTCTCAATGATCCCGAAAGTGCTCGAGAAGGTAATAACGGACAACGCAACAATCTTCCTTATTGCCCCATGGTGGCCTCGAAGGCCATGGTTCCCACGTCTGACGAAACTGCTCGTAGACATCCCCAGAACGCTCCCAGCAAAGAAAGACCTACTGAAACAACCAGGTACACAAACGTATTACCCGAATCCCGGGAAACTAAGCCTGACACTCTGGCCCATTTCAGGAGAAGCGCAGAAGACGCAGGCCTTTCAGAAAGGGCTGCCAATATGGCTGCTAGATTTCTCAGACCCTCCACAAGGAACACTTATGATTCAAGACTGCAACGATTCTACACATGGTGTGACAACAGGCAGATTGATCCAACCTCAGCCCCTCTAGGTAAGATAGCAGATTTCTTACTCTTACTATTTGATGAGGGACTTAGTATCTCCACAATTAGAGGGTACAGATCAGCTATCGGAGCTATCCACACAGGTTTTAGTAACGGAGAAACAGTATCCAATTGCAGATTTCTGTGTAGACTAACCAGAGCTTTCTTTCTACAGCATCCCCCTCGGCGAGTTCTATGTCCCAGGTGGAGCCTGCCCAGCGTCCTACGGGGACTTACCAAAGCTCCATTCGAACCAATGCACAAGGCTTCCTTGCTTGATTTGTCAGTAAAGACGGTATTTCTCCTAGCCATAGCGACAGGTGCGAGACGTAGTTTGGTCCATGCCCTCACAATCGAATCAGGTCACATTCGCTGGGAAAAGGACAGAGTTCGTATGATCCCGAAACCGGGCTTTATAGCCAAAAATCAGAGAGAATCTTCAAAACCTTGTGAGGTAGTAATTCCAGCTATGAAAGCATTCTCGTCAGTATCAGAGGACAGACTTTGGTGCCCCGTACGAGCCCTTAAATGGTACATTAATCGCACCGAAAAGATCCGTAAATCTAAACAGTTGTTTGTCAGTTCAACTGAACCCCACGGCCCAGCCTCCTTAGACACAATTTCCCGATGGATAGTGCGAGGGATAAAGGCAGGAGGGGATGAAACTTTATCCTCAAAATCGCTTAGAGCCCATGACACGAGAGGAGTAGCAGCATCATGGGCCCTCTTTAAGGGCGTATCTCTAGAAGAAATCCTGCAAGCAGCATACTGGGCTACCCCAAACACATTTATCTCTTACTACCTTTCTGATGTAATAAGCCAAGGGACAGAATTTGCAAAAGCAGTGTTATCGTGCCCCTCTCAGGTCTAACGCGGACTTGAAAGACAAGAAATGGTAGGTGAAACCAGTAGTAACGAAAATTTGTCAGTGGTGTATTGCCTACCCTCCTCCTATAAATATCCGTTGGAATCTAGCAATTGTAAAATTGGGATGGGTAAGTATGGCAAAGCGCCGTAAATCAGAATACTCAGAAGTGAGTATCTTATTTACTAGCGTAGCCATACTTACCCATGAACCCTCCCTCCTCCCCGGTGGCAATTTCACCACTTGGTTAAGGGGTACGAAAGAGGAAGGGCGCAGCGCGAGGGCTGCTTATATAGGCCCCTGGCGGGGTTTCCCGCTTCGGTTCTCAGGGGCTTAAAGGGAAAATGCAAAGAAATTACCGGTGGCTATTCGCGTTGAGGGGACGAATAGCAATTGTAAAATTGGGATGGGTAAGTATGGCTACGCTAGTAAATAAGATACTCACTTCTGAGTATTCTGATTGCACATGTTGGTTTGTGTTTTGGGGGCTTTTTGTGCACGTTTTGTTTGTGGATTCTTTTTTTTTTAAATAGTCCCAAACTGTTTTCATTGTTGAGCAAATATTCAAGTGAAGTGGATCATGGTGCCTGCAAAGTTTCATTGATAGCAAGCAAATATAGTAGCTACATCACAGTAATCAAACAATACGTACTTGGATTGACCTTTCACCTTTAGCACCAACTACCTCTTACCTCTAACCTGCAGGTGTTTATCAGGGAGCTGGTGTCCAATGCCAGTGATGCTCTGGAGAAGCTGCGCTACCTTCAGCTGACACAGGACAACCTGGAGCGGCCCGGATCCCTGGAGATCCACATAGCCACTGATCAGGAGAAGGGAACGTTTACCATTCAGGTACCATGTAATTGGCAAACTCGAGCATAACATGTGTCCAAGTGTATCGAGGTGTGTTTTTAGGGTTATTTCAGCATGATATATTTGAGAAGGCCTTTCAGCCACCAACTAGTAAAAGGGAATATTAAACATTCAGATGTGTTGTTTTCCTTGCATTTTCCATCCATCAAGATGGCTGGGTAGCCCATATTCAGCTGCTCTAGCTGGTCTTCCATGGGGTCCACGGGTGTGGTGAGTACCTGGGGCAGATCACTTCACTGGGTATGCACCCTGCTCTCTGCAATGAATGAGTGAACCAGGATTTTTTTTTTTTGTGCATGGGTTATTACTTCTCTCACACAGGACCTTCATCTTATGTCCTATCCGAGGGATACTAGCTAGCAAACTTTATCAGAGTACATGTCCAGTGGTACTCGGGTCTGTTTCATGAACTTTGAGAGCATAAGCTTTACAGGCACTTTTTTTTTTCTTTTCATTTTATTTCATTTCATTGTTTGTCCAGTTGCGATTTAAAAACATTAGATGGAAATTTGGCTTTGTCATACTATCAAAATCAGAACATTTAAAGACATACAAAATGAAATCATTACACTTAAAACATCAAATGGATATATATATATTATATATACTCAATTGTTAAAAAACAAAAATCAAAACAAAAACAAAAACGAAATGCATTCTATATATATTCATTCTCTGACAACATTTCAAGAATTTGTACGTATGCAAAATCCTCGTATTTAAAGAGCTGTGATGGTTCCATGGTACACGGACTTTTAAAGTTATTGTTATGAATGTAGTGGAAAACACAAGGTAATATGTTTTCTTCTTTTTTCAAATGCATGTACCATAAAATCTTGAATTTTGTCTTTCTGGGTGTCTGTAAAACTGAACATCTCTCTTATTTTGAGCTTGTGTATGATATCTTTAGTGACTTTGCAAGTATTTTTGCCACTGGTGTTTATGTCACCATAGTTGGTCTTCTCAACAAATTTGCACATTGTAAAGTCATTTCTGTTGGTCACCAAAAGTGATCATTTCCACCATTAGTGGAAAAAAGTACTGTGCCTTGTCATCATATTTGTCTTTCTTTGGATGGCATATCTACAAGCAACTGAATCTCAAACATGTGTGATGTTCAGAATCCTTCTGTGTATAATAAGTACTCGCAAACAGTAAATACAACAACTGGTAACTTGTGACCAACTAAAGCCGAAGTTTTGCTCATGTCATTGATTTCCTTCTGTCCAGTACGATGCTTCTTCATTTATAAATAGTCTATGTGACTAAACTGAAAACACTGTGCACAAGATCATTTTAGTGAGTGCATCTTACTGCACACATTTTATGGTTGATACCATTGTTATTGATCCTCAAAGGATACAGGAGTCGGCATGACGCGAGAAGAGATGGTAGAGAACTTGGGTACGATAGCAAGATCTGGATCAAAGGTAAGAATGTGGCTCTGTTGTATCTTTGTGAAGACCTCAGCATGATGCATTTTTTTCGGCTGTGGAGAAGTAATATACAGATAGTGATTGGTCATGGGTACAGTATTACAAGGTTTTGCACAAGCTAAGACATATGGAGATGAGATGCTCTGAGACAAGACACTCTGCTAAACTTGGCTTTGCCCCATTAACCATTTTTATGCCCAGACACTTAGCTTAACTTGCTAGGATTTTTCATCAGCATTCAGTATTACCGCTAAAGTTGACCTGGTTGTAGAGTTAGCAAGCTCACTCAGGTGTACCAATGTACTTCAGTCCAATAGGAAGGCCATGTGACACAATAAGGGAGTTCATGGTTAGCGCATGTCTCATTTGACCCCTACACCACAGACTTTCAAATAACATGGAAAGGACCTGTGACTGAGCATTTTTTGTTGAAGCATGCCACCTTTGTAATCAATGTCAATGAAATGCATGTGCAGCTTTTGTTAAACATTATTGATGAATTACTTTCACCTGTGCGTTCTAACAAGGTGAAACACACAACTTAACATTCCAAATCCTCATTTGCCTGAGGATTCTTTTCGTTTGAAAGTCAATGGCAAATACACAAACATTCTCATTTGACCTTTATTTTGCACATGCGCAAATCGCAACCGTGAACTCCCTTATAGGGATTAGGGGGATCAGATAATCTGTATTCATTGGCAATCAGATGCCAGACATCTGCCAATCTGCCAAGAATGCACTCCAATGTGCTTGTTAATCAGCAAAGAAACCACATCAAAGGTTAGATAAAGCATCTCATCTTTCACCAAGTGCAAAATCTTGTTTCATTGCACAAGTTTAGTCCATTCAGTATTTGTTTTATGTAACACCTTGGACATTAACAACTATATGGTCCAAGCCCAAGACAATAACGTAACAAAATTAATTTCTCAGGCAAGGTGAATGCCCCAAGTGCAGTGATGAGCCAATGGGAGTAATGTACATCGTTGCTGACATCATTGTTGGCTATCTACAAATGCTTGACAACATTTGCATGCTAGATAGCAAAGGTGTACTATGTGCAGTTGTACTTTGTATTGAATAACGTGGTGGTAGTGTCGCTGGCTGGAAAGCAGTAGATGACAGGTTCGAGTCCCGTGGTTCCTTTTTTCTGACATGTTAGTGAAATTACAGATGAGCAGTTGCGATCTTACAAATTTCATTTGTAGAGGGAGACAAATTAGAGAAAATTCACACCTCTACCTTTACCCCTCTGATTAATATTCTCTTGCTTTCATGTGATAAACAGTTGACCAAGTGGATAGCAAGAATCACAGTTTAAAACAATGTTCAAAGAGTTATGAGAGCTACCTCCTCTGGCAAGCAGTGATGTAAACAGTGTCAAAGACTATCAGATTTCATACGCTAATGGGTGAATACAGATGGTTGGTAAAAGGTATGATTATAAGTCACCCATCCTCTTCAAGAAGTGACATTTGCATGTCCCCCATTTCATTTCATTTCATTTCATTTCATTTATTTATTGTCCATAAAATGGAAAATTTAGGTGATTCAAGTGGCATACAATGTACATAGATACACATATATAAAACACACATTCCAGAATGAAGTACAGAAAATATAACAACACACATCCTTAATTCATATAAAGTAGTAACATCAAATAGCTCCGATGAATAACAGTCACATGGAAAAAAATCACAGTTACAGACCCAAAACTGATAAAATGAGATATAAAATGGACATTTGCCACTTGAACGTGTCGCCACAGTGCAGCGCCACCTATGATGATACCCCATGTATACCCCATTGTCTTGCATTGTTCATGAGACAGCATCATTTCAAAGCAAAGTCCCTCTTGATTTATTGCGCAACAGGCATTTTTGAAGGAAATTGAGGAGAAAGGGGCCAGCTCTGATGGCAGCATCATTGGACAGTTTGGCGTGGGCTTCTACTCAGCTTTCATGGTAGGAGACAAGGTGGAGGTGTACACCTGCTCCCACCAACCAGATGCCCAAGCCTGGTACTGGTGCTCAGATGGGTAAGGGATTCTGATTCTGATTAGGTTATGATGATTGAGGTGGAGGTGGTGGTGATAAAAATTTTGAGGATTATATGTGAAGATGCGTGTATGTATGACCCTGAGGATGACATGTGTAGATGTATGTATGTATGAGGATGACTATGTAGATGTATGTATGTATGTGAGTAAGTCAGTCAGTCAGTCAGTCATATTTCTTTTTAAATTAAACTAGAAAGAAACAAAGTGATGATGTAGATGTTTAGGGGTGTTTGCAATAAAGATGGTAGAAATTGAGATTATCAGTTGTGGTGGCAAATCAATGATGATAACATGGATATTGTTGATGATTGATGATAATGAATATAATTGTTATGGTGGTGATGATAATGACAAGAAGGAATAAATCAACTTTTATTGTAATATCCCCTCTCTTTAATGATAATCTTGGTTACATTGGTAATAATAATGACAGTGTTGGTTCTGCAAGCAGCTTCAGTGATAGCAAGGAGGTTGAAGAGATGGAGTAACAACAGAGTTATTCCCTTTGATCTGTGTTCGAAGCCGCCGCTCAACAATATTTGAAGCATATGCCAAACAGAATCTGCCGCGCCGATACGAAGACAATTGACTCGTGTCTCATTGCATAATCACCAGCTACTTTCAAAGGAAGATATGTCTTTGTGATGGTAATTACTTTTCGCTGTCCCTTCTTATAAAAGCTAGGTGGTACAGACACGAGGATGCGCAAACAGAAATTGAGGAAAAAATGCTGAAATGAAAATGAAAATTGCTCGACTGGGCATACGCGGGCACTAATCTGATATATCTATCAATAAAGAATTATACTTGAAGATTATTACATGTTAGTTTCATTTGGGGAAATTAAGTCGAAAAGTGATAAAACCAGCTTTCCAGGATGGTACAGTTTTAAACATTTTCACATAATACAGCTCTTATTTACACTTTTGCACAAATTTCTGAACAGAATTGACTTTTGTTTTACATGCTTTATTATTAAGTGAAATTTCATTTCATTTAATAAACAGATAAGCAAAATATGGCCAACATTATGATAACGTTCAAAATGAATCTTCAGATTGCTCAGCAAGACGGCGGCTTGGAACATCGATCATCAAAGGCACAAGTGCACCTGTGGAATTCTTTTGTACATCAATAGAAATCTGACAACTGTTTGAATAAATTACAGCCAGTTGGAACTCCATGTATACAACCTCGTTGGTGATAGACAGTAATGATTATCATATTTTGTGTTGCCAGAGTGATAAATACGATTGAAACAAATGAAAATGTTCCAAATGATAAAAGTGTTCTAAATTTGAGTTCATCCTTTCTGTGTTGTTTGTTTTGTTTTGTTTTGCTCTGTTTTTGTGAGGGCTACAATATCAGCTGTTTTCTTGATGCAGTATGCGATGATTCCCTATCAATTATGAGTTTAAGCAAAATTTAAGCAATCCTCCATTTTCTGCAGATCTGGCCAGTATGAGATAAGTGAGGCCGAGGGGGTACAGAAAGGAACCAAGATAGTCATACACCTGAAGAAGGACTGCTGGAGATTTGGCATGGAGTCTGATGTCAAAGGTTAGGATGCATTCATGCAGAATGTGCTCACATTATAGTGCAAAGCTGCTAACTTGAAATTATTTTTGTTTGTTTTTTCTTCACCAAGAATGGAAAATGTGTTTGTTAAATGTAAAGTAAGGTTTTTCTGCAATTTGATTTAGAATGATGCTTAGTATCTTTGATATTCCCATTTGTTAACCCAAGTATGAACTAAGAAACAGGTTTCTTACTGTTGCTTTTTGTGTGTCTGCTACTGAGCATCAGTTTAATATACAAATCAGCAGAATTTGGCAGCCACGGCAGTGTCTATAAAGTTTATTTATACTTTATCAGTGATTAGGTCCTGCTGACAATTGCAAGCTTACTTGCCCTAAATAGTAGCCACACAGTTCATTGCTTGATTGGACTTTAAAATGTATTTGTATCAAGCTAGTTAATGTTGGTATTATGTTGTATGCCTGCACATGTTGCAAACTTAAAAGTTGTGGAATGCATTCTCTTATTCTGGAGCAGTGTCAATTACAATGAATTTGATAAGCACTAGAGGAAATTTGTTTGAAGCTCATCGTCAAATCTTTGCACACACAATCCATTACCAGTTATGAGAGAAAATTAAATGGTATGCGTGAAGGCTGCCTATGTTTCTGCCAGATTACATTGTTTGTTGCTTTGTGATTGTGCAGATTTAGTGTAACTTAGATTGTGGAGTGATTTTATGGAGTAAAGCATATTCTCCCCCCCCCCCTTAATCTTTCAGACATCCTTCTGAAGCACAGCAACTTTGTTGGTGTGCCAATTTACCTCAACGGCAAGCAGATCAACACGACGCAGGCGCTGTGGATGCAGGAGCCCCGGCAGGTCACGGAGCAGAGCCACACCGAGTTCTACCAGTACCTGACACGCAACACCTACGACACGCCTCGCTACACGCTGCACTTCAAGGCGGACGCTCCGCTCAACATCCGCAGCCTGTTCTACGTGCCATCGCGGCCCCCGGCGATGTGGGAGTACAGCCAGCAGGCGGACAGCGGCGTGTCCCTCTACAGCCGCAAGGTGCTCATCCAACACAAGGCCGAGAAGATCCTTCCAAAATGGCTGAGATTCGTTGTCGGTGAGGAAGAGTCTTAAGATTATTAATAGGCACTTTTCGATTTGGACGTTGAGCCAGGCGTCACTGTGGGTCGACGTATTTTTTACATACTGCGCATGCGTGAGTGTCGACCCTCAGCTCATCACACAATTTTCGAACGCGTTACCCTGGTTATCACCGTCCACCCAATTCACTTGCGCCGCGCTCAAGCCACCTTATCTATGACGTCAACTCCTTTCGCAATAGACAAAGATCGTGCGAAAGAGCACAATGACTCTCGGGAAGTCCGTGCTCAGTTCACCTGTTTTCTTATTTCTTTCGAGAGAATATTGCTATTCTAATTACATGAAAGCTTATGGTCTTGATACGTCACAGCAGCAGCGCTGACATACAAACTACAGACTCTGGTACCTACTTTATTTGCCCGCTTTCACTGTTCTGGAATTTGCAACTGCATACTGTAGTCCCACGCATGCATTTACACGTAAAGCTGTACGCAAACTCATCACGATGCTTGGCCTGGTGCAGTGCATGTACCTTGTAGTATTACCTTGCATCATGTTTTAAAATCCACATAATTCATCCCAGGATACTTATTCGGCATCTAGTCAAAGACAAAATAAATATTACAAGTAAAAAAACAAGTCACAAACAAATTCCGCATATTATGCACCCAAGGCACAGGATGCCTCCTGCACACGCCACGAGACGTGACGCCTGAAATCGAAATTTTTATAGCAGTGGGTCAACGTACAGATGTGACGCCTTGACATACGCTTGCACTCGGCGTCACAACTTTCTCGTTCACCCAATCGAAAACTCCCTATTATCATTGTCATTACCATTATTATTATCAATATCAGCTTTATTGATATTATTATTATCATTTTATATACTCTTTGATATGCTTGATAACTTGCATTTGTTGGTTGACTCTCACTTTCATTTTGTTGCCTCTTCTTGGTACACCAGGTTAGGGCTCGCTGCTTGCTCAGCCCCCCCACTATTGCTGTTGCTATTTCACTCTTCTCCTTTCTGTATCCCTCTGTTCCTTATCTTGTTTGATGTTGCCTCCCTATTTATCCTTATCCTTGAAAGGTTTCCCCACTTGGTCTACAGGATCATCACTGATCCTCTGCCTTTTGTCTGTGCACCCTCCTTTAGTCCCCCTCCCTTTACATGTTGGGCTCCTTGCCCATGACCTCCAACCCTCCCCTTTTGTTTTCTTTGTTCTGTGTCCCTAGCCCTCCCCTGACTGTTCTTGTTGTGTGAAGTCCTTATATGTGATTGCTTCACATGCCTGTTTGTCAGTTTGCCTCTGACGAAGATGCTGCTAGGATCGAAAGCTCAGGCCCCTTTTGACTCACTTTCATCAACAGACACTTTAGGAGAGAAAGAGAAATGAGGGAGAGAGTAAGAAAACTACATCAGTTGCTAATCTTGTTTTGAGCCCATGAGCGTACAGAGTATTTTAATGTCTTATTTTTCATCTCTGCAGGAGTTGTGGACAGCGAAGATATTCCTCTCAATTTGAGCCGTGAGTTACTGCAAGACAGTGCGCTGATCAGGTATGATCATATGCCAATCCCACATCAAACTCCACCCTCCGATTATGTGGACAAAGCATATCACTGAAATTTCACAGAAGTTGACATTTTACTTCTGCATACCTAGTCTGTTCATTACACTCATCTGTTACAGCGATAGACGTTAACAGCCATCCAGGTATCGACTGCCATGTTTTATGGCTATGTGCTGTATGACTTTTGAAAAGTTAAAAAAAAAAATTATATTTGCATTGGCTAATTGTGTCAATATGTGGATCGCTAGATGTGCAAAAGTCCCAACATATTAGAGTATTTGTGCCCTAAAACAGTCACACAGATAGCATGTAAAACAGGATTAGCAAGTAAATGTGATGTGTCATCTAATCTTGTTCAGTCAGTCCGCAGCACCCGATAATTCGCTCGTATTTATTCAACTCGTATGCAAGCCCGCTTTAGGCTTGCATACGTAATGAGCTGCGTAAGGGGATTTTGTCCTTGGGCTTTCGGCTACAAAAATACACCTTATGTTCACAAATTTGGTAACAAATTCAAGGAAAATATGTAAACTATCGTCACATGTTACTCAAATTATTGTAAATGAAAAATATCATAGCGTAATTTGAGCTTGAAAAATGATGAAAAAAGTAATTCGTACAGTACACTTTCAAGACGTCAAAAAAATACCAAATTCACCTTGCGTCTCAATGAAAATGCTTTATTTGGTAGTCCATCTCCTAATCTTTGTATCCATGTAAATATCTTGACAATTTGTTGCTTAATCTGGTCAGGAACCAGTAAAATATACATCGATGTCAGTGCTGATCAGCTTGAAACCGTGCAATCTCAAGAGTAAGCTCTCTCATTGGACAGCCCCTGCACTCAGCGCTTGCATTACGTCATTACGCTGCTACATAACGGTTTCATGCCACTTGCGGTTTCTTGGCACGCGTGTAGTTCAAGCGCTGAACGCACGCACTGTCCAATGAGAGAGCTCTTTCGCACCACTGTACACTTTGTGTGGAGCATACTTCTGGCTTAGGAGTAAATTTTACAGACATTTCAAAACGGAAAAACTAGTATAAATCATGCTTGCGTCTCCTTGACTCCAATATATGATGAGTATCTAAGTTTCCTCTCTACGAAAAAGCCAAAATCAGAAACAACAGTTTCTTAATCCGGTCAGAAACCAAAAAAGAACTTTAGATGACAAAATCTTCCGTGAAAAGCAGGTAAAATTTACGCAAATTCAACTGATTATATAGTCATGATAAGATCCGATGTTATAGGCAAATTTAGTATCAAAATAAAGATCAAAGTCTGGAAAACAATTTACCGTGACTTGTAGCCATGACGAATGTATGTACAAGTCGCTACACTGTGAAAACCATAGCCCTATCAAAGTCTCGCAAAATCTCGCACGACGAGACACCTTTCGAACGCAAAGATCGTCAACGAGAGCGCTGAATAAATCTTGCCGGATCGGCTCATTAGCATACGTGCTGCGGACTGACTGTGTTGAAGTACAGTGTTTTTCATTTCTTTTTTTCCAGTAGTGCAGATTGGATTAAGAAAATATGCGCACACACAAAAAAAAAGAAGCATGTATTTGCAGATTAATTTGAATCTATTGATGCAGATGCAAAACAATGGAAAGTTATTCTCATCATATTTTGTAATGCTATTGTATTTTAGCAGCAGAACTGAAGAAGTATGTTACAATGATTTGTAGTTTCAGTAAAAGAGTCTGTGCATACTGATATACTGTAAAAGTGGATATTTTCGCGCGACTAATTTTTCGCGCTAGGCCGGGTCAGAAGAGTTTCGCGTGTTTTTAATTCCGCGGAATCAAGACATCACGCACAGGAACGTATGGCAAGCAAAAATATTTGCGTGTTTTTATTTTCGCGCTAGTTTCTGGTTGCGCGAAATGCGCGAAAATTTCAACACCGCGAAAATTTCCACTTTTACAGTAGTAATGAACACTTAAAATTTTAGTCTCCAGTTTTAAGTGGACCGTACTAATTGCTGTCATGTCTTAGAAACTACTAATCTTACCAAAGATATTTACTTTTGATGGTTTGCTTGATAGTGATGTAGGGGATGATCTGAACCACTGTTTTACAACTGGTGAAGAGATATCTCTTAAAAGCATTAGTACTTTTGTTCATGTTTGTCCATTGGTGTTTGTTAGTTGTTTGAAGTGAGATGTATTTAAACTGTTGAGGACGGGCTGATTTTGCTACAACACGCATTGCCCGTAGACCCTTGCCCAAGTATACTTGGGACTTGTCCTCAACGGGTTAATGGGAAATCATATCATCATACCTTGGAGCATACCTTGGAAGTGGGCATAAAGTTAAACCAAACTTATTTGCCCCTTGGTGTAATCTTAAAACTTTTAGTTTGCTTGTTTGTTTGTTTGTTTGTTTTTTTACCGTTTTCCAATTTTCCCTTGTGCAGGAAATTGAGGACGGTGCTGACCACCCGTCTGGTCAGATTTTTGACTGACCAGGCCAAAAGGGATCCAGCCAAGTATGACCAGTTCTCTACTGAGTACAGCCTCTTTCTCAGGGAAGGTATCGTCTCCTCCCAGGAGCAGGCTGAGAAGGTTTGTTCTTCCAGTATGGAACTTGTTTAGAAACAACATGATGAGACTCGTGATAGATTTCATAATGAAAACTATGCTCAATCCAGTCAATATTCCAAGTAAATATGAACTCTAAATCACCAAAAGTCACCAACAGTGTTGCTGTGGGAAGTCACAATTTTTGATAGATTTGTTCGACTTTTGTGCACTGTTTTAACCTAATGTTGATGCATTCTGTCTACATGGTTAGGGAAAATGTCCTCTTTTTAGATGTGAAAAACCAGATACACTAAGAATAATGATTTGCATACTGCACATTTGTGGGACTACATGAAATATTTTGCATCAAATAGAGATTTCTTCTAGGATTCCAGCCATCAAGAATTTGTTTTAATATTAATGTTCTTATCATATCATTACATCTAAATCTTTTGAGTACCCCCTTGACAATTACCCCCAGCTAAATACCAGGTTAGTGATAGGGTGTGAGTACAAATTAAAGTTAGGGTTAGTTTTAGGGCTAAGATTAGGTTCAGGTTTGGTATTATGGTTAGGGTCAGGGGAAGTGTCTGGAGTAATTGTCCTGGAACTTATGTGGAGATCATTTGTATGACAGCCAAAGAAAAATACAGTTTTGTTTTGTCAGTGACATTCCAAATATTTTAGATGCAGCAGTATCCTGCTGCACACTTTTCAAACATTCCTGGACTCTGTGGGAGCAGATGAGGGTGGTGTCTGCACTTGTTGAATATTAATTACCTTTCTTCTCAAGTGGGACAATGAAAACATGAAAGCACTCCGCATTCTTTCTATCACTCATATATCTTTACACCATCTTTTAGTTTCTGTGAGAGCAAACTTGCGGTCCTCGTGCAAATGATACATCTTGTGCGTGATTTACGAGACAGGTGACATATGTCATAATTTATAACTGCTTCGAGAGCCAAAACAAGGAAATGTCATTGATGGGAGTTACTGCTCAACTCTCCTGAGAGCACTATGTCTAAAAGTTCCTTTTTAGATGGTAACAGTTATGATTCTTGCATGCCATAGTGTCACGACTCCCCATTTTTATTCCTCCGCCACGAACTGGTGCCGGAGGCATTATGTTTTCAGGTTGTCCGTCTGTCCGTCCGTAATGAATTTTGTGGACAGCGTAACTAAAAAAACCTTTTGAGGTATCCTAATGAAACTTGGCATGTATGTGTATTAGGGGGTGAAGTTGTGCCTATCAACTTTTGGGTGCACATGCTCAAGGTCAAAGGTCAAAAGGTCAAGGTCAAATGCTTAAAATTTCACTATTTCCCCCATATCTTTGCAATGCCTGAAGATATTTTCTTTTAAACTTAGTGTATACATGTATTACCCAATTAAGATTCTCTGGTGAAAGTTTGGGTCATGAGGTCAAAGGTTAAAGGTCATAAGGTCAAGTAAAAATGTTGAAATTTCACTTTTTTCTCCGTATCTTTGAAATTGTTCGAGGTATCTTCATGGAACATAGTATATAAGCATTTACTGATGGGCAGTGGTTATCTAGGGAATTTGGGGTTCATGGGGTCAAAGGTCAAGGGCAATACTTCAAAATTTTACTATTTCCCTTATGTATGCAATGCCAGCAGGATCATTATTTTAAAACTTGGTGTATGCATGTATAACCCAATAGAGATTCTCTGGGATTTTTTTTTTTTTTTTTGCCAAGAAGATCAAAGGTCAAAAGGTCAAAGATCAAGTGAAAGTGCTGAACTTACTTCTTTCTCCATATCTCGGAAGTGGCTCAAGTTATCTTGAAACTTAGTACGTATTTATGTATGTTCTGCCTGACAGTGATTCTCTTATGAATCTTAGGGTCAAAGGCCAGATGAAAATGATAACAATTTACTGTTCAATGCAGAAATTGCACTTTTTCTCCATACCTTGAAAATTACTCAATGCATAAACTTATGAAAGGGCCAAAGTCAAGTTCCCCAAATACATGCTCTCCTATTCATCCAATTAAACATAGGTCAAGGAAGGTGAACATTCAGCACATTTGTGACAAATATGTCATTTCAATATATTGCCAATTTTGTGCAAATGTAATCACACATTGTCCACATGTACTATAGACCTATTAGAAGAATCATGCATTATGGCGGAGGCATACCAGTCGCCATAGCGACATTTCTAGTTTTTTCTTTAGCTGCTGTGATGACTATTCATATTTTTTCCATGCAGTATCAACAATTACCTAAAAAGGATTTTTTAAATGCCTCGAGGTGAAAGCAGTTGATCGTGTAAGTGATACTCAGTAGATGCAAATCAAACATTGAGATAAGTTTTCCAAATAGTATGCCAGTTGATTTTTGTTTAAAACCATACTGCTGTTCATGATGACCTGTCCAAATGAGTGTACCAAAGATTTTACGTCAAGTCCTGGCCATAATTTTCTTGCGCAAAAGAGGACCCATGCTGGAAAGACTCCCCTTTGCTTGTGACCCTGACACCAGTCTTATCCCATCTTAACCCCTGTAGGAAGAGATCGCCAGGCTGCTACGCTATGAGTCGTCTGCCCTGCCCGCCGGGCAGACCACCAGTCTGATGGAATACGGTGAAAGGATGCAGGCAGGAGAGCGCAACATCTACTACATCTGTGCCCCCAGGTATGACTCCCCCTAACACCGCCTCGTGATCTGAGCATAGATAGTTTGTGGTACACTGTGCTTGGATGCCCTCAAAGAGTCTGTTGGTAATCTTTCTCAGGTGAATTGACATTGACAGGCAGTTAACCTATCCAATACATCAAGTGGCCATGAGTCACTGTCTTTGTTTAGTTCTTTTCAAAACTTGCGCAAGAAAGAATACCAACAACAGTAGTTGGATTTTTTCCTACAATATCTTATGAGTTCTCATCACTGTGATTAAGAAAATGTGCTTTTTAATATTTTTTTTTTCAGACATTTTACCTAGCCTGCTTAACATGTGCGATTTCCAATTTTGTAACTGCACGATGACTTCTGCCTCATAATATGTTCAGTACTGTGTGGAAATATTGTTTTATGATGTGCAGAGGTTGGCAGCCCTCCATCAACCCTCTTCAATCACACGTGCTACTGTAAACTGTAAACTAAAATCTCTCACCCGTCAATTAAAATCCATCTCTCAGGCATCATATGATTAGCCTGCCTTCCAGGCATTAGTGAACCATTCTGCATCTGAATGATCATTCTGCCGATATTTATGTCTTTTAAATAATGATGTCGGCAAACAGCTAATTTCAGATATGTCTTTCGTATGTGTTTATAGTAAGAGCTTAAACAGAAATGCTGTGTTGCATGTTTTTTAACTGATTGCCAAGAAAAACAGAGTGTTGTTATTTATAGATGTTATGTGATCACTCAGTTTTCATATTTTCAGGATGATCAAATGACATTTGCAATGGAGAAAGGTTATGGCAAAAGGGTGCCATTCTCAGTTTATTAAAGCAGAATTATAGGATCCACTCTGGATAGGCAATTTCGTCATCCTTGCCAGTTCTTGAACCTTGATGGTAATAATTACATGGTATCTTTAGAGTGCCCTATAAGCATCACTCTCTCTCTCATCTCTAAGCAGCTAATAATGATATTCACAAGACATATTGGTCAGACAAAATAGCACAAAAGCTCCTTTACTGATCAAAAGCAAAAAAGAGAGGCAAACATGACGTGTAACTCCAGAAAGCTGTTGTAACAATGATACATTGCATTAACACTTTACAAATTCTCGCTATCGCCAATGACGTAAAAAGTACCCGGATGTGGCTTTTTCATCAAGATTTAGTGCACTTCGTAGCAAGGGCACTTCCGGCGCGGGGCATAATTTGCACAGCGCTAGCGTGCGCGTACGTGTACCTTAGCTATAGCGCCGCGCCGACCACGTATACTAGTACAGTAGGCGGCTGTACCGCCCGAGCCAGCGAGTGGCCAGTCCTGTCATACTCGTACACTGTAGTCCCCGCATGCATTGCCCATGGCCGGCGGCGGCCTTGCATTAGCATGCACCATACACCACTGCACGCATAAGCTAACACATACCGGTACAGCGTACTGCTTGATCATGCGATCGATGTGCACAGTCATCTCTGCATACGCTGAAAATATGCTGGAAAATATTCACCCACCTGGATATCGTCATGGAATGCCCATCTTTTTTTTTTACTTGTTCTCTGTCGAAATGTCGCGAACACAATCGGGAACGAACCGTGATCTCGAACTTATCCTGTCTCCAAAGCAACTTCTTCCAAGTAAGTACGTAGGCACTAGGCCTACTACCACCCTACTACTAGTAGTAAGTCGCGCGTGCACGTACTGCGCTGTGGAGTCACCCGCAAACTTGACCCACGCGGCCACATCACGTCTTGCATGCCAGTAAGGGTCCTATTTCTGCAGATTTTTTTCATTTATTGTCGTGCGAACAGCACATTGCAGCTTCACAGCAACAATCAAAAGTCGCATTAATAGCAATTTCTTAAGAATAGAGAAATTTCAAATCATATTAAAGCTGTAATTCAAGTCGAGAAAACAGGAAGTACACGTAGAATACAGTCGGTTGTGTGTGTAAATAGCATTAGTCACGTATCACGCGCGTACGAACAGAAGTGACTTTGCAACCCGACTATCCCATAATGCACTGTAAATGACGCTTAAATCAACATCCGGGTACTTTTTACGTCATTGGCGATAGCGAGAATTGATGGAGAGTGAGAAAGGCTCTTAGCAACTTCATGATACGATCCTAGGAGAAGCTTTTGCCTAATAGTATATAAATGAGAGTAGAGTTCCTAATTAGCAAATATCCCTTTAAACTCTACAATACCATTTCAGTCGGGAACTGGCAGAAGGCTCCCCCTACTTCGAGGCCTTCCGGCAGAACGACCGCGAGGTGATCTTCTGCTACGATGACTATGACGAGATCACGCTCTTGCAGCTGAGGGAGTTTGACCGGAAGCTGCTTCGATCTGTGGAGAGTGAGATGGCAGGCAACCAGACATCAGATCCAGCGGAAAGTGCAAATGGTGTGTGCTTAGTTCGTATCTTGTTCTTGTTCTTGTTCTTGTTGCTAAGACTTGTGTTTCTTCTACTCTTTTTTTTTCTACTACCAATTTTTTTTTTTTTTGGTTATTGTATGTATGTGTATTTTTACAGTTATTAAAAAATTGATATGTGATCAAGATGATTAATCCATTATCATGAAGTGTTGCTGCATCACTATCGATTATAAAATAATGGTTTATTAGCATTAATTGCTTTGAAAAGTGTGTATCGAAATCAGTGTGTAGAAAAAAATTTGGACAGGTTTTACCATTTTTGTTGTTTAGTTTTGGTGGTGTACGTACTTTTCCATGAAGTTCCCTGTCTTTGCAGTCAGTAAAATGAGTTGAAAAAGGGATGATTAATCCCCACAATGCTCATGTGGACAAATCATACGAACCCACTTGACCCCACGTGCGAGGCAACGACTACTCACTTTTGGGCAAGTAATATGAGTACACTTGCCTTTTAAAAAATGTACTGAGCCCATGCCCAAGTGTTTTAGTTCATGCTATTGGCAGAGTTATCTATATTGTAATGCGGTGAATCCAGGTTGTAGATTTGTGTTTTGCTTTCTAACTCTTTCTTTATCTAATCCTTCTTGATGTTAGTGGAAGGAAGCCTGACTGTGGAGGAGATTGACTCCCTCGTCAACTACCTGAAGGGTGCCCTCGGGGTAAAGGTCAACGATGTCAAGGTGAGAAAAGGTCGTTGCAAATGTGTAGCCTATGACATGCGTGTAAAATCGTTGTGCGTTTGTGGCCCTCAGAGATAGTAGCAGTGGACATGGAAAAAGTTCATGGTACACTCGTAGCCCTTCAGATCTCAGATCTCACATTTGCTGAAAGAGCATTTGTTATGTAAATGTCGTAGTGTAAAGGTCACTGTACTTTGCACTCACAGCCCTTAATGATAGGAGCAGTTAACATGGGCAAAGGTCAGTGTACCGTTTTAGAATTCAACAGTAGTAGCAGCTAACATGTGACTGGCGTGTGTTCCAAAATAAATATAAAACTATCATAACTGTGTATCATAGAGAAACTGAAACTTGCATCATTTTTCCCCATACAGATCCATTGTCTTTCGGTTCCTTTACAATGATGCCAGAATTGTAGACTATTTCATGATGTGAAAATTGTTTTACATTCTATTGTATACTGAGGACTGGCACAGAAATAACATGTGAATGATTTTAGGAGATATTGCGATATGTACAAGAGTGACTTGTAATTCAAAATGTAACTCAAAATTACAAGCAAGTAAAGTTTTCCGAAGTTAACCCAGTGCAAAAAATAATCTCACGATATTCTAGGATTGACTATCATTTATGAATTACTCCATGACCATGACTCAAATGTCATATGCATACCAGAGGGCCAGCATAAGCCTCGCCTGTCATAATGAAGTTTTCGTAGGTTCAGAAGTTGACAACCTTTCGTATTAAAGCAAGGGCACATTGTGGAATGATAGAATGGTGAAGCAGAAGAACTGTTGCCAATTTAAAACTTTTATATTGCAATATTGTAACTTGGGTCAGTGTTAACATGCAAAAATAAAAATAAAAATAAAAAAAATGAAATTGACCCAGGCAGGAGATCAGAGAAAATGCTGCCTTTACTTTCTTTGTGCAAATGATACTCTCATCGCCCAAAGTCTTACCTCGTCTTGTCTTGTGCCATGATTCTATCGACAAAGGTGACACAGAGGCTTGGCAAGTATCCCGCCATGATCACCGTGGCTGAGATGGGTGCTGCTCGCCACTTCCTGAGGACAGCCATGAAGAATCGCTCAGAGGAAGAGAAGATGCAACTCCTCCAACCCACCCTGGAACTTAATGGAAGGTGAGTGAAATAGAGGCCAGTCTTGGTCTAGTCCCATACATGCAAGCTGGTGTTTGATGGACCACATTTAATACAATTAAGAGGCCTTGAATAGTTTCATATCTGTGATCTTTATAAGTGGTTCGTTACTTTGAATAAAAGGTTAGTATTTCGACAGTATCTATGTAGTTTCCAAGTGCCTGGATTTTCTTTTGCAGCTTTCCATGTATAATCCCTTTCTCATCATTTTTCATCTGTTGACCTCACGAGTCGGGTCTGCAATGTAGACCACAGTTTCTTTTGACGATTGACCAGCGCAGGACCTGTCTAGTTTTGTTTGGCCTGTGGAGAATGTGTGGTGATCAAAATCGAGTCATGCTTATCACATGATTAACCACTGTTTCAAATAACTGTACTTGTGAGAAAGCAAAGACCCTTCTTGTTGTTTGTGCTTTTGCAGAGGTTGCCCTGAAAATACACAGTGGTTTGCGCATTGCTTGAAGTAAACAGTAGTAATGCTTTGAATGCGCATCATCAATTTTTTTTTTCAAATGAAAATATGAACAATAGATTTAGAAGCAATTTACCATTTTATTGGTAGATTTTATTTTTGTACTGCTTCAGCTTGCTTGTTTTGGATGTACTAGAGCTGGCAGATATGTTACATTTACCCAAGTCATTTTGCCGTGGAAATGTACTTGTGGGATTGCCTTTATGTTTTCTTGAGATAATAGCGAAGAGGTTAAATTCACTGGCTGTACAAGCAATTATGTACTTAAGAGCAATATTCTCCTTTTGTTTACCATTTTATTGGTAGATTTTATTTTTGTACTGCTTCAGCTTGCTTGTTTTGGATGTACTAGAGCTGGCAGATATGTTACATTTACCCAAGTCATTTTGCCGTGGAAATGTACTTGTGGGATTGCCTTTATGTTTTCTTGAGATAATAGCGAAGAGGTTAAATTCACTGGCTGTACAAGCAATTATGTACTTAAGAGCAATATTCTCCTTTTGTTCTTGTTTTTTTTTTCCAAAAAAAACACATTGCTAAGTCTACTGTATACGCCGAATATTTCGCAAGGTTTTTATTTTCGCGAATCAGGTGCTATTCGTGAAATTAAAGACATGTGAAAATAATGACTGTGATCCTGATATGAACGTGACGCACACGTATACATTTCTCCGTTTAGTACAGTACTCTACGATCATGAATTAAACATTCGCAAAATCGTCCAGAAGTCCCGATTCATGAAAATTTAGACTCGCTAAATATATGGCGTATGCAGTAACTTGCTTATTCTTGCCTTCAGGGATACACAGAAAGGTTGGATGTGTAGAAGCAAACAGTGTGGACTGTTCCATCACAAAAATAGAGCTTTCTGTTCATGTGCAGAAGTGAACAGCCTAGTGTGCACATAGCAATGAACTCATACATTCATCAAGTGTAATCCTTGCAGTGTGACAAGCTTATACTGCGTAATGTTACTTTTTACATTACTTTTGCCCCCATTTCCATGCCTGTTGACATGAGTATGACATGTTAAGGGTTAAACTTGATTACATTGAATTTGTTTGTTCTGTCCTTTCAGTCATCCCATCGTGAAGAAGCTTTACAACTTGAAAACATCCGACCCAGACTTGGCCAAGATGCTTGCTGAACAGGTATGTGTTTCATAAGAAATGACTTGTGCTGGTAGTACTAAAAAAGAATATTTCAATGCGAACTTACCTGTTTGAAAATTTGAATTGTATTTTCTGAGGAAGGCGAAGGATTAGACTACAATGCATGTGTGAGTAAAAATGGCAGATCTCTCGTGCGTAATCTGTTTTATGTTTAATTGTGTTCGTATTTCTAGAATAAAAAGAAAAGAGATTCTGGCAGATATAACTACATCTCATTGTCACTCAAAAAAGATATGTAAGAATAAGTTAGTGATTAATCCAGAGATATTAGTAATGTTTTTTTTTTCTTTTATGAATATAAAGATGTTAGACAGAAATCACACTTCAAAGACAAAGGAATCATCAAAAGCTTGCAAAAGCAGTGATACATTGTAAGTTTTCATTCAAATTACATCGTATAGTTCCATTGGCTAGATTAAAATGACAGAATAGCAGATGGGGAAAAAAGGAATTGCAATAAAGTTATATGTATTTCTTTGCTTAATGCCGTCTGCTTCGCAATGCTTGCATTGTTAGTTTTTTTTCATTATCTATTCTTATTTGTGTATATATGTGTGTGTGCATACTATTCTCTCTCACACAGATATATGACAATGGCATGATAGCAGCCGGACTGGTGGAGGACCCCCGTCCCATGCTGAACAGATTGCACGCCTTTATGGAGAAGTCTTTGGAGAAATATTGAGAAGTGGTCGTTAACAGTCACAGACGCTCGGGATACAAATGCTCCTTCCACCTCTGTCATTGAAGCCTATCTGCCCTCCTATCTCCCGTCCCCTCCCCACCCCCTCCCCTCCCCACCCCTCCCCTTCCCCACCCTCCAGCCCCCATGCTGAACTCACAAATGTGCGTGCACACAAATCTTCCTGTAAAACATTTTGTTTTAGGGATGATAGGATTTAAATGGTGCACACAAGTAACTCTGGACCACATGTGAAGATTGGGTCTGTGCATGTGCCAGTTGAGAGAAGTGTGTTTCACAGACGATGAATCAGTCGTGTGACCATCCCTAGGTGCTCTGCAGGTGTTGTACAATCATGCCATGTTCCTCAAATTGACGACATTAGATATCATTGTGACTCGAACAGTGGCTACTCTGTCAACCGGGTCTTTGTAACTGTACAACGTATGCATGTATACAAAGCATTTACTGTAAAAGTGGAAATTTTCGCGGTGCTGAAATTTTCGCACATTTTGCGCAACCATAAACTAGCACGAAAATAAAAGCACGCGAATATTTTTGCTTGCTATATGTGCCTGTGGGTGATGTCTTGATTCCGCGGAATTAAAAACACGCGAAACTCTTCTTACCCGGCCAAGCGCGAAAAATTAGTCGCGCAAAAATATCCACTTTTACAGTACACTTTCCTACAAATGAATATGGTCAATGCATATTGTTTGTAAGTATTGAGATGTACAGCAGTATTTATTTGTGATGTACCCTGCGATTTTCCTGCAGTATGTGCTGAAGCATTCAAAGTCATTGAGGTGTCCTGTCATACAAATTTGAATAATGAGATTAGGAATAGCACATGTGTGATACTTCACCATGTTTTGTTCTGTTTCTTAAGGGATGGAGTTTGTAATTAGATAACCTTAACATGACCTTTTGTTGCCACTAGTCTTTGGGATCATGCTCTGAATATGATGTCTAATGCAACGTATCAAGTATAGAGCTAATATTAATTCTGGCTATGTAGTCAGGTTTTCATCTGTGTATTGATAGATTTATTTTCAAGGTTTATGAAACACAAAAGAGTATGTCCTATTGTTAGACCACAGCCTAACAAATGCAGAGACACTTGTTTCAGGTAATAAAGTAGTAATTATCAATCCCCTCATCAACTAAGTTTCAATACCAGCTTGTTCAGAGTATTCAAAGCCGATACATCCGTAAATTGGAATGTGCTTTTTGCATCAGCAGTAGTGCACTATATGATATATTTCTCCACCCTCCCCCCCCCCTTCAGCAAGCATCCTTATTTCTAATTTCCTGTCATATGTTTAAGTGGAGTCTCATGTTCCTGCTTATAAGTCCAACTAAAATGTTGCCAAGTTATACTCATCCAATCCAAGGATAGGCTCTCTCACTTTCAATAAAACAAGAATAAGAGCAGAAAAAAAAAGTGGGTAAAATGAATTTCCCAATACCTGACTAAGCACATTCTGAGACTTTCCTTTGATAATTTCATTCTATTCAGCCAGATTTTGGACACTGCATATTTAATTCCCTCTTTCTTTGCTACCACAATATTTTCCTGGCGTCAAGATTTTGGACGAAACAGGAAATTGCCATGTCTGCTGGTCTTTTGCCAATACTTCCTCAGTTTCACTATTGAGGGAACTTCGGTCACCCATGTCCAGTGGATGCACTTTGTCCTCATTCCTGTGCGTACAAGTCATGTGACACGGGATATCTTCTTGCATTAAGATTCCTAGGAAATCAGGACGTGATGGCAGGATAGGAATGCATAGTAGACATGTGTGAGCTTTGGTACAGTTTCAGTGTGGATAATGGGAATTTATTCTGAGATGATCTGGCTGCTGTGAGGTAATCTTACTAAAATTGGAGAGAATCTGTTTGTATTTAAAGCATGGGGTCATGTCTATCACAGAGCTATTCAGTAGTTATGGTGAAAGAATTCCCAACTAAGGGTGCTACATAACTTTTTTTTTACCACTTGCCCAGTTGGGCAAGCAGATTTTCAAAGTGTTGTAGAACACTTGCCTGAACTTTGATTTCATTTGCCCGAAAAGAAGGTCCAAAAATTAAAAAAAAAAGTGATATAGCAAATCACTTGTAAGTCAAGGGCTTGATAAAACACAATCATTTGAATAAACAGGTTGATTCCTATGCTTGGTTCAATCAAGTGTGGTGTTGCATTGCATTAAGGCTTTTTCATGTAAAAAAAAGAAAAAAAATATAAGAAAGTTGCTGACATGAAAGTTAAAGCATGTTGCTTACATGAAAGTTAAAGCATGTTGCTTCATTAAACAGTATCTTTGGGTTTCTGTGTGGTTGACTTTGTGGGTTTGAAGGGGGAAAAGTGAAAAAAAAAAAAGGATGGCTTCTAAACTTTTTGCTTACCCAATCGGGCAAGCGTTTTTATTTCTCATTGTTCCCCAAAAAACACTTGCCTGACTTTAATTTTCACTTGCCCTGGGCAATCAGGCAAATGCTTTCGTAGTACATTGCTCACGATTGACGGGGAATTTATGACAGGAGTAATTAATGTACTCAATGGTTAATTCAGAGCGATTTTTAGATTTACTGGAAAGTGTATCTGCTTGTGCAGATGACTTGGGATATATCTAATAGTATGTTGAACTCCCACAGAAATACAGTTGTGAGTTTACATGAAATCATGAGTACAAAACTTTGTGGGTAAAATTAAATTCATGCTTTCTAAGAAAAGCTTGATTTGCTAATACTTTGTGTCTTTTTTTTTTTCTTTATCATGTGGATGGGGTTTGTTTGCTTGATTGATTGATTGATTGATTGATGGATGGATGGATGGATGAACAGATATTGTAAAAGGTGTCATAACTCTACTGATAAGGAGGTACTTAACGATCAAATGTTTCCCATTGGACAAAGGAGCAGCTTATCTGTGTGCCTTCATGCAGAGTTATGGAACAAATTACCCACGTACCTCAAGCAAACCAACACAGTAGATGATTTTAAGCATTTGCTGAAAACATATCTCTCTAACATGTCTGTGGACTAGGTTTATCACTATACAATGTTTGTCACAGCTCTGTAACTTTTCATCTTGTTTTGCCTCCTCTCTCTCTCTCATGTCTATTTTCCTAATTTTTATTAGTTCCTTCCTTCAATGTGCATAGAGACATTAATCTATTTTTGTGATATGCGCTATACAAATACAGTTTATTATTATTATTATTATTATTATTACTATTATTATTATTATTATTATCATTATTATTATTATTATTATTATTATTATTATTATTATTATTATTATTATTATTATTATTATTATTATTATTATTATTATTATTATTATTATTATTATTATTATTATTATTATTATTATTATTATTATTCATAAATGTGAGCATTCCAGAGGCCTATTGTATGAAAAGACATTGGAAATGATGGTAATGCCGAGTGCAGTGAAGGTGGTGGTCACAATAGCAACAAGTAAGATGTCCCTGGCTGACTGGTTTGTGATGAGCTGCTGCTATGGTTACTGCAGTCATGGTAACTGACAAATGCAGAATGCAATATAGTGCTGTATGATAGGGGGTCCTTAAATGAACATAGCTTTTATTAGTGGACAAATATGAACACCCACTAACTGCCTGGAAATTCTTGCTTTGATATCCAATGCATTTTTAATAATAAGTACTGATGGTTTCTAGCATCATTTAGTCATAACATGTAACTACACCTCTACATTGTACACTCCAATTTGCCTATACAGAGAGAGAGAGATAGACATGTGTATACACTATATACTAGTATATTGCAGTAATTAATACATGTATATCCTATTGGAGTAGGCATCCTGTACATGCATGTAAGCAGATTGTTAATGCCAAGATAAGACATTTGTAAACAAACAAACGAACAAGAACACAGTTGCTCTGTGTTGCGTCTTGACCATCAGACGTGTAATGGCCTTCATTATGACCAGAAAATGAAGAAGCCATTACACTAAAAAATGGGGGGAATGGAAAAAAATCACCAAAACCCATGACTCTCCGAGAGTTCTGTCTCGAGGAGATTCTTCCCATCATGGGGGAGGGCGTATATGTACATTGACTCTTGGTCCTCATTGGTCAGTAGCCCCCTCCCCCCCCCCCCCCCCAAACACACATACAGTCACACACACACGCTCTAAAAACGTTCTTGGGCCCCTGATACAATAAGACACCAATTTCACATCTGTATTACACATGCACAGACAAAATGAGGAAAATACACATGCACACTTCGCACATCCAAATCCTTGAGATCCCTGAAGCAGTGATCTGATGAGTCATACCAAATAATCTTCTTCTTCTTCTTCTTGATCTTCTTCTTCTTCCATTAAAGAACATCTCTCTTGGTAGAGTATAGTCGTACTATACTCAGAGACACCAGCAATTCCACTGCAACACGCATAGTTACAAAGACTTGAACAGCTTTCTCGCATATCACACACTCTGCCATAGATGCATGGCTCTTTCGTTTTACTCTAATGAAGTTTGTTGGTCTAAACGGACAGACAGACGGACGAGCACACAGACAACCCGAAAACATGCCTCCGTCAGCTTCCGGATGAATAGGGGCCTAAAAAATCACGCAAGCTGGCTATCATGGAAAAAAAAAAGTATCAAAGTCTAAAATGAAATAGTGTCATCTCGAAAAGTTATACCCGGGACTTCATGCTCCGAACTTTTATGATCAACCTTATCAAATTCATCGCGAAGAAACAAACACACACACAAACGTGTATGGGCCCTATGCCTTCGCACCAGCTTGCGGCAAATCATAGCAACTGTAATAGAATTATATGCTATGTACATCACGTATGTGTTTTTGGCCTTTTGCTTGATGAAGAAACTTTATGTCACGAACATGACTCATTCCACATGATATTATTATATAGCGTTGTTCATTGCTCGTAGCATTCTGCAGTGATTAAATGACCGTCAACAAAAACACTGATCACGTTGTGTTCAGAAATCTTGTTACTAACAGAATAGGCCCTACATGCACTGACCTAAAACGATCGGGTGAGAACATCATATCATAGAGTGTGAATTCATGAAATTTTAATTACAGTGAGTACCATTAAGATAAGACGATCACGTATACGACAAGATAAAACGAACGAAAGTTATAAAACAAAAAGAAAATTGTTCTTTAATACACTGTACAGCATACAAAGACGTGCTTTATTCTGATATACATTATGTGTTTGGGATTAAAAAGAAAACCATCCTGTAGTGATTGGTTGGAAAAGCTTCACGTAATTATGCAGTTTCAACTACTTTATAATGTTTTCCTGTTTAACACTCCGTGGTAAACTATTTGGAAAATTATGTCACTTTCATGATAACATTTTACAAATACTACACTATTTGTGAAATAATGTCACTAAGCGATTGTGACATCACAAAACAATTCGACATCACGACCTTGCTTCGTATACGTTAACTGTAGGATCGGGATCCTTGCACAACATAACATCTACTGCGCGACTTCTCGTCTCATAATTTTCCCCTTCATTTGTTGAAATTTTTCATCCAAAATATAAAACAAATAATATATTCTGCCTAATTTCGAGTTTCTGATTAGAAATAGGGGTCTCGCGGTGCCTTCAAAAGTTATATTCACTGTGGGACGCAGCTGCAAAGTGAATACAGTGCACCCTGCTACGACGAACACAGTTATAACAAAATTCTCACTATAGAAGTTAAAATTCAGGCCCCCAAATTATAATCTATACGCAGTGTAGTTTATTTTTGTATACTTCACTGTTCGGTTATAATAAAATTTCGATGTAATGAAAGAAAAAAGCTGATCTCGAGGACATCGTTATATAATTCGTCGTATAATACAGTGCACCCCTGTTACGATGAACACAGTTATAACAAAATTCTCACTACAGAAGTTAAAATTCAGGCCCTAAAATTATCATCTATAGAGTTTATCTTTGTATACTTTACTGTTCGGTTATAATAAAATTTCGATATAACGAAAGAAAAAAGCCGGTCCCGAGGACTTCGTTATAATGGGAATGCACTGGAGTGCTATTGTGGAGCCACATTTGCCCATATAGTTTTAACCAGAAACTCTACCTATCCCTGAGACTGTAACTTGGCTAGAACTGAGAGTTATTAATTAGCTGCCGCTGCCTCATACGCAAGAAGAAGAACCATGCAGAAACTCTATATACAAAGTATCTTTATAGACTATATATATTATAATAATGCTGCACTCTACTCGCGTTGTTACTGAAACACAATGCGTTTTACTGTCCAAGATTTTAATTCTCTGCTGGCTACTGCCTTTCGCTTTCACTATGAGATGTCCGTCAGCCTGAAAGTGTGAACGTCTGAAGTGCATTCAAACAATCTTCTTTATCACTTCAGCGGTATCATTTTTATTGTTTATTTTAAAGCCATTACACTGGCAACGTCAGTATGGTCAGTGGGAAATTGATAAGCCTGTAAATTCAATTCAATCTTTATTTTCCACTCATGGGGTGGAACACCCTCGTCAGCCAAAGGCTGGTTTTCAGAGGGGTCCACACATACAGGTTAATAATACAAACATACAGTATATATTACAAACATATACATCACATATGCAAAGAGCAGAAAAAAAAGTATAAGCACCATATAAATAAGAATCAATGGCAAATACGATGTACCCCATTGTTTGAAATTGAATCCCGTTATAGCACGATTAAGAAGCTTTCCGAAATCAATATCACACACTGTAATTTCCTCCCCTTTTGTTTTGTTTTTTTCATTTTGTTTTTTTATGTTAATTTGTCTTTCTTTCGGTTGTTCTCTCCTTGGCGCGTAAATGATTTGCTATGACTTGTAATAACTTGCAATTCATCATATCTGCTTGGGAATTTGTCACTGCTTGTGCCGAAGAAAACAGCTAGCCTAAATATCACCTATAGTTTAGAGTTTGAGCGACTCTAATCAAACAAAAGAGGATAGAATCAATCAATCGACATCATCATAGCTATATGACTAAACTTGACCGTCAGCACTTAGACATTGATAAAATAAGCGATTCTTCTGCTAGTGCAACATTTTTCAATTTTCAATTTCAATTTCAATTTTATTTTCATACTTCTCAATGAAGGAATGTACAGCAAATATAATAAAAACATAGTGAATCATAATATCCGGCTTGGATGTACAGTAAATTAATGTAAGAATATAAAACATAGTGGTCAATCATCGTACGTTTGGTTCTATGTATAACGCTAAAGAAATATGACGGAACCTACTTAAAAGCGAGCTTGTTAAGCGTAGGTCCCAAATTCTGAACAGAGTGTAAAGATGAGGAGCACGGATGCAACGTAGGACCACAATAAAGAGAAACAAAAATGAAAGGCAAAAATACCTGGTGTACTAACAGAATCTTCTCAATACATTAATAGTGATATACAGACAACCACATTCTGCAGATGTAAGAACAGTTGATTTAACAATGTTGACAATAGTGTAGTAGTATGATTTGAATAACGGTGAAGAGAAAACAACTCGACATGCGAGTCCTCGGAGGAGATACGGGAAACCTAAAAAGTGAACATACAAGTACTAACATTCAAAGAAAATTTGGAATAAATTAGAATTAGAATTACCAGCCAGTATAGCACTAAGGGAAATACAACAAGCCAGCTGTTCACGCGTTCCGAAGTCTTAGGGTATCAAAAAGGGGTACTGGTGTGAAGGAATTTAAGAGCGCAAACAGAGAGGCTTAGCTGATTTGAATAACAACAACCAACACAGCAGGTAGAGGCACATAAACAAGAAAGAAGGAAATTTCAATGGACTTACGCGATGTAATTATTCAATAAATTATGTCTTAATTTGTATTTGAAGGTCGACAAGGACAAACAACCTGCGAGTTCTATGGGGAGATCGTTCCAGTACTTAGGCCCTGCATACATAATTGTTTTTTTCGCAAAAATGGTTCGGGTACGTGGTAGGTGATAATCGTCACGTTGGCGGGTGGGATAGTTATGAATAGAGTAATTTCTTTTAAACATATGCAAAAAAATATCAGGAAGATCATTTTTGGATAATTTGTACATGAATATCCCTAAATTGTAATAAAACAAACATGCGAATATTCCTTCTCATTCTATGCAAATGTTTCGATTATTCAAAATGAGTAGAAACTCACTACTTTGCAAATAATGTCAAGCCAACCTTATCACAGTTACCACGCCGTTATACTTTTCAAACAACATGATAAGGATCACGATGACTTGAAACATCACATCAGCAAACTCACAAGGGAATCTTGCCCAGTTGCAACTATACATTGCAG